>NC_056744.1:411027932-411220432 GCF_019279795.1 Protopterus annectens | reverse complement strand
ATCCTTCCGAAACTGCAACTATTAATGCAAGTGCATCGCGTTCGGCACAGGACGTCAGCCCTACTGTATTATTAAAAGAACATACCTCAGAGTTGTGACATACAAGCAGTTTTATTTAATTTATTTAATTTATTTTGCAATAACTTTGCAATAACTGTTATTTATTGTAATATTTAAATGAATGTATTGTTACAGATTAATACAACACAAAAGCACAACATTCCTCATTAGCATGTGGCTTGAAAAACAACAGCAAAGGCAAAATACAGTTATGACTACAGTTTAAGAATGGGATCTTTGAGTTAAAAATGTCACTTTCACCTGGGTTCCACTAACTAAAAGTGAAAATAACTTGCTGTATTTTTCTTTCTTTAAGATACCACTAGGTCAATTTATGTTTATATGTAGTCATAACTGCATTTTGCAGTATGAGTAAATGTTTACAGATACATCTCGGTACTGACCAGTGTTCTGCATTTATATGAGTAAAATAAAATCCTTCAAATGTAGGCTGGTTCTGCCTCAAGCAGAAAGGAGAAACTGTTTCATCACCACTGTAAGACAAGTGTGGGGAAAATACTGATCTTATTTAAGTACTTAGCAAATATCAGCTTCTGATATTCATGGAATCTTAAACTTTGGATATCTCTTTTCCCTATGGGAAAAAGTAGACCAAATTTTTACATCAGTATGCTGTAACCTTTCCTGCGTCATGATGTGTGTAGTGCATTGTAAGCAATAAAGGGTTAACTTGATTCGATTATATGGATGTAGCACACAAAGACGTTGTAAAACAATGCAAATATTTATGTGTTTTGTGTTAATTTTTTAATGGCTACTACCTTTCTCTGGCATTTTACATCTGTGTGAAAGATGATTGTATTGTTAAGCTCCAGATTCATGTCTTTCATAAGTACATACCTGCTGGCTGTATAGTAGTCAAAAATTATGACTAACTAAATTGTTCCAGAAACTATACAATACCTTTAAAATGTCACAGCATACTTGTGTGACTCTTTACTTATCCAACTTGAAATGTCAGAAACTGCAAAGCTGAATGTCAAAAGAGCGAACCTGGTAGACAAAAAAAAAGTCGACAAAGGCATGTCAACTTTGTGTGAAACACCCGTCATTTCCAGACATCTCCAACCATTATGCAGGGGGGCAAGCCCCCCTGCATCCCCCACACTCCCTGTTCATCTGAGCATCAGACAAGTGGACCTTGACATTTTAAAGGTAAACCGATAAAACACATTCAGTTTGCATTGTATTGCATACTATAATGTTTTTGCACTGCAAAATGTCAAGTAGAACAAACTTAGATGTTTACTAGTTGTTTTGTAAAGTTTTTGAAATGGTTTAAATACATTGTTTTATATCCCATATTCCTAGTCATGGGATTATTTTTGGATTAAAATGTTATTTTTGTATTGTAATCACTTAAACAAGGAGATAGTTTCTATGAGTTTTTTACTGGCTTTTGTAATTATAAGTGATCCTAATAACATTATTTTATGTCCCATATTCCTAGTCATGGGATTATTTTTAGATTAAAATGTTATTTTTGTATTTTAATCACTTAAACAAGGAAATAGTGTCTATGATTTTTTTTTACTGACTTTTGTTAATATATAAATGATCCTCAGGCAGGGTATGTCAGTTTACTATTTTATTTTTCTATTTATTGTAATTAAGTATGTCTTAATATTGAAATGTTTATAATATTTTTATTTAATCAGTAATATTTTTATCTTATTCTTTTTAAAATGTTTGAGTCCCTGTGATAGCAAATTGTATATTATTAATTTTAATAAAGATGATGACTTAATAACAAAGTGGAGTTACATTACTACCTAGCTTTTTAACTCAGCCTTCTTTAATTGACTGTATCACTTACATTTTTTAAATTCTCTTTTCTTGTTGAAGCTACATATTTGAAGAGATAGATTATGTTGCACATTTCACAGTTATATCCAGGCATACTTTCACCAAAATGACAGTCAGGGAAATATTCACTTATGCTAACTTGACGAGCATAGTAAAATGGCAAATTGTGTTGTATCTACAACTTGTAAGGTTTGGTTTAATTGGCCTGCATGCAACAGTAGACTTAAAAACTAAAATATGAAAAGTCTTGGGCATTCAGAAGCCATGGAGCTGAAACACTAGTAAGTTCTTAAAAGAAAATGCCACCTTCTCCTACAGTTTAACTCAACCCTTGGGCTATGTTTCTCCGTACAATATGCTTTCAGTATTGTGTGGATACCAGAAATTTGAATATACTTTGTAAAACATTAATTCCTTGCCTTGGAATCAAAGGAAGGGAAAACCCATCCACTTTTTTTTTTAAAGCTCAACTTCTCACATACTTTGCAAAAGAATATGTCTCCACCTGCATGACATACCACAGACACAGATAAATCTGTAGTTTACCCTGTCAGGTACTGCTGATGGGTAATTACTCCTGCTGATGTCAGGAGCTCAGCAGCTGCAATAAAAAAGGACAGAGCTGCAAAACTGTTTTCTTCTGTCTTTATTGCAGAGCAGAAGAGAAACAGTATCAGTGCACCTAGTTCGTGAGATTGGCACATACAATTCATTGTTTATAATAATGTTAACATTATATATGTAAGCATTATTCATTTATGTATTCTTTTCGATCTTGTTTTATTCACTTTCACACCTTGGCTATGTTTTGCAGATGCAATATTTGTCAAATGCCTTAATGGCCATTGTGATACCCCTGCACTGGATCTGCACTCTGTGAAATTAAGGTGTCAATAGACTGAATTTCATTTTACTGAACAGGGTGACTTTCTTATTAATTATCACTGCTTGTTCCTTAACTAGTTTATTTGTTTAAGTACTGCTTAGCTGAACTACTTAAATTGTGGTATTTCCTTGCCTGTCTCTTATTTCAACTGATTTACTTCACCTACCGCCTTTTCTGGCTTCGTATTAACATCTCTGTCTGTCTGTCTCTCTGTCTCTCTCTCTCTCTCTTTCCTTACAGTCCCTTAAACACATTCAAAGGTCCAAAAAAAAAGCCTGAAGCAACTGCCTGCATGCAAGAACACGGAGAACAGAACCCCATAGAAACCAGTAAAAGCCACTGCAAGTTCTACTTTTATCAACAGACTGTGAGCAGTGTAGGTCTATTATAATCTTCTCTCTGTGATACTCCTACTGATTCTTCTGCTGTGCACACTACTGGACCCTCCCCTTTTCCCTCCCATTTACTGTAACAAATATATCCATTTTTCCAAAGCTTTGCATTTATTTATATTCTTAGGTTCATAGGTTCATAGGTTTATACTAGGCTATCTGCCCGAGGGCATTTACAAGCCTAGCCCATAGTTTTGTGGCTTACGCCACCCCTTTAGTTTGGAGAAACTATGCCCATTATTTTGCAGTGCCTCTGTCGAGCAGAGACACTGAGGTAATCCCTGGGGTATATCTGCGATCTCCCATCCATTGGTCAAGATTCCTCTTGAACAAAGCCAGCGAGGTGCTCTGCCTCACATATACTGGGATTTTGTTCCACAGCATAGGGAGTCTTTGGGTGATGAATCTATCCCTCCAGCACGTCCTATTAATAGCTGTGTCTAGGTTTAGGTCTCCTGCCCTTGTGGCTCTAAGAGATTTCGATTTTTTGAGGTGAAGCATGTTCATCAAATCTGGGTTTGACATGGCCTTGTATGTCAGGCACAGGTCACCTCTGAGCAGGCGGTAAGCGACTGAATAGAGCTGAGTTCTTTCAGCCGGGCAGCATAAGACATATCTTTGAGACCTTTTATCCTTTGGTGAGGAACTTTGGGGCCTCTCCAGCTGCTGCAAGTGTCAGGTCAGATACATTCCTAATGGGGCATTGTACTCAATCATTGGTCTGATGAGTGATGAGTACAGGGAGACTATGACCTCCCTTGATCTAGATGTGAAACCCTTCATGATCAGGTGGGCAATGTAGAAGGTCTTCCTAACTATTTTAGCAACATGAGTGTCGAATGAAAGGTTACTGTCAACCTGGGTCCCCAGGTCCCTGATAACTTCTTCTGTGCTCAGTGGATTGCCTCTTATATGGTAGCTAGGGGTAACCTTGATTTTCCCGAAGGGTATGACTATGCATTTTTTGGCATTTAACTTTAGGCCATGGCTCTGGCATCTGTTATCCATTTCTGTGAGGCCCTTCTGAAGGATATCTGTGTCAGATGTGTTTTCGACTATGGCGCCCAGTTTGCAGTCATCTGCAAACTTGGTCAGCCATAACCCTCCTGTGTTTGCTTGTACTTCGGAGAAGTAGATGCCGAACAAGAGTGGGCTCAGGACTGAGCCCTGTGGGACACCACTTGTGACAGGCATTGAGTCCGACATGGCGCCAGCAACTCTGACCCTGTGGGTTCTGTCACTCAGCCAGTTTGCAACCCATCTTGTGACGTATGGGTTTACCTTTAGGCTGATGAGTTTTTCAATGATACCCGAGTGGGGTATTGTATCGAAGGCCTTTGCTAGGTCCAGGTAGGCTGTATGGACTGCCTTACCCTCATCAATGGCCTTGGTGACCGTTTCAAAGAAGTCAACCAAGTTTAGAAGGCATGATCTGCCTTTGACAAAGCCAAACTGGGTTTGATCCAGAGTCTGCAAATTCCCTATGTCTTTATTTATGAGATCCATTATGATCCTTTCCATGGCTTTGCAGATAAGGCTTGTCAAGCTAATGGGACGGTAACTTCCAGGTTATTTATCTTGTATAGCACATTTCTTTTATATTCTTATATTTTATTCTCCCGTTTATTGTAACAAATATATACAGTTTCCCAAAGCTTTACATTTATTTTATATTCTAGTTCCCTGATGCTCTACTAAATCTGGTTTTGAATTCACACAGATAAACAGACACCTTTGGGTACTGATATGGGCTAGCTTTTTCTCTTCTCACAGCTTTCTCCAAGTCCTGGCCCATAACCTCCACCCCTTTTCTTGTTCTCCTAACATAATTCTAGTGTAAGTTTCCTAGCCCTGTCAAACCTGTTTTCTCACAGCTTTCTCCAAGCCCTGGTTCTTTGCCCCCCCCCTTTTCTCAGTCTCCTAACATAATCTTATTGTAAGCTTCCCAGCCCTGTCAATTTTGTCTGTTCCCTCACTCTTCCTCTTGAGAGTTTACGGATTCCTCCACCTCTCCAATCACAACAGACCTAAGCCAAACTCCACCCACCTGTAGCTCTACATCACCCCAAACATCCACCCCTCCTACAATGCTCTACATAATATCTCTCCCTATAACCCCATTTGCCCTACTAATCTCTCTCTTCTCTTACCTATCTCACACTTTTTCTCAACCCTTGTCATAACTCTCACACACACTCCACTACATCTTACTATCAAGCTCACTTCCCATACTATTCATCCATCTCACATGAACTCTTTACCTCTTACCCAGTCTGTTTCTTCAAACCAAAACTGCTCTCAACCCAACCCCCCCGTACTCCCCTCTTAAATGTGGTACAGAAAATCACTGCTCTCACACAACCCAAGCTACCCTTGCCGAACAGACTGCCTCACTCTTCTGCTCCACCACATCTCTCTCTCTCACTAGCCGGCGACATCCACTCCAATATCAATCTTACCCAACCCTCCACTCAACCCACAAATTAAAAGTCCATTCGCCTTACAACACTTAATGCACAAAGCCTAAAAAACAAAATCCCTAACCTCCATGCCTGGCTCTTCCATAACCACGCCGACATTACATTACTGCCGTTTCTGAAACCTGGCTGAAAACCTATATGAAAGATAGCGAAATCCTACCACCAGGTTTCCAAATCATTCACAATGACTGACCTCCCATACCATAACTCCTTACTCCAATAAAATACCAACCTTTGCCATGCTGAAATTATAATAGGTTTACTAAAAATAAACAACCACAAGTCCATATGTATCACTACCCTCTATATTCCCCCTGGTGATAATATCAAAACTCTTGAAAACATCCTCTCCTGGTTCTCCTCCAATATAAAAAATGAAACCTATATACTCGGTCATACCAACATCAACTAGAATACTATTAACTCTGAAGCCCTGTCCCACACAATCAACCTGTACAACTTCTCCCAACTAATACAATCTCCAACCAGACCAAATAAAGATGGCACCTCTGGTACCATCATTGACTGGATCCTAACAACTCACCCAAACCTTATCACCAAAGCTGGAACATTACCTAATCCTCTCAGCAATCACCTACCAGCCTTCCCCGACCATCTCCCATCTTCACTGCATAAGGAACACCACCATATCCAAACCTGCAACCTCTCCTCTTTCAACCCTCTAACTTTCTCTGAATGCTTAAAGCATATAGACTGGTCCCCTCTAAAAACCCTTCCTCTAGATGATGCCGATTCCTACATTAACCACTCATTCCTAACCCTTGTCAATCAGTAAGCCCCCCCCCGAACCAAATGTATCAAAACCAATCCCTGCCCATGGTTATCAAAAGACACTAAACAATCATCAACTTTCCTCCACATCCTTCTGCCTCAAGCCCACCCCCACAAGCACTATAAAAAGACTTCTCCTCAAACTCAAACCCTGTTGCAATGCACCTGACAACCTTCCACCCACCTTCCTCAAACAATCTGCAGACAGTATTGCCTATCCCATCTCTACTTTTATAAATAGATCCATACAAGAATCATACATCCCTTCTATCTGGCGCCATGCTTACATCATCCCCCCTCCACAAAGGTGGCAAAAATACTGATACCACCAACTTCAGGCCTATTACCATCCTTTCCCCTCTTTCTAAAATACTAGAGAAAACAATACAAGCACAACTCATGGCACACCTAACACTAAACAATCTCCTCCCCCCTACCCAACACACGGCTTCCACCCTGGCCGCAGCACCATGACTGCCCTTCTTTCCTTTCTTGAAACCATAAACCTCAATGCGACTCAGGCAAGTTCATATCCACACTATTCCGAGATCTGTCAAAGCCCTTTGACACCATCTCATACACTCTCCTTATATCCCAACTCTCCACCTTACACCTCTTTCCCACCACTGCCTGGTTTTCCAGCTACTTATCCAACCGCATACAAGCTGTCCAATGGAAAACTTCAATTGCCCCTTCCTTCCCACACCCACAGGTGTCCCATAAGGTTCTGTTCTTGGCCCTCTTCTCTTTAACCTATTCATTAACAACTTTCACCAATCCATCCCAGTCTCATCTATCATCCATTATGCAGATGACTCAACAATCATCAGATCAGTCTTCTCCCCCTCCGTGCTCCTAGCAAAAACCCAACTAGCCTTTTCCAAAACAGAAACCTGGATGCAGTCTTAGCATCTGGCACTAAATGCAAATAAAACCAAACTAATGTTTTTTCCACTACCAAAAACTCCACTTACAAATCCACATTCACCATGCAAAGCCAAAACAACACCCTCCTTGAAATTGTTCCCAACACCAAGTTTCTTGGCATCATTATTGAAGAAGAACTAAAAACTGGCACCCACATCCACTCCACAGTCAAGAAAATCTACCAAAAGTTAGGTCTCCTCTACAGGCACAACCGCTTCCTAAGCCCCTCTACCCATCAAACTCATGCATCCACCTTCCTACTCCCCTCCCTTATGTATGGTGCCCCTCTTTTCACCAATCTCCATCTTGGCCTTTGGTCCAAACTTGAATCCTGCTGTACATGTATTACATATGTACAAGGCAATTTAAGAACAGTATATCCTAGGCACTCTACAAAAAGGAAAGCATTGCTAATGCAGAATACATAATCAATCATTGTAACAAGCTCCTGAGGTATAAAAATAGTATAAGAAATGAGTTATGTGTCAGTTAGATTTCTATTTTACTTTTAATTTGAATAGGTACTTTTTCAACAGTTAGGTAAATGTTTACAATCAGTTTGTTCACTTCTTAGCAGCAATTAAAACTGGTGTGCATTCATATTTATGTTTTGGTTGACACATACCATACAGTGCAGCTACCAAATTCATTGGTGGAATATATTTGGAGTTTTCCCAAGACAATATACAGTGCATTTATACAGGAGTTGAAATTATTCCATCCTGTAGTAAATGACTGAAACCTTTCATCTGTATAAAAACATTGCAGCTGTATGGCTTTCCTAATTCAAAGTTTTTCAAGTTCTAGTTACTATTACCATGTTTCAAAAAAAAACATTGAAAATCAGTCTGAAATCTCATTGTCATTAACATAATTTATGTTTACATTTTTGATGAAGTGGTTCTTAAATTCAGAGAAATGCAACAAAATACTAAGCAGATAAACGTGTAGCTGCAAACCATCAATAATATGCCCCTTTGGAAAAAACAGAGTAACCGCAAACTACAACATAGGAGGTAATCCCCTGAAAATCTGAAGAGGAAATAAGGAATCTAGGGACCCAAGTAGATAGTCAGCTTTCCTTTGATAACCGTGTTGCCAAAGTGGTTAGAAAATCCTTCTATGTGACCCATCTGATCACAAAAGGGTTCGCATCAAGATCTAAGGATGTAATGGTGCCCGTCTACTCTTCCCTCATCAGACCCATTATTGAGTACAATGCACCAATTGGAATGTACCTGGCTAGACATCTCCAGCAGCTGGAGAGACCACAGAGGTACCTAACCAAGAGGATTACTGGCCTCAAACAGTTGCCTTATGCAGCATGATTGAAAAAGCTAAGACTGTTCTCTGTTGCATACCGCTTTCTCAGAGGTGATCTCTGGCTAACGTACAGAGCCATGTCCAACCCAGAATTGTTGAACATGCTCCATCTTAGCAAAACCAAATCTACTTGAGCTACATGCTCTAGGGATATAAACCTCAACACAACAATGAATAGAACATAATGGAGGGATAGATTCCCTTTGCAGAGACATTCCTTACTATGGAACAGGGTCCCGATCTACATAAGACAGAGCCCCTCACTATCACTCTTCAAGAGGAACCTTGATGAGTGGATGGGTAACAGAAAGTTCACATCAGGGATCACACCAACCGCACTACTAGATAGGGGCCAAGGGTACTAGCTGCTAGTACAAGGGTCTAGGGAACTACTAAAGGGGCGGTGAATACCGCACAACGTGGCTGGGCTAATATATGCCTTTGGGCAGATAGCCCAGTACCAACTTATGAACCTATGCAAACACAAAAGAAATAAAACGGTTGCAAGAGGTACAGCTCTAAAAACATACAGTTTATTTAACTCAAACAAGGTAATCGCTTTCACCACTTTCCTGGTGGCTTCCTCAGACCATAATAGCATTCAACATATTCATTCATATGTAAGTATAATTCACTTACTTTTCATAAACTGAATTCACATGCAGCTTGCAACGTCATTCTCTCACTTTCAGTATAATCAGGTGCATGCTCCCTAATGCAGCATGCATCATTCTTCACATGCAGCTTGCAACGTCATTCTCTCACTTTCAGTATAATCAGGTGCATGCTCCCTAATGCAGCATGCATCATTCTTCACATGCAGCTTGCAACGTCATTCTCTCACTTTCAGTATAATCAGGTGCATGCTCCCTAATGCAGCATGCATCATTCTTCACATGCAGCTTGCAACGTCATTCTCTCACTTTCAGTATAATCAGGTGCATGCTCCCTAATGCAGCATGCATCATTCAAAAACAGGTCAGAGATTTCTTAAACAAACAGTACTTCTAACAATCTAAAACATGTATAGAATCTAATTCTGCTTTCTAATTACTTAGGATGCATTAAAACTACATTAAACTTCACATATATACTAAACCTAGCCAACTATATATGAACTAAATATATATATATATATAAATATTAAATGCTTTGAGATATATCTATGTCTACACGTACATGGATATATTCAATGGTATATGCATGTATATACCCATCAGATATTATAGGACATTATAAAATGGATATAATGTATTTTATTCATATATATATATATATATATATATATATATATATATATATATATATATATATATATATATATATATATATATATATATATGGTTCCACTTCATATCATCGAATTACCAATGATTTGAGATTCGATGAAATGAGTTTTCAATGAAATGAGTTTTCGACGATTTGGTCTCGATGATTTGCAATTCGATGAAATGGTAATTCGATGATATGAAGTAGAACCATATATATATATATATATATATATATATATATATATATATGTGTGTGTGTGTGTGTGTGTGTGTGAACTACATAAACTCACTATACCTCACATATATTAAGTTTGTACATGCTAAACCTACCGAACTTATTTACAATCAAATCCATTACTAAAAAACATTATTTAAAAGCATTATTGAAATATACTTGCTGTTGAAAGCCAGCACATCAAAATCTACTGCCAATCATTAGTGGACCAGTGGTCCGCTGTGGCGACCCCTAACCGGGAAAAGCTGAAAGAAAGAAAGAAACAAACAAACAAACAAACTTGCTGTTGAAAAAAATATATATAATATTAACATATTACATACAGCCTATATCTACATATGCATTGGTATATTCATGTTTATATACATTTTTATCTAAAAATGTTTTAATACCCCGTAGTGGGATGTTTAAATTTGTAGCTAGTTTTCATATAACTACACCAGTGAAAACTAGCAACAAATTTAAACATCCCACTATGGGTAAAGAATATATTTTTAAGGTTAGAGCAGACTGTATGTCAAGAAATATAGTATATATAGTGCAGTGTGATTGCTGTCAGTATTTTTATGTGGGGATGACCACTCATATGCTAGGAGAAAGAGTGAAAGAACATGTCAGTAGTATAAGGGCAGAGATTCTGTTAGTGCCTTATCGAAATATGATCTTACTAATAACATGATACATAGATTTAGATTTATGGCCATTGAAAAAGTGGACGTAGGTGACAGGTTGGGAGACATTAAGAATAAAGTAGAGAGTAGGGAGCTTAAATGGATCCTTAGATTGAGGGCAGACAAAGGGTATGGGTTGAATATAAAAGTTTGAGTTAAATCAGTTTTAGAATCTAGAGGAGTCAGAAATTAATGGAATGTAAATAGATGCTTGAGGAATATGTTGTCCTGCAGTCATTGATAGGCATGTGTACATATACATATGTGACTATACGTGCAATTATAAAAAGTACGTTTTGTAAGGTATTAAAAAAAAATTAGATAAAAATGTATATAAACATGAATATACCAATGCATATGCAGATATAGGTTGTATGTAATATGTTAATATTATATTTTTTTCAACAGCAAGTATATTTCAATAATGCTTTTAAATAATATTTTTTAGTAATGGATTTGATTATAAATAGGTTCGGTAGGTTTAGCATGTACAGACTTAATATATGTGAAGTATAGTGAGTTTATGTAGTTCATATATATATATATATATATATATATAATATATTATATGTGTTTTATAATCCTATAATATCTGATGGGTATATACACGCATATACCACTGAATATATCCACGTACATGTAGACATAGATATATCTCAAAGCATTTATTATATATATATATATATATATATATATATATATATATATATCTATAGTTGAAAATATCTTAAAGAAACAGTACCATGAATTGAATCCTCATTTTACAGAAGGAAAAATATACCTTGATACTGAAGTAGATATCAATGTACTGACCTATGTCATAGAAAAACACCATTATAGGGCCAGATTCCAAAAAAAAGGTGCTCTCAGTGTAAGTCTGCCCTGATTCTGAAAGGCTGGCTCTTAGTGTTAAGTGACTTATTTCATTGTCAGGCCTATCTATAAACAGGTTTGCTCTGGGGCCAGATTCCAAAACACCTACTCTCAGCCTGCTCTCAGTGTAAGTGGCCACTTACATTAAGAGCAAGGCTTTTGGAATTGGACCCTTAGTTTCATGTTGTACTGATGACCTAAAAAAACTACATTTTCCTTAAAAATGGCCCACAGGGGCAGCTAGCCTAGTACTTACCTATGAACTTATATGTTAAGCATAAGTTGTGTTCAGCTTATAAGGGCTCCTCATGATGAATTATGGAAAGCAATAATAACTCCGGGGATAGTGGCTTTACATATAAAACTAGAACCACTTTAAGGATGAAATTTATTTGCCAATCTATGGTTAGGAATTGTAACAAAATACCTTTGACAATAAGGCAAAATAGCAAATAACATATTTTAACAAATCATTTGGTTTACACAATTAACCAAGAGTCAGCATTTTAAAAGGTCTGATGGCTGATACTCTATATCAATAAATTATGTAAACTATATAAGTTTTTCTCATGGAGAAAACACTGTTATAATATAATAATTCAGGTAATGTCTATGAAGGCACTTGTACCAGCTTGTTGAGCATAAACATGTTGTGTGGCTTCATAATATTTCCTGTAGACAGGGAAAGAACATGGGAGACATTCATAAATCATTACTAGGTTAATGATGCTAAGGGACCCAAGTCATGCTTCCTAAACGGGATCAAACCCTGCACCTTCAGTTTATAAGGTACGCACCTTAACCATTATGCCAACTGGCATTACATTGCAAGGATACTTTGAAGATTAAGAAGAACTTTGCTGAAAGTTAGGCAAAAATAACTCCATGGTTAATCTACTGTCTTAAGGCTTTGGATGGACAGGTTTCCCTAAAAATAGCTCACTAGTGTATAATGCAGAATATTTGATTTCTAATAATAATTTGTATTCTGGTGCTCTTGCTGTTATACTACAGTACATTTACAGTGGAATATTATGACTAAGAATAATGCTCAACAAGAACAACTTAATATTTGCTGAATGTTAAAAAACTGAGATTGTCCGAAAAGGGCATGGGCTATGACACAATACTTTTAAAACATATATAACAATGCTTGCAATGCACACAAATGAAAATGCCTATTTAAGAACAATCAGATTTTCAGATGTCCACGATGGGCTGTGTTAAACCATTTGGCATGCCTCACCTGCAAAGCTCATGTTTCTTTTGTTTTATTTGAAATTAATGTGTTTCACTTAATACCATCACATAATTATGGTAATTATGGAGTTCTGAGGAAAGTTATAATGATTTTTGTTCTTCTGAAAATGTATCAGAGCTTTTGTTAGCTTCATGCATTTTTTAAAATAAAGTTGTCCAAAGCATGACAGCACACAGGTATTCCAGACAAGTGGACAATGTCAGGCAGGAAAATAAATGAACTGGATCAGAGATTTGTTTCTCAACTGAAAATTTCAGATCAAAAGCAAAGTACATTATATTGGCATCATGTAATATTAATGTGATGTGCTTAATATGTAATCTCATTGATCTTATCCCTAAAGTGCAAACATGTCAGGCAAGTACATTTAAAATGTCAATGACTTCTATAATGTTTTAAATCCTTGCTTACAAAATTACAGAATTTACAGAATTACAGACTGGAAGGCTTTCTATCCAGATGAATTGCAATACATTTCCATGGTACAAATGACAGAGCAACAACAGACGCACGTACATGAGTAATGATATCTTGTTACAGAGTTTTTACGTGGAGTATTTTCACTCTGTGACACAGAAGCTGATAGCATTACTTATAACATCTTATGACAGATGAGATACATAGCAACCAGAGAAAACTGCTCTGATTAAGGTGTGTGTTTAGTGATACTTTCTGCAAAATCTATGTCACCTAGTAGGTATGGCTACATTGCAGAAGATTTGATGCAATATTCTCACATTTATTTAACATTCAGTTACCAAGTGACTAAGTAAGCACATTGCTTGTTTTCAGGTATGACCTGGGGGAATACAGAACAATGGCAACCAAAAAGTTATTATGCTGACAAATGACATAGGCATTTACTAAAGAAGATTCAAACAATGCCATAAGTTGTGCATTCATTACTTTGTCATAAGCCAGACTTCCTTCAGGCAGACTAATGCTGCACTAAGCTGAAAAAAACTCATTTGTTACTTTTTTCACATATTATAATGAGTTGCTTAATTTATTGATTGATTTATTGACTCATTGATTTTGCTGACTGGTTGGAGTAATACAGAAAAAATGCCTCCTCTGCAGTTTTCTAAGAAGAGCTGTATGATGAATTGCAGTTTGAAGTTGTCTGTTTCAGACTACTTCTGATTTATTTATTTATTTATTTTTTTGTTAATGTGTTGTTGAACCTCAGAAGTGGTCTGTCCATCAGTAATACACCATGGTCCCTTCTTCCACTAGTTCACAACTTTGGCTTGCCTCTGAACTCTGAACACACACACACACACACACACACACACACACACACACACACACACACACACACACACACACACACACACGCGTATGCACACACACACACACACACACACACACACACACACACACACACACACACACACACACACACACACACACACACACGCGCACACACACACACACGCACACACACGCACACACAAACTGACCAGTAAGTGTAGTGCAGTGCTTTGTACGTCTTTGTGAAGTGTACTAAGAACAGGAGGCCTGGGATTTATAGGTATATGTAAAATATCTCCAAGACTCTCCCTTTTCCTAGTCTTTAATCTTTGATATTTTTAAGTCTGTTGCATCTTCACAATTTCCCTTTGTTTGAGATACATCATTTGTTTATGTAATCTTTTTAAATGCTGGACTTTTAAAGGACCCTCATGGTCATTAGCCTAGTATATACCTATGAACTTGTATACTTATTAAGCAAATAAACTGTTTTCCCATTTTTTTCTGTAAAAATAAAACAGGATTCCAGAACTGTGACTATATGAATAATGGAAAAACATGTGATTTCAGGGGTATGGCAATTTAAGCCAAAACTTTCATTTATCATAATATGTATTTCCTGTCATGTCTACTTGTAAAATTATTTTTTCACTTTATTCTGTCCTATGCACTTAGAATCTTTTTTTTTTTTTTTTTTTTGCTTATAGGTATACTTAATTAATTGTATCACTACTCTAATTTCAACTCAGGAAAATTGATTTTCATTTTTAATAACCATAACTTAGTGTCCCTGTTCATAGTCATATAACAAGGTACTTTTAGAAGGATAAGAGATGGTACTGTGTTACATTGTGTAGTCCTGGATTTTAATTAGTCCAGGCAACACTGGTACGTTGTGAAACAAATGGTATTGAGGTTAACCAGGCCACTGCTTTGAGGTTACTTCTGAAGGGATACATTTACCTTTAGTGTAACAACCCATTAATTGTATGAAAAAAAAAACATCTTCCAGTGCCAAATACTGTCTTATGCTGGGACTATAAATGTAGAAACAGTGGGTAGGGATGTATGGTCAATAAAATAAAGTGCTTGGCAGTTGACAAGGAAAAGTTAAGACATAATTCCTTCAGGAAATTCAAAATATTATCTTGCCAAAAGTTTGTGGGTGACAGGCAATTAATTTTATCCTGTTCTGATAAACACTTTCACATTTCTACCTACATATGTGGTGTTAATTTTGCTGTTTAGTATAACTAACACTGAGTGTCCATTGTATTTTACATAGAAACTTGGGTGGACTCTGCCAATTTATTTATTAATGAAATATATGTCACTTTACAGCTTATTTTGCTCTAGAAATGCTGCCTTATTGTTTCAGTTTGCTTTTATAAATTGTATGACAGAGTCCACACTGGTTATTTTGATACATATTACGTTGTCAAACCTTAAATTCGAACCCTATATTTTCGAACCCATATGTTCGAACTTGGAAAAGTTTGAATGTTTCAATGGGGATTTCCGTTCAGTGCGGAAAGGGAACATTTCCCTTTACTGCACTGTAGTGCGATCTCAGAGTTGGTATATTTAAAGAGCAGGGGGTGTGGGGAGTGCAGTAGGGCTTGCCCCCCACTTACAACTGTCAGGCAGTTTTTTTTTCGAACTTTTGAAAGTTTGAACGTATGGGTTCGACCATATGGCTTTTGGACTTTTGAAAGTTTGACAACATAATATGAATTCGCTTATTTATAGATTAGCAGGCTCCATTGGATGGAGGTATTATTTCATGTGAAATAATTAATTAACCTGTTTTCCTGTGTGATCGGATTCTGCTAGGTATGGAATGATACTGAAATGAGCTAATTAGTTATAAGTAATGAAGACACAGCAGATGACAGTAATGGAAAGTAACAGTCAAATGTAGGCCAATTAATTATTTCCCCAATTTTTCATGATTACAAAAATAACAACACTCTTGTGAGTGTGTCAGGGCAATACAACAAACTTTTAGCAACTACAGTTCATCTCCATTGCAAGACTATATTCGGTTCTTTTGTTGGTTATAGCCAGGATCAATCGGCAGAATTGTTAAACAACAGATAAACATAACTTTAGCACGGTACACTTCACATTCTGATGAAAAGTACAGTACCCTATAATACTTAAAAATATATGCACGAGTGTGTTATGATATTGTTTTTTTTTTCATTATTATGCTATTTTTTTCTCTTTAGTAAGTTATTCGTTCATGTATTTATTACCTGAGGAAACCTACTAGGCGCAAGTTCCTCTTTTCATGGGTGAGTTCAGGACATTTCCCACTTAAAGCAATCACTCAGCAGTGCAGTACACTATGTAAATGAAGTCTGCTAGACTCAAATCTAGTACTGCAGGATGGCATGTGTTGGTACCTCGTAGCTTTTATCTTTTGCACTTAGTGTACCCCTGTGCATATTTCTGCTTGATCTGTAAAAGTGACATGCAAATGTTCTTCTTTTTTCTTCAGCTAAACCAACTGTGTTTGAAGTTGTGAATACTTTAAAAAAATGAACTGGGAGAGGGATCTTCAGTAGATGGATGGAGCAAATTACATAGAAATAAATAGAATTTGTGGAAAATACGGTTCAGGAGGAGGAGTGAGGTTTAAGTGAAGGCAAGAATTGAGCAATGTATGTAATGTTTGACTGATTACAGTTATAAAGAAATAAAACATATGAGCTGTATAATGTATGCAAATGAAAAATGGGATGTTTAATGTATGCAAATGGAAACAAAATGTTAATATGGTTTGTTTTCTATTAATGTATCTGTTCTTAAGTGATATTTTAATAAAATTGTTTGAAAAATGCATATGTATGCTGTCACCTTTATGGCTTCAAGAAATTGCTCTTCCTTGACTCATATTCATCATTACATATTCAATGTTAATTTCCATTTATGAGTTTCTAAGATTTGTTTGATTTCTCTGTAACTATCCTCACTCCGGTTTCCTTGACTTTCCTTCGGTAGTTGTACACCTGCTTTTCTTAGACCATCTTATGTATTTCTTCCTTTTCTCTTTGATACAGACTAAAGTGGAACTGGCTACACTTAGAGAGGATAACACAGAAAGACCAGTGTATTAAGAAATCTGACCAGTGTACAGGAGATCTTGAAAGATAAAGATCATTAAGCAATTTATGAAGTACAGTACTTAAGGACTAAGATGTGTGGTATGTGTGTGGAAGTGAAGCTGGAATATCAAAGAAAAGGCTTATTTTATTAGATTAACATCAGTGGCAAGGAAAACCACAGAGTGGTGAATGAGATGAAAACTGGTAGTAAGATTAGACTAGAAGACAACATTAAATACATTTAAATATCATACTAAATAGGCTTAGTGGAGCTTTGGCTTTGATTTTCCTGAGAAAACTTGCTGTACCATCTTCCAGCATTTGGAGTTTATTAAAACAACTCATTGAAATTCTCATTTAATTTAGCTGGCAAGACAAAATGTTAGTTAAACTGTCTATAAAACTACAAACACCCCACACTGTTCTCCCTGACTTATATAATAATGTCAGGCACCATATGAATGCAGAGGAAATTAATCCAGTAGAAATGCTAATAAACACTTTACTTGAACAGTAAATAAACTTTGAGTAAAAATGAGCAAAAACATACAGGTACAGAATAACTCCAATAACTTTAATAAGTTAAAATTGATTAGTTTTTGAACAAATATACATTCTTCATGAAACAATCTGCATAATAACCAGGCTAGTCATAAAGGTAATCTATAATGTGGATGGTCAAAGTGCATGCATTTTGCAAAAATAAATATACATTTTTTTATTAATATTTATCTGAAGATATTTTAGCAATCCATATACATGTGCACTGAATATATCAGTAATGAGTATGCTCCAATATCCCCATCCCTGCACTCACTGACTTTCAAAAACACCCATTTTAATACATTTTGTAATACAAACAGCTAAAGCAGTCATATTCCCTATAACCCTGGTATACCCCATCCCTGCACTCACTGACTTTCAAAAACACCCATTTTAATGCATTTTGTAATACAAACCACTAAAGCAGTCATAATCCCTATAACCCTGGTATGTTTACATAATGAGATATGCCCATAATGCATTGCATGCATTGTGAGATCAAGAAGTGTGAGGAGAAAGTGGAAATGGAAGCATTGATAAAAGGTTATACAACTTAAACTGCCCCCCAGCCCCTTCACCAGCCTCCCCATCTACTCAACAGACCCACAGTATACCCCAGCCCTTTCACTATCCTCCCCATCTACTCAACAGACCCACAGTATACACCCCAGCCCCTTCACCAGCCTCTCCATCTATTCAAAAGACCCACAGTACACCCCGAGCCCCTTCACCAGCCTCTCCATCTACTCAACAGACCCACAGTATACCCCCAGCCCTTTTACCAGCCTCCCCATCTACTCAACAGACCCACAGTATACCTCCAAGCCCCTTTCAAGCATCCAGAAGTAACAACTCACTGTCTTACACATACACTCCCTACAGCAGGAATATTTAGTATCCTTAATAAGACCAGTAAAGTGAAAATAAATATGTTGTGAAAGTAATAGAACTTCAGCTGAGGAAAAATATTGTAAAACAGATGCTTCCTCTGTGCATACTTAAAAACTTTTTTTGGTGATAGAAAATACTCAGTTTAGTAGTTTGAAATAGATAACACAAAATAAAGGGTATACCCTTCTTTTCTGGAAATTGGTATGTATGCATTCATATATGTAGTTATGTGTGTGTATGTGTATATCTGGGTCTACTTCTAAAGACCGAACCGACGATTCCCCGACACAGAAATCACCGACGCCAGAAAACCGACAACACACAAACCCGACAACGCGAAACACCGAACACCATAACACCGACACACGGAATGTAAACAACACACTACACTACATAGCATACACACTAGCCCTGACCCAAACCCTAACCCTAAGGTCCGACACTATCGCACACTTCACCTACCTGCACCCTAACCCTAACTCACTTACCCACCCCTAGCCCAAGCTCCGACACTAACGCACACTTCACCTACCTGCACCCTAACCCTAACTCACTTACCCACCCTTAGCCCAAGCTCCGACACTAACGCACACTTCACCTACCTGCACCCTAACCCTAACTCACTTACCTGACCACTCCTACCGCCGTCACTGTCGCACACTTACCGGGTCGCGATCACACATTACCCTTGTCGGTCTTTCCGCTGTCGGCGAATCACCCTGTCGGTATACGTACCTGTCGGTTATCTGGCGTCAGTGATTTCTGTATCGGGGGATCGGCGGTTCGGTCTTTAGAAGGGGACCCGCATATCTATATATCTATATATCTATATATCTATATTTCTATCTATATCTATATCTCTCCCTCGCTCTCCCCCCCCTCTCTCTCTCTCTATATATATATATATATATATATATATATATATATATATATATATACATATATAGGTCTAGGACTTTTGATCGAATGATCAAAAGTTCGAAACCAAACGGCCGGGCATACTTACGTGAAAGTGCTTTTCACCGAAGAAGCACTTTCGCATAAGCATGCCTGTTGCTGAGGCCGTACTACGGTGCGGATAAGGGAAAATACCCTTTTCCCCACTGTAGTACGGTCTTGGAGGGAGAATATTAAAGTATGGGGGGTGTGGGGTGCACATGTAGTGTTTTTTTTTTTTTAGTATGCGTGAATGGGCGTACCTTCGTTGAAGGTTGTGCGTCAGGGCTGGTAACTCAGCACATAAAAATCAACTACCAATCATTAGCGGACCGGAGTTCCGCTGTGGTGACCCCTAACCAGGAAAAAGCCGAAAGATACAACAACAACAAGTAACACGCTTTAACGAAAGAGCTTTTTTGATAAAAGCGCTTTCATTAAAGTGTGTTCGGTGGCTATGGAATCAGATGTTTGATCATTTGATCAAGCGTCTTAGATCCATATATATATATATATATATATATATATATATATATATATATATATATATATATATATACTTCAGATACACATACCCCCTCTACTTGCAATCTAAGCTACAAACCTACAATTAATAGGCCAACTAACTCTCTCCTAGTCTGTCATCTCAATATTAGAAGCATTAATAACAAGGTACATGAATTGCATGCACTTCTAGATGTCCACTCCCCTGAGATTCTCTGTTTATCTGAAACCTGGTTAAAACCTAACACTAAAGACAATGAAGTGTTTCCACCTAGGTACAACATACACAGGCTGGATCGTGCTTCGAGGAAGGGGGGTGGGGTAGCTGTACTCTATAAATCTGAGTTGAATGTCACCATAGATGTAATACAACCTCCTCAGATTAATAACTCAGAGATTCTTGCCACCAAATTGCAACTTAATAAAAATAAATGCATTAATATCATCTGTATGTACATTCCCCCAGGTAACAATATATCTACATTTGAAGATATCCTGCACTGGCTGTCATGTCACTACCCCCAAGAAACCCTACTACTTGGAGACTTTAACATAGACTGGGGCACCTGTTCCTCAGAATCCCCAACCACCCATATTAACCTGCATGCATTTACACAAATCATATCCACCCCTACCAGGATAGGTAAACCCAACCAAAAAGAAAGTATACTTGATTGGGTACTCATAAACAGTCACCCCCAACTGTATACCTCTGGTACCCTCCTTAATGGCCTAAGCGATCACCTTCTCACATACGTAATTAAGCACAAAACCATTAATTCCCAACAACTCTTACTCATAAAGGTTAGAAACAATAAAAACTTTGACCCTGCCAGATTCCAACAAGAACTAAACTCATGTAATTGGTCTATTCTAAAACACCTCCCATTAGAGGAAGCAGTAGCATACTTTAACAACAAATTCCTTGAGATCCTTGATTTGCATGCACCTGTTCGTTCAAAGAGAACCAAGGCAAAAACTGCACCATGGCTTTCTATAGAGTCTAAACTCAAAGTTACCCTTAGAAACAAAGCATGGGCTTTATGGCGTTCTTCTAAAGACCCTCAAGATCACATTAAATACAGGCAATCCAGGAAAGAAACCAAAAAATCAATTTTACAAGACAAAAAAGATACTACTGTAATTTACAGACAGTAAATCAAAATAACCCTCAGAAGTTTTGGGCAGGTTTAAATAATCTACTACATCCTGGACAAACTTCAACCCCAATCCCTGCTGCTACTATTGATAAAACCCATGAAGATGTTTCTGATAGTGTTAACCTATTCTTTACTGAGACAATTCAAGCCCTAGCTAGCCAACTACCTCCTAGCTCCCCTGGTACTGAAAGTAGCACCCCTAGAAACCTACTCGCGTTCAGCTTCCAACCAGTCGCCACTTCACTTATCCGTACCTTGATGAAAAAATTAAAACCCACTATACTTTCTGCTGATCAACTCCCTGCTGAGTACCTACAAAAATCAGCTGATGCTATTGCTTACCCCATCTCAATACTAATAAATCGAACCATAGTAGAAACTAAAATTCCCACCATCTGGAAAATATCCTATGTAATCCCACTTCACAAAGGAGGCAGCTCTACTGAATTCTCCAATTCACAATAGCTATACTCTCTCCACTTGCAAAGACAATGGAAAAATATCTTCATAGACAACTCATGCACCACCTAATCCAAAATCGCCTTATGGCAGACACTCAGCATGGCTTCCGTCCTCATCACAGCACTACTTCAACCCTCCTAGCCTTTACTAACACCATAAACCATAAACGCAACAATAATTATATATCCTCAGCCCTCTTTTTGGATCTTTCCAAGGCATTCGATATGGTTGATCACCAACTTTTAATCCACACCCTGCAAACTTTCTGTCTAGATACTGGAGCCCTTCAATGGTTTCAATCCTACCTGAATGGTCGACAGCAGGCTGTCCTCTGGCAGAACAAACTCTCTAACCTTCTACCTAACACCCTTGGAGTACCACAAGGCTCTATACTAGGGCCCTTGCCGTTCTCCATCTTCATTAATCTTTATACTGTCATCCCAAAAGTCAGCTGTATCCAATATGCTGATGACTCTACTCTGATTTGCTCAGCCACATCTCCAGTAGAGTTATGGTCAGCTACCCAGACCACCTTTAATACAATAGAAAACTGGCTTTCTGAACATCATCTCATCCTAAATCCCAAAAAACTAAAATGCTGTTATTTTCACCAACACGTAGGTCTACCACTTTCACCTTTACCATAAAATCAAATGATGGCACAATAATCTCCCCTGACCCATCTACAAAACTATTAGGTGTCATCATAGACAATAATCTAAAATTTGACCTACATGTTAACCAAACTATCAAAACCATCAATAAAAAACTAGGGTCACTTTACAGAATAAAAGCCTTCCTAACCCCTCTAGCTAAAATTGCCATAGCTCGCTCTCACCTTCTTTCAACCCTTCTGTATGCATCCCCTCTACTCTCAAATTTAAACAAGACTGTCCTTAACAAACTCTCAATTTGCTACAACCACATTGCCAGGTTTGCCACTGGGCTGTCTTTTAGGACACATCATTACATCAATCTAAATTAGCTTGGGTGGCTTGAACTACCCAGCCTAATCCAGTATAACCAACTGATTATGGCCTATAAAATCCTCTATAATCCAGACAATACTCCTGCACTTAAAAATATTTTCACCCCCTATAACAATCCTAGACCGCTTCAATCCTCTAACAAACTACTAATTCAGACTAGCAAAATTAATAACACAGCCGGTGATTCTCTCTTTGCAAACTCTGTAACTAGATCCTGGAACTCTCTTCCAGCTGATATTACCTTACTTTCCACCTTAGGTCAATTTAAAACTAGACTCAAACAACATTTGTCACTTAACTGGCTATGTCAATGTATCAAGCCGAGCTAACTCTCTCTAGAATGTGTAAAAATCTGTTAACCAGTTTACTGTGTAATTTAATTTAATCCTGACTTGTGCTCAGGATTAACTGTAACCTGTGGAACTTGTTTAACTTGCCTACATATGTAATCTCTGTAAATAGTCTGTTTGTAATATGTAATGCTGGTATTATGTAATGCTGTATCTGCTTACCCTTGGAGCTTTTCTCCCCTGGCCTCCGCTGAAAATGGACATGCATCCAGTTGGACTATCCCGGTCAACAAATGTAAAATGAATAAATATATATATATATATATATATATATATATATATATATATATATTTTTTTAATTCACTGACTTTCATTTCACTGACACCATTTCACTGAAATTCATTTCACTGAAACTTCATTTCACTGAAAGTTCATTTCACTGACAACTATTATTAGCAATAAAATGGAATATTCCCCCTTCCCCACTGTAGTGCGACCCTGGAGTTAGAATATATAGTTAGGGGAGGGGCAGAGCCCCATCGGGGTGTGGGGGCAGCCCCCACTTCATTTCATATGATATTCTTATGTTTTGATATAATATTGCTTAGTAAAAGAAAAGTAAGTGGGGCTGCCCACACCCCGATGTGGGGGCTCTGCCCCACACCCCTTACTATATATTCTAACTCCAGGGTCGCACTACAGTGGGGAAGGGGGCATATTCCATTTACTTTGTAATAATAGTTGTCAGTGAAATGAACTTTCAGTGAAATGAAGTTTCAGTGAAATGAATTTCAGTGAAATGGTGTCAGTGAAATGAAAGTCAGTGAATTGAAAGTTCAGTGAATTGAAGTGAACCCATATATATATATATATATATATATATATATATATATATATATATATATATATATGTGTGTGTATGTATCTATGTATGTATGTATGTATGTATGTATGTATGTCCTTAGGGAGTCGAATATAGCAATGACCCTTAAATGTATAACAGGTGCTCACATTTGTTTTTCCTCATCTTTTTACTTTGGGACTTGCTTAAGAACCATGTCCTGAAGAACTTCTTTTGGAACATAGTTTCAAGCCTACTGAAACCTAAACCAGATCAACTGCCTTCAGAGGTCCCCAAAATGCTGCATTTCCTGATATGGAACATTCTGAATGGCAATAACAGAAATACATTATTAGCTTTGCAATAGGGATCTGCAGATGAAACACTCATTTGTCACATCACCTGGAAATACATACACATTCCTTCCCAAATTTTCTGCGGATGGCCAGGGAGAACAGCTCCAGACAAAATGCATACATTAATTTTATAAAAGATTACAATAAAAAAGAGGAGTATATCCATAATAAAAACACTGGAAAACAACTGTCAGTTTGTTTTGAAGACAAAAAGTTCATATTATACCAGTCAGTAGGTAGTTCTAACTATTAAACCAAAAGATAAAATAAATAAAATATCTTGAACGCTGAGAACAGCTATGTAGACTATTTTAGTACATAAATATGTTATTTGCATTGTACGTGTTATAGATATGGATATAGGCTTAAATGAAACCACAGCGATAGATGAACTATAGTGCAGGCTATATTAATACTACAATCTTGCATATTTTTTACTGAAGGTAATATATTTATAGAAATGTAGGAATAATTCCAGGCAAGCAGTCACAGGGGCCCATAAGGTGCCTTGCCATGTGAAATTTTGAGAAGGAAAAATTCTTTCCATCCACGTCATTATGGACCACGCAGTGGTACAGCAATAGCATTGTCACCTCCAAACAAGAGGTTCTCCAGTTCAATTCTCAGCTGGGGTGTCTTCTATGTGGAATCTGCATGTCCGCCATGCGTTCATGTAGGTTTCCAACTGGTGCTCTGGTTTCCTCACACATTAAACACTTTTAAAATGTTGTTTTTGGTTTAAATAAAGTGTTTAACTGTTGTAGGCTAGACACTAAAGTGCGATAGCCTTTTCTGATCACTTGTAGTCGTTTAAAGCTGTTTGAAGTGCACTTTATACTGTTTTTGCCTTATCTTTTCAAAATAAATAAATAAATTTCTTGTTTCCCACCTTTCTAAGCTAGTATAGTCCAGTTTTCAGGCTAGTGCTGAATTCAGGGCTGTGCTACAAGTTTATGAGTTGCCCATACCTTACTTGGATACAGGGAAGTTTCTCTGTTCACCTGTGAGAGAGGGGAACTTTGAGCAGCCATCTGTCCCTGGAGGAGTGGTTCCAGCCCAGAAGTTAGTAGTTTAAAAAACGTGTTGCATGGTTTTGTGCGCCGGGCAGCACCGGTTAGCTAGTGTTAAATTATTCCCAGCTCCACTAAGTCTCCTCTTCAATTTTTCACTTGAAACTAGTCTAACTCTCAACTTAAGCACTCAAAAAGCATCCTACAGTCCAGCACTTGCTCAGACCTAATAGCAAGCACTAATATACTCCAACACTTGACTGTCCAGCAGGGCAATGCTCTTTATCCACCCCTCACCAACTAAGCGACTAAGCAGCTCACCCTACTATTCTGGCATGACCAAAGGGCAACTTCAGGTGTACTTTCCAGTCCAGCTGGTGAATCTGGGTATCTTGAGGAAATGATACAACTGCCTCATGTACATAGACAACCCTCTCCTCCTACCACAAAACACTAACATATGTGAGAGATGCAATTATACAGCCAAACTGGAGGCTAAGGTATCTCCACCCAAGACTGGAACAGACAGTCATGAGGAGAAAGTTAACACTTGCACCACACCTCCAGCCTCATACAGACCTACTAAACCAGCACTGGCAAAAAATACACAAAATCATACTCGGAGGCTCTAAATAAAAACATGTAAAAGCATCAGAGAGCTCCAAAAAATCAATGTGCCGCACAATCACAGCCCTTAAGGTAAAATAACATACCTAACGCACTAGTAATAGGTGACTCAACAGTCAGGCACACTGACGCCCCACTCACTAGGCTGGACAAGGAGAAGGTTACTGTTAGCTGCCTGTCGGGAACCAGAATCCACCACATAACACAAGCACTCAGGTCACTCCAGAACAAGTACAAATATGACTCTGTCATTGTTCATGTTGGTGTGAATGACCTGAGCCGTACCTCCCTGGACTACATGAAAAGAGACATGGAAGAGCTCTCTGATCATGTAGCCCAGGTGGGTATGACCCTGAGTAGCATCCTGCCCTCACCAAGAATGATACCTCAGTATAAAGAAAAAATAATCAATGGCAACAATTTGCTAAGCTTCTGGTGTCATTCAAAGGGGATCCAGTGTCTGTCAGCCTGGGATGACATGCTCGACAAGCCGCGTTGCTTCACAAGAGACGGCTTGCACCTGTCACCCCTTGGCTTTCAAACACTGGCCAAGGCTCTTGCTGCCTCCTTAGTGCCTTTTTTAGGCAAGGCTCAAAATTCAAACCCACCTCCGTAAACAGCACAAGTAAAAAATTGAGGGTTATGCTACTCAACGCCAGGAGTTTAAATCTCAAAATGCATGCGCTCGAAGCACTCCTAAGTATGGAGACCGTCAACATCTATGCAGTAACTGAAACCTGGTTCAAGGCTCCAGAGAGCACTCTAGCACTACTGGGCTACAACTCATACCACACATTTTGGCCACAGAACACGGACTGAAACACAAAAGGAGGGGGTGTATCCATATTCATCAAGGAAACTCACACCTCTAGGTTAGTGGCGCAGCATAATCCCTCTGAGATCATCCATGTGCAACTAACATCGGGCAAATCTGAAATGCAAATTGTGGCCTGCTACAGATCACCCTCCATGACCCAGGACCACCACTCCACCTTTCTGGAGACACTGGAAAACATGAAGTTCCTACCAAACACCCTGATCTTGGGAGATTTCAATTACCCTACCATTAACTGGGAAAACTACTTGAGTACAAACTCCCAGGCTCATTGCTTCCTGGAATTTATCAACTCAAATGCCCTGAATCAGCTGGTAAACTCCCCTACCAGAGGCCACAACATATTGGACCTGGTCATCACCATCATGGGCGACAGGTGCTCTGTACCGGAGGTCAACCTGTCACTGGTTAAATCAGACCATAAACTAATCACCCTGGATGTCCACACCTCACCACCACCCTCAACCAAGGAAACCACAGTGAAAAACTTTTCTAAAGCAAACTTCACCTTACTTAAGGTAGAAGTAGTAAGTTTCACAGCCCCCATGCTAAAGGATAACACTGCCCAAGATGCAGAATCCTTTACAATTGCACTTTATGAGCACCTACAAGGATGCATGGATCATGCCATCCCTAGCAAAACCAAGACTCACTCCCCTAAGAGAAGGAAACCAGTCTGGTGGACCCCTGCCATAAACAGGTTATACAACAAAAGGAGGAAACTAGTTCAGAAAAAAAGCAAATCCCAAGAAGGAAAGACATCCCTGATCAGTATCAGTAAGAAACTAAGGTCCCTCATAAAACTCACCAGCCTGAACATAAACCTCTATGTCACAAGATGGGTTGCCAACTGGCTTACAGACAGAACTCGGTAAGAATAGCGGGCTCCAGGTCTGACTCTAAACCAGTCACAAGTGGTGTCCCGCAAGGCTCAGTTCTGGGACCCCTACTGTTCGGCATATATTTCTCAGGAGGACTATGGCTAACCAAGTTCGCCGATGAATGCAAAGTGGGAGCCATAATTGACTCTCTGGCTGACACGGACATCCTCCAAAAAGGCCTTACTGAGACAGACACCTGGTATCAAAGTCATGGCCTCAAGATAAATGCCAAAAAATGCATAGTCATCCCATTTAGAAAAAACAAAACACCCATGAATTACCACATACGCAGCAGCCCCCTTAATACAGAAGAGGTAATAAGAGATCTGGGGACCCAGGTAGATAGTAATCTCTCCTTTGACAATCATATTGCCAAAGTAGTCAGAAAATCCTTCTATGTGGCCCATCTAATTACTAAGGGGTTCACATTTAGAAATAAAGAGGTTATAGTGCCCCTCTACTCGTCACTCATCAGACCCATCATAGAGTACAATGCCCCATTTGGGATGTACCTCACAAGACACTTGCAACAGCTTGAAAGACCACAAAAGCACCTCACCAACAGGATTACTGGCCTCAAGCATATGTCCTATGCAGCCCGACTGAAAAAACTCCGGCTGTACTCAGTGGCATATCGCTTACTCAGAGGTGATCTCTGCCCGACTTACAAAGCCATGTCCAACTCAGAATTGATGGACATGCTCCACCTAAAGAAATCCAAGTCAGTGCGAGCCACATGCTCTAGTGAGCTAAACTTCACCACAACAATAAATAGAACATGCTGGGGGGATAGATTCCTGTTACAGATACTCCCCATGCTTTGGAACAAAATTCCTAACTACATTAGGCAGAGCCCCTCACTAACACTCTTCAAGAGAAGCCTTGACGAGTGGATGGGTAACAGAAAGTACACTGCTGGGTTCACTTCATTGGCTCTGCTTGACAGAGGCTCAGTTAATTAATCAATGGGGCAGCGAAAGCCGACACACTCTGGCTAGGCTTATAAATGCCCTTGGGCAGATAGCCTAGTACCTACCTATGAACCTATTACAAAGACATGCAAATTACTACAGCACTCAACTTTCCTCACTTGTCTAGAAGAAAACAGTTTTTAGTACTTAATAAAAAAGTACCTATCCAGACATGTCTAAGGGTCAGCTACTGGTGTTTTCTCCTGTCTACCTGATGAATCTGGGCATCTTGGGGCAATGCAGCAATTGCCTCATATACACAGACAACCCTCTCCTCCTACCACCCAACAATACAACCTGTGAGAGATGCACTTATATAGCCAAACTGGAAGCAAAGCTATGTTCACCCAAGACTGGACTAGACAGTCAAGAGGAGACGGTGAACACTTGCACCACACCGCATTCATCACATAGTCCCTCAAAACCTACACCACCAAAACACACACATAGAAACACAAAACACACACCTACATTCACAGAGGCACTAAAAAAAAATCTACACAAGCAAAAGGGACCTCCAAAGCAGAAACGCAAGCAACCTCCACCCCCCCAAAACAACCCAAATGACACATAGCCCACAAACTCAGTGTGCCACTCAACTACAGCCCATAAGGCATAACAACGTACCCAACACTCTAGTCATAGGTAACTCTATAGTCAGGCACACTGATGTTCCACTCACCAGGCTAAACAAGGAGAAAGTTACTGTCAGCTGCCTGTCAGGTGCCAGGATCTGTCACATAACGCATGCACTCAGGTCACTCCACAACAAGTACAAATATGACTCTGTCATTGTCAATGTTGGTGTGAATGACCTGAGATGTACCTCCTTGGACTACATGAAAAGAGACATGGAGGAGCTGTCTGATCTTGTAGCCCAGGCAGGATGAGTAGCATCCTGCCACCACCCAGAATGATAACACAGTACAAGGACAAAATGATTGATTTCAACAATTGGCAAAGCTTCTGGTGTCATTCTAAGTGGAACCAGTATCTGTCTGTCAGGGATGGCATGATCGACAAACCACGATGCTTTGCCAGAGATGGCCTGCACATGTCACCCTTGGGATTCTGGATACTGGCTAAGGCTCTTGCCACCCCTATAGTGCCTTTTTTAGGCAAGATTCAAATTACAAATTCACCACCATAACAGGTACAAGCAAGCTAAATCTGACAGTAATGCTACTTAATGCTAGAAGTCTAAACCTCAAAATGCACTCACTCGAGGCACTTCTAAAAACGGAGAACATTGACATCTGTGCAGTGACAGAGACCTGGTTCAAGGCTCCAGAGAGCAACCCTGTATTACCAGGCTATAATTCATACCACACCTTTCGGCCACCTAACCTGGACCGAAGCACACCTCCAGGCTAGTTGCTCAGCATAATGCATCCGAGATTATCCAAGTGCAACTAACTATGGGCAAGACTGCAATCCAAATTGTAGTTTGCTACAGATCCCCCACCATGCCCCAGGATTCCCACTCCTTATTGCTTGATACACTGGACAATATTAGGGTACAACCTAACATCCTAATAATGAGTGATTTCAACTACCCCACCATTAACTGGGAAAACTACTCATGTACCAACTCTTGTGCTCAAAGTTTTCTGGAATTCATAAATTCCAACGTCTTGAATCAACTTATCCACACCCCACCATGTAGACCTGGTCATTATCAACATGCTCAACTGGTGTTCCACACCAGAGGTCAGTTCCTCATTGGTCAGATCCGATCACAAGTAAATCACCCTAGACATCCACATCCCACCCCCACCCCCATTACGGAAACCACCATAAAAAATTTCTCCAAAGCCAACTTCACATTTTTTAAGACAGAAGTGGCAAACTTCACGACCCCATGCTGATGGACAATAAAGGTATGACTGCTGAATCCTATACAATTGCACTTTATAAGCACTTACATGAGTGCATGGATCGTGCAATCCCTAACAGAACCAAGATGCTATCCTCCAAAAAAAAGGTAGCCATTCTGGTGGTCCTCTGCTATAAACAAACTCTACAACAGAAGAAAGAAACTGTTACAAAAAAAAAGAGTAAAATCCCATGATTATAGGAACTCCGTGGTCAGCCTCAGTAAGAAGCTGAGATCCCTCATAAAATCCTCCAAAGCTAGTTACGAAAACAAAATCGCCGCTGATTCTAAAGACAACCACAAAGCATTCTATAGCATGTTAAAAATCTCAATGGCAACACTCAGATCTGCTCTGAGTTACAGCACAATGGCATTAAATATACAGAACCAACTGATATTGCCAGCATTCGGGCAGATAGGTTCAGTGCTAATTTTACCCATCTCTCATCCCCTAAAGGGCCCATCTCTATACCAGAAGAATGCAAAGTTCCTGTAATCACAGCTGCACAGATAAAAAACACGCTCTCCAAAGCCAAAAACACAGCATCCATGGGACCTGACAACATCCCAGGCTGCGTTCTACATGAACTACAGAATGAACTGGTACCCCACCTAAGTATCATGTTTAATCATAGCATCACCTCAGGCTTTGTACCCACTGAATGGCGCACAGCAATGGTTATCCCACTCCACAAAGGTGGAGCCATCACGGACCCTGGGAACTACCGCCCCATTAGCCTGACGAGCCTGGTCTGCAACGTTATGGAACGTATCTTCATGGAACTTATAAACAATGACATTGGTAATCTCCAAACTCTGGACCCTACCCAGTTTGGGTTTGTAAAAGGCAGATCATTTCTCCTAAACCTGATAGACTTCTTTGAAGCGGTCACCAAAGCTGTAGATGAGGGTAAGGTGATTTACATAGCCTATCTAGATCTCGCCAAGGGTTTTGACACCATTCCCCACTCTGGCATTATAGATAAACTCACTAAACTAGATATAAATCCCTATGTCACGAGATGGGTTGCCAACTGGCTCACTGACAGAACCCACACTGTGAAAGTAGCAGACTCTAAATCCAACTTCAGACCAGTGACAAGTGGAGTATCACAGGGTTCAGCCCTAGGTCCCCTCCTGTTTAGTATCTCCTTCTCAGAAGTACAGGCTAACACAGAAGGTCTTTGGCTAACAAAGTTCACATATGACTGCAAACTAGGAGCCATAATCAAAACTCATAACAATGTGGACATCCTACAAAAGGGCCTCACTGAGACAGATGCCTGGTGTCAAAGCCATGTCCTCAAGCTCAATGCCAAAAAGTGCATTGTCATCCCTTTTGGTAAAAACTCTGTACCCATGAACTACCACATAGGCAGTAGTCTACTTAACACTGAAAGTGTGATAAGAGACCTTGGGACCCAGGTGGACAGTAGTCTCTCCTTTGATAATCACATCGCCACAGTAGTCAGGAAATCCTTCTACATGGCATACCTCATCACAAAAGGTTTCTCATCCAGGAAAAAAAGAGGTCATTGTTCCCCTCTAGTCATCACTCATTAGACCCATTATAGAGTACAACGCCCCTTTTGGTATGTACCTCACAAGACATCTACAACAACTGGAAAGGCCACAGAAATACCTCACAAAGAAGATTACCAGCCTTAAACAGATGCCCTATGCAGACCGTCTCAAAAAACTCCAGCTTTACTCTGTCGCATATTGCCTACTCAGAGGTGATCTCTGCCTAACATACAAAGCTATGTCAAACCCAGAGCTGTTGGACATGCTGCAAGTAAAGAAACCACAATCCCTCTGAGCTACACGCTCTAGAGAACTAAACCTTGTCACTATAATAAACAGAACATGCAGGAGGGATAGATTCCTGTCCCAGAGACTTCCCATACTCTGTAACAAACTACCTATCTATATCAAACAAAGCTCCGTATTAGCACTCTTCAAGAAAAATATTGGTGATTGGATGGGAGATAGGAAATTCACCCCGGGGAACACTTCTGCGGCTCTGCTTGATAGGGGCACAGAAAAATAATTTTCTTGGGTGGCAAAAGCCAGGTTACCATTTGGTTAGGCTTATATAGGTCCTAAGGCCAATAGCCTAGCACCTATCTATGAACCTATTAACCTATGGAGCGTTTCTCTCCAGGCCTCTGCTGAGATTTAGCTTTGCTCCAAGTTGGACTTTCCCAGTAAGTAAATAAATAAATATACTTAATACTGCATAATTCCCACATCGAGCAGGGCTTAACATGATAAGCCTGATGTAAATGTATGTCTCGTCTTCCAGTCATCCAGACTAGCCTTAAAAGAAGCCAAAGTAGTACTTTAATCTGTAGTGGCAATTTATTCCTTAGACTGGGAATACAGTGTGTTATGAACCTATCCCTCCAGTGAGTCTTGTTTATGTTTTCATGTAGATTTAATTATCTAGTGCAGGTGTTTGTAAAAGCACTGTTATTTTGAAGAAATAGGTCAAATAAGATTTGGTCTTTCATCAATAAGTTAGACAGAGGTCACTTTGGGCCATTGGAAGACTACAACATACAAGGAATGTTATGCTAATCTTTTGGGATAGTTGAAGACATCTAAATTTTCTTGATTAGTAATCACTGGTGTAGGAACTGTGGTGAGAGTGAGGCTTCAGAAGGCAGTAAGGGATATTATCAGAATTAGTGACAGACTCATGGCAGTCAGACTCCAGTATAATGATAGGGCAATATTCAAAATCTCAGCCTATGCCCCACAGCAAGGTTGTGATAGTAAGGAATATAGTGCATTCAGACAGCAGTTGCAGGACCTACTGGATAAAGTAGGACAACATGAATTGGTGTTGATAATGGGTGACCTGAATGCACATATTGGGACAGACAGAACAGGATATGAGGACTGGGTCCACATGGGTGGGGCAAAAGGAATAAAGAAGGAGAAGCCATTCTAGACTTCTGTCTGGCAAATGGCTGGATACTAGCCAACACATGGTTCAGAAAGAGAGACAGTCACAAGATCACATACAAGAGTAGCCAACATGCAACTCAGGTAGACTTCCTCCTCATAAGGAAAAGGCAGTGGGGTAGAATCCATGATTGCAAAGGCATCCTTAGTGAAAAAGTCAGCCGACAGCATAAACCACTAGTTGCCACAATCAGCTGCAATCAGTGGTCAGAGAAGGCTCTAACGTCAACAGAGACCAGGATAAAGACCTGGAAGTTGACTGGAGAGAAAGTACAACAGTTCAAGGCACTAGCACCCCAAGAAGAGGAGGAAATAGGTGGAGTTGAACAAGAATGGCAGCACCTAAAAACAGCATATGTTAGGACTACAGAAAAGATATTGGAATAAGGTACATAAGGAAAGCTGGTGGTGGAATGCAGAAGTTCAGAAAGTCATCAAAAGAAAGAAGGAGTGCAGGAAGAAGTGGGAGATAGAAAAGACTGACCAGGCTAGGAAGGACTACTAGCTGGCTAACAAAGAAGCTAAGAAAGAAGTTGCAATAGCAAAGAATAGGGCATCGGAGGCACTGTACCAACTTCTGGAAAGTGACTCAGTAAGGAGCACAAAGAAACTATATCAGGTTGCAAGGCAAAGAAAGAAAGATAAAGAAGATAGTCAGACACCCTTCATAAGGGAAGCCAGCAACACCCTGCTCACCAGTCTGCGGAGCATCAAAGGCAGATGGAAAGAGTGCTTCCAGCAGCTTCTGAATGAAGAAAACTTCACAGAAGCTGTACTGCCCCAGAAACAGCCTACAATGAGAGATCAAGAGGAGCCCACCCTAGAAGAAGTCAGAACAGCACTAAGGAAAATGAAGTCAGGGAAAGCAGCAGGCTTAGATAAGGTCACAGCAGATGTGATAATGTTGCTAGGTGAGACAGAGGAGGAATGGCTCCTGAGGGTACTTAAAGCAGTGTGAAGAGAAAGGCATATCCCAGATGACTGGAGAGTAAGCATACTTGTAAAAATGTAGAAGAACAAAGGGGACATCCACAACTGTGGGCAGTACAGAGGCATCAAACTCCTGCCCCATTGCATGACAGTTCTGGAGAGGGTGATTGATAAACAGATATGCAGAGTAGTAGAATGCAAGATGGGAGATGAGCCGTTCTGATTTAGATCAAGATTGTAGCTTGCTACAGATCCCCCACCATGCCCCAAGATTCTCACTACACCTTTCTGAACATACTGGAAAATATTAAGATAGAGCCAAACACCCTAATACTGGGTGATTTTAACTACCCTGCCATTAACTGGGAAAACTACTCATGTACCAACACCTTTGCCCTACGGTTCTTGGAATTCATAAATTCCAATGCCCTGGATCAACTAATCCATAGTCCCACCAGGGGCTCCAATATCCTAGACCTGGTCATTACCAACATGGGAAATCAATGTTACACACCTATGGTCACCCCCTCGTTAGTCAGGTCTGACCATAAGCTGATCACCCTTAACATCCACATCCCACCCCCACTTCCCAGTAAGAAAACCTCCATAAAAAACTTTTCCAAAGCCAACTTCATGCTACTCAAGTCAGAAGTGACAAACTTCATGACACCCATGCAGACGGGAACTGAAAGTTCAACTGCTGAATTCTACACTAAGGCACTGTACGAGCACATCCACTCATGCATGAATCATGCCATCCCAAATAGAACCAAGATGCTCTCCTCCAAAAAAAGGAAGCCAATCTGGTGGTCCCCTGCCATAAACAAACTTTACAACAAAAGGAAGAAACTGTTGCAGAAAAGAGGAAAATCCCACGATGCAAAAAACTCCCTTACCAGCCTCAGTAAGAAACTGAGATCCCTCATAAAATCCTCCAAAGCTAGTTAAGAAAATAAAATTGCCAAAGATTCCAAAGACAAGCACAAGGCATTCTATAACTATGTCAAGAATCTAAATGGCAATGCTCAGATCTGCTCTGAGCTAAAACAGAATGGCATTAAATATACCGATCCCAAGGATATTGCCAATATCCTGGCAGATTGATTCAGTGCCAACTTCACCCCCTCTCACCCCCTAAACGGCCCATCTCAATACTGGAAGATTGCCAAATTCCTGTAATAATGGCCACACAGGTAATAAACGCACTCTCCAAAGTTAAGAATACAGCATCCATGGGACCAGATGACATCCCGGGCTGTGTACTACATGAACTACAATATGAACTGGCACCTCACCTAAGTGTCATGTTTAATCATAGCCTCACCTCAGGTTTCATGCCCACTGAGTGGCACAGAGCTACAGTTATCCCACTCCACAAGGGGGGAATCCACCTTGGATCCCGGAAACTACCGTCCCATCAGTCTGACGAGCCTTATCTGTAAAGCCATGGAGCGTATTATCATGGAACTTATAAACAAAGACATTGGCAACCTTCAAACACTGGACCCCACCCAGTTTGGGTTCGTGAATTGCCAATTTTTCTCCTGAACCTGATTGACTTCTTCAAATCAGTCTCCAGAGCCATGGACAAGGGTAAGGTGGTCCACACAGCCTATATAGACCTCACCAAGGCCTTTGACACCATCCCCCACTCTGAAATCATAGATAAACTTACTAAGCTGGGCATTAATCCCTACATCACCCAATGGGTTGCCAACTGGCTTACTGACAGAACCCACACTGTAAAAGTAGCCGACTCCAAATCCAGCTCCAGACAAGTGACATGTGGAGTACCTCAGGGTTCAGTCCTGGGACCCCTCTTGTTTGGCATCTACTTCTCTGAAGTACAGGCCAACACTAAGGGACTCTGGCTAACAAAGTTCACAGATGACTGCAAACTGGGAGCCATTATTGAATCCCCAAATGATGTGGATACTCTACAAAAGGGCCTTACAGAAACAGATGCTTGGTGCCAGATCCATGTGCTCAAGCTCAGTGCCAAGAAATGTATAGTTATCCCCTTTGGGAAAAAACATGTACCTGTGAATTACCACATTGGTGGCAGTACACTAAACACCGAAAGTGTGATAAGAGACTTAGGGACACAGGTGGACAGTGGTCTCACTTTCGATAACCACATCGCTACAACAGTCAGGAAATCCTTCTGTGGTACACCTCATCACTAAGGGCTTTTCATCCAGAAAAAAGGAGGTCATTGTCCCACTTTACTCATCCTCATTAGACCCATTATAGAATACAATGCCCCATTTGGTATGTACCTCTCAAGACATCTGCAACAACTGGAAAGGCCGCATAAATACCTCACTAAAAGAATCACAGGCCTAAAGCAGATGCCCTGTGCTGACCACCTTAAAAAACTCCAGCTATACTCTGTTGCATATCGTTTACTCAGAGGCGATCTCTGCTTAACATACAAGGCCATGTGAAACCCAGAGCTGTTGGATATGCTACACTTAAAGAAATCCCAATCCCTCAGAGCCACACACTCCAGGGATCTAAACCTTGTCATCACAATAAACAAAACATTCTGGAGGGATAGGTTCCTGACATAGTGACTCCCCAGACTCTGGAATAGACTGCCCATACATGTCAAGCAGAGTGCTTCTTTGGCCCTCTTCAAAAGGAACCTTGACAATTGGATGGGAGAAAGGAAATTCACCCTGGGGATCACGTCAGTCGCCCTGCTAAACAGGGATCCTGGGAAGCAAATAGTGTGGGAAGAAATAGCCAGGGAATTGTTATGGCTAGGCTTATATAGGCCCTAGGGCTGATAGCCTAGTACCAGCCTATGAACCTATGAACCTATGGATGCAGCACAATTGACCTAATGTTTGCAGTGAGACAGATACTTCAGAAGAAGCTAGAGAGATGAGGACAGAATTCAACTGGGTATTCATAAACTTGGAGAAGGCATATGACAAGGTCCCAAGAAAGCTGATCTGGCCAGTACTGTGGTGGTTTGAAGTCCCAGAAACATTGGTAGAATTAGTGCAGGCTATGTACAAGGACCCAGTGACAGTGTTCAGCCTCACAGAGGGGTTCCCAGTGGATGTGGGTGTACACCAGGGTTCAGCTCTAAGCCCACTGCTGTTCATACTGGTGATGGACTACATTATCAATCAGGCCAGAGGGGACAGATACAAAGTTATACAGATATCTTCAAGAGCCAGAGAAGTCATCTTATCCCTGTAGTCTTCTCTTATCAGACCCATCATTGAATAAGATGACCCCTTTGATATGTACAAATCCAAGCATGTCATTCAAACTGAAAGGCCCCAGAGATTCATTATCATCGTCATCATCAGCCCCTTTTTCCCATTTTTCTACATGGGGTCGAGGTATTGTGTTAACTGTCACCAACTCTCCATTCAGTGCCACATTCCTACCTTCTTCAACACTCATGTATAGCTGTCGCAGAGCTTCTTTCACACAATCCATCCACCTCTTTGCTGGACATCCTCGCTTCCTCTTACCTGCTTCCTGTCTCTCCCAAATCTTCCTCACCTGATTGTCTTCTGCTTTTCTACACATGTGCCCAAACCACCTTAATCTGTTCTCTTTAATCTTTTCTGCAATTGGACCTACTTTGGCTTCTGCTGTTATGTTCTCATTTCTTCGTCTGTCCCACAATGTGCATCCTACCACCTTTCTAAGGCACTTTGGGTCAATATTATATCATTGAATGTTTAAATAAGCGAACGCTGATTGATCGACCTAATTTAAGCGAAAGCTTACAATCTCGAACTGTCAGATCAGCGATTTTTTTCCCAGGGAAAAAAATCTCTGATCCAAAACACATACACACAACACAAGCACACCAAACAAACAGAAATCCACACACATACACCTAAAATCTGATACCTAACCCTACACTAAACTATGCACACACCACTAACTACCCACTTACCTTAACCCAAACTCTAACCCTAAGGTCCGTCACTATTGCACACTCACCTCACCCGCTCCCTAACCCTAACTCACTTAAATCTGCCCTAAACCTCATGTCCACTCAATCGCACACACACCTAACCCGAGCCCTAACCCTAACCCACCTAAATCACCCTAACACTCACATCCACACAATCGCACAGTTACCTGAATCCAACCGGTAACTTTCCACCATAACACTAAAAATACCAAAGCAACTGAAACGGACAACCGAATTCTTTCCCTAGGAAAAAATTTGAGTTTCTGCTGCTTCGATATTTTGCAGTTTCACGATAATAAGTTCGATCAATCAGCGTTCGCTTTTTTAAGCGTTCAAGGATATAATATAGACCTGGCACTTCATTTCCATCACCTCTAGCTTCTTCAACTGTTCTGCTTTTACTGCCCAGGTTTTTGTACCATACAGTAGTACTGGTCAGACCACTGTCTTGTATACCTTACTTTTCAGCTTCTTTGGCATTCTTCTGTCATAGACTACACCTGATACTCTATGCCAGTTGGCTGTAGCCCCTCTGATTCTAGCTTTTACCTCTTCATTCAGACTTCCCTTCTCCTCAGCCACCCCTCCTAGACACTTGAAGCTTTTTACCTGTTCCAGTATCTTCCCTTCTATATCTATTCTCAGCTTCTTCTGATTTCCCCAATTTGCTGCTATTGCCACCATCTTATCTGTGCTTAGTTTAATCCCATATGCCTTCAGATTTGCATTCCATTCTCCTATCCTTTGCTGAAGTTCTAGCTCAATGTCTGCCTGCACTGCCACATCGTCTGCATACAGCAGCTTTGTTGATCCATCCTCTCCAACCTGTTTGCTAATGTAGTCTATCACCAGTATGAACAGCAGTGGACTCAGAGCTGAAAACTGGTGCACACCCACTCCCACTGGGAACTGAACACTGTTCGTACTTGAGTCATTGGGACTTTGTACATAGCCTGCATTAATTCTACCAGTGTTTCTGGGACTTCAAACCACTGCAGTGCTGCCCAAATCAGCTTTCTTGGGACCTTGTCATATGCTTCTCCAAGTCTAGGAATGCCCAGTTGGAATGGGATGCACATATTATGCTTAAATATTGTTTCATCAATGTTAGGAAAAGCTAGTACAGCTGATCACAAATCAGCTGATTAACTATACTGGCTTTTCCTGAGCAAGATCGTCATACAGCAAGATTGGGGAAATGTGCCCGTTCCTAACTGTAGTGCAATCGCCGAATTGTTTTGTGTGTGTGTGTGTGTGTGTGTGTTTTTTACATATATATATATATATATATATATATATATATATATATATATATATATATATATATATATATATATATATATATATATATATATTTGCTGCTAGCGCTATTTACCCAGTCTCCATTCTCATAAACCGCTCAAAGAATCCGTCGTTCCTACTCTCTGGAAGAAATTCTACACCATTCCTATTCACAAAGGTGGAATCTCTGTAGATCTCTCTAACTTTCACCCTATAACTATATATATATTATCTGTCCCTCTCCAAACTCATTGAGTACTGCATCCATAAACAACTCCTGGCTTATCTCACTCACAATAACCTATTCACTCCTACCCAGCATGGTTTCCACCCCCCACCACAATACCTCTATCGCTCTCATCTCATTTACTAACACTACCTCCTTAGCTAGAGACGCTAATAAACTAGTGTCCTGCCTCTTCTTAGATCTCTCCAAAACCTTTGACACTATCTCCCACTCCATCTTCCTTTCTAAACTTTCCCAACTTAACCTCTCTCCATCTGCTGCCTCTAGGTTTTCCAGCTACCTTACTAACAGGCAACACTCTGTTAAATGGCTTTCTGCCCTATCTCCTGTTCTCCCCATAAAAATGGGAGTTCCACAAGGCTCAATTCTAGCCCCCTTCTCTTTAACATCTTTACTAATTAACTATACACATACTGTCCACAGTCATCCTTCATACAGTATACAGATGACACCACTGTCATTACTGTTACAGACAACCCCTCTGACCTGCTTACACTGACTCAAACCTCCTTTAACCACACTGTATCTTGGCTCATTAACAACCAACTTATACTAGACCCTAATAAGACAAAACTTCTGTTTCTACCTAAATCTCTCTACCATCTTAAATCCTCATTCACTATCACCTCCCTTAAAAATACATCTATGTCAGTTGAACACTAGACAAAGCTCCTCGGAGTAATTATGGATGACCAACTTAAATTCAACTTTCATGTACACCACTGTATCAAAAAAAAAAACCATCAAAAGCTTGGCCTACTATATAGAAACAAAAGTTTTCTTACTCTCAACTCTAGAATCTCAATTGCCCAAGCCTATCTCCTCCTCAACCTCTTCTACAGATCTCAAAGATTTACTTACATACCACTCTACTATCCAAACTTGAAATCACCTACAACAAAGTAGCTTGTTTTGCAGCCAAACTCCCACCAAAAAATCACCACTGTCTCACTCTTTGAACACTCAGTTGGCTTGAGTTTCCTAACCAACTTACTCACCTTCTCATCATCCACTCTATGCTAAATAAGCCCACCTTCAGCCCCAGCTTATCCACTCTCATCACCCTCTATAACCCAAAAATGATCCCTGAGAAGCTGTGACCAACATCTTTTACAGATACATCATCATCTTCTTTCAGCTGTTCCCATTGGGGGTCGGCACAGCTGATCATCTGTTTCCATTTCTTTCTGTCCTCTGCATCTTGCTCCGTCACACCAACCACCTGCATGTCCACTCTCACCACATCCATAAACCTTATCTTAGGCCTTCCTCTTTTCCTGTTACATGGTAGCTTCATCCTTAGCATCTTTTTCCCAGTATACTCAGTATCCCTCCTCAGCACATGTCCAAACCAACGTAATCTTGCCTCTCTGGCTTTGTCACCAAACCTTCCAACGTGGACTGACCCTCTAATATACTTATTCCTAATCCTGTCCACCCTTGTCACACCCAGTGCAAATCTTAACATCTTTAACTCTGCCACAATCCAGCTCTAACTCCTGCCTTTTTGTCAGTGCCACTGACTCCAACCCATATAACACAGCTGGTCTCACTACCCTCTTGTAGACCTTCCCTTTCACTCTTACTGGTACTCTGTCACAAATCACTCCTGACACTCTTCTCCACTCACTCCATCCTGCCTGCACTCTCTTCTTCACCTCTCTTCCACACTCACCATTACTCTGAACTATTGATCCCAAGTATTTAAACTCATCCACCTTCACCACGTCTACTCCCTGCATCCTCACCATTCCTCTAGCCTCCCTCTCATTCACACACATATATTCTGTCTTAGTCCTGACCTTCATTCCTCTTCTCTCTAGAGCATATCTCCACCTCTCTGGGGTCTCCTCCACCTGTTCCCTACTCTCACTACAGACCACAATGTCATCTGCAAACATCATAGTCCATATCTTTTACAGATACATAAACCTAAAAAAATCAACTGGACAAAACCTCTACAGCTACCTCCCAGCCCTCTCTTGGAGTAATCTGCCCTCTGCCGTCAGAAACATTTCCCATCAAAACAATTTCAAGAAGACTTTTAGAAATGACCTGCACACCAAGGGTTTGTCACTGCAATCATCACACTTGAATTATCTTCCCTCTCTCCCCCTCCAACTTTCTTTTTTCTTTTTTTTTTTTTTACTTCATTTCTTTCCACTCCTTCTCACTTCTCTTTCCTTACAACTATCCTACCTGATATTAACTTTCTCCTTTCTTCCTCCTCCCAACTATAATTACACCTAATTATAACTTTATCCTAATTACAACCCCTGAATCTTTATCCGTTATCTTGATCTACCCATCTTCCTGTCTACTGTCTACATATCTGAAACGCTTTCTTTCGTCTCAACCTCATACTGACAATGCCAGTGTAAGAGACACCTGCAAATTTCTCTTACTGTTTATACTTCTTTTCATTCTTATCATAACTTAATCTGGTAAGCTTCATTTGCTATAACCTTTGGACATTTGTTTGTGTCTTTCGGCTTTTCCCGGTTAGGGGTCGCCACAGCGGAACTTCGGTCCGCTAATGTAACCATTGATACTTGCTTACAAACTTGCATAGCTTTTTCTTGAATGTACAATGTATTTTTCAACTGTTTACTTGCTTATATTGCATTGAGAATACATTCTTCTTTTCCAGTTAAACATTTACTGTGTATATGTTACTTGTATCACTTGTGACTGTGGAGCTTTTCTCCCTTGGTCTCCGCTGAAAAAGGACTTAAGCTCAGTCGGACTAACCCAGTTAACAAATATCAAATAATGAATAAAATAATAAATATAGGGGTCTACTTCAGACTGTTGAAAACCCATATTATAGAAGTGCAAAAATTCAAGCCCACAATGGTGAAACTCCTGTTAATTGAAAGAGTACAATATCGAAGCCCGGAACATTGAACTATATAACTTACTAGAAGTCTGGTCTTCACTTAAAGGAACACTCCTCCATTTAAACTCAGCTACATTAAATCTGTCTCAGCAGTTTTAAATAGAGATCACAGTACAGTGATGATCGAGAAGTTTACCCTTTTCTCGCTGTAGTGCAATCTCAGAGTTGGTATATATAATTTAGGGGGGTGGGGAACATAGGGGGGCTGGCCCCCTTGCGAAACCGCTGAGACAGATTTAGTGTAACCAGAGTTTAAAAGAAGGAGAGCTCCTTCAAGTGAAGACCGGACTTCTGGTAAGTTATATAGTTTGACGTTCCGGGTTTCGATATTGTATGTTTTTGATTAACAGGAGTTTCGCTATTTTGGGCGCGATGTTTTGTAATTTGATAATACGGGTTTTTGACAGTCTGAAGTAGACCAATATACATACACACACACACACACACACACACACACACACACACACACACACACACACACACACACACATGCACGCACATATATATACACAGATATAGATATAGATAGATATATAGATATGAACCACAAGTATCGTTCATTCAGAGAACTGGCAGGTGCAAATTCACCACACAATGTGCCAGAGAGATATAAAATAAAAAAATATATTTATTCAAAAATAAATGAACATACAGCAGTCTCAAAGGTTTAGCACTTTCGTCTTACAAAAATAAATAATGGAGACTTCTTCAGAACCAAAGATCACTCCAAATCCCTCCTATTTTTATATTAACGTTCACTTGAAAACTTATTCAATCAAAGCCATAAATAAGCAAATGCCAATTTTTTAATGGGGAAATAGTCTTACTAGAATAAGCATTTTATAAACCAGTTTAACAATGTCCAAACTAATTATCAGGAGCACTTTACTTTCAGTCTTTTGAGGATCAAACATTTGAATTTGATCATTTATAGTTTGTTAAGATATTTCACTAAAATATCATGCACCCCCTTTGACTTACTAGTAAATACAGACAAAGGCAACCTCACAATGACCACTTCTTCACCCTGAGTAAACTAACAAAAACAGGAATTAGTTCAGACACACTCCTATGATTTAAAGACTTCCTCATAAACAAATGCTTAAAAAATTGGACCCATGGTCTTTGAAGAAAACTCCTTCCAGACTAGTCTAACTCAGGGATCCACCCTTCCCCCTCCTTGTCTCAACCTTTATTAAGAAACTCCCATAAATCCTACTTCAACTTCCACTGACTTTATATGCAGGAGGAAAGTCATGGATAAATAGCCAGGTCTTAGAGTTTAATGCATTAATATTTAGGTAAGATGTGCTAGACTAAATGAGTTTTTCATCTGTTGATCAGTCACTGATGTATTTCTCCTTGCCATCTATTCACCTTTTTCAACTGGTGAAAAGGCATTTAATAAGGATGATTTTATTTCATGGAATTACTGACAAAATTGAAGTGTATTAACCCACCAGATACACAGTAGCAAGCCCCGCCCAAACCCCACCTATGACCGTTTGATTGAAAGATGCCACTAAAACACAAGGTAATTTAGACCTATATTTCGCCATTACTAAAGCGGTTTTTAAATATTTTTCGTGTATATCACTACTACTTTATTTTACACACATTTTAAAATATTAGTGCTATTAACACAAGACATTGACACTTGTCAGAATGCGTTCTGTATTTTATCTAAGCTCTTAATTGTAAGACTGCTAAGAACGAGAACATCCTATGCTTGTTTAATAACTGTGACTGAGGGTTAACATTATTTGACTGACTTGACTTAAAATACATTTTGTAAAGTAAAAAGTCTGTAATTTTAATAATTAACCACCTTTTTGAGAGTTGAGAGGTACGTAGTGAGGCACAGGGTAGGTATGGAAGTGCGGTGATCTTTACTTTCACATACGTTGTGGAGCCAGTGTAAGAAAACCACTTATTTTGTTAACAGCTGCAAGACACTGACACAATTAATGTGAAATATACATTGTCTGAAGTGAAAGAAGTAAATAACGCTAATAATTGTCATTATTTATTAAGAGTAAGTAAAAAATCAAGACATCCTTTAAATAGGAAGAGTTGACAGATATGCATACCACTCATGTGTACCTGTGCCGTGAGCTGCCTGATTGAAGTTATTATTAAAGGCTCCATATTCTCCCTCCTGCGCGAACTCAGTGGTGGGTAAATACACTTCAATATCTCCAATAACACTACACAAGTGATCACGCAGGAGGGAGAATATGGAGCCTTTAATAATAACTTCAATCAGGCAGCTCACGGCACGGCTACAAAGGTGTTACTTCATTGCTAGTAAGATGTTTTGATGAATTGTGCTGATTATTGCTTGTGTTTTGTTTAAAAAGTGTATTAACCCACTTGAATGTGTTCAGTTGTCAAGATGCTTTTGGAACATTTGAATGGAAAGGCCATTCATGTCATTATTGTGCTCACTAAATGCTCTGTTTCTGACATGGATTTACCGTTACATTTGCATTGCGTGTCAATCACGGCACATTGCTGTTAATCCCCACCCTACGGCATGTCAATCATTGCGGGCACGCCCATTCCTGCGCAAACTCGGTGGTGGGTTAATACACTTCAATTTCACCGAATTACTTACCTCAATGAGTAAGAAATAAACAGAATTTTGTTTATTTAAAAAACTAAGTTCCTGGCGCGTTCATCATCTGTTAGTAAATGCCACTGTTTTAGGGAAATGGTTAAGAAGTTAGGAAACCTCATGTGTACAATATATAGGTTCATAGGTAGGTACTAGCTATTGGCCCAAGGGCCTACATAAGCCTAGCCAACAAGGTTCTCTGGCTTACGCCACCCAAGCAAGTTATTTTCCTGTGTCACTGTCGAGCAGAGACACAGAAGTGATCCCTTGGGTGTATTTCCTATTTCCCATCCACTCATCAAGATTTTTCTTTTTTTGATGAAGACCTTTGCTTGACATAGATGGGAAGCCTGTTCCAGAGTATGGGAAGTCTCTGGGACAGGAATCTATCCCTCCAGCATGTCATATTTATTGTGGTGACAAAGTTTAGGTCCCTAGAGCATGTAGCTCGGAGGTTTGGGATTTCTTTAGGTGTAGCATGTCCAACAGCTCTGGATTTGACATAGCTTTATATGTTAGGCAGAGATCACCTCAGAGTAGGTGGTATGCTATGGAGTAAAGCTGGAGTTTTTTGAGACTGTCAGTGTAGGGCATTTGTTTGAGGCCAGTAATCCTCTTTGTGAGGTACTTCTGTGACTTTTCCAGCTGCTGCAGATGTCTTGTGAGGTACATTCCAAAAGGGGCATTGTACTCTATAATTGGTCTAATGAGTGTCGAGTAGAGAGGAACAGTGACCTCTTTTTTCCTGGATGAGAACCCTTTTATGATGAGGTGTACTATGTAGAAGGACTTCCTGACTACTGTGGTGATCTGACTACTGTCCATCTGGGTTCCAAGGTCTCTTATCACACATTCAGTGTTAAGTAGATTGCTGCCTATGTGGTAGTTCATGGGTACAGAGTTTTTACCAAAGGGGATGACACTGCACTTTTTGACATTGAGCTTGAGGCCATGGCTCTGACACCAGGCATCTGTCTCAGTGAGGCCCTTCTGTAGGATGTCCACATCATTTGGGGACTTGACTATGGCTCCTAGTTTGCAGTCACCTGCAGACTTCATTAGCCAGAGGCCTTCTGTGTTAGCCTGTACTTCAGAAAAGTAGATACCAAACAGGAGAGGTCCAAGGACGGAACCCTGTGGTACTCCACTCATCAGTGCTTTGAGGTCAGATTTGGAGTCTGCAACTTTTACAGTGTGGGTTCTGTCAGTGAGCCAGTTGGCAACCCATCTTGTGACATAGAGATTTATACCTAGTTTAGTGAGTTTATCTATAATTCCAGAATGGGGGATGGTGTTGAAAGCCTTGGCAAGGTCAATATAGGCTGTGTGAGCCACCTTCCCCTCATATACGGCTTTGTTGACTGCCTCAAAGAAGTTGATCAGGTTCAGGAGGCATGACCTGCCTTTCACAAACCCGAACTGGGTGGGATCCAGAGTTTGGAGGTTACCAATGTCTTTGTTAATGAGTTCCATGATGATACGTTCCATGGCCTTGCAGACCAGGCTCGTCAGGCTAATAGGTCGATAGTTCCCGGGATCAGTTGTGGCTCCCCCTTTGTGGAGTGGGATAACTGTTGCTGTGCACCATTCAGTGGGTACAAAGCCTGATGCAAGGCTATTATTGAACATGGTGCTTAAGTGGGGAGCCAGTTCATTCTGAAGTCCATATATGCTGTGATAAATATATATGCTGTGACATATATATCATATATCTTCTATATATTTCATATAATATATATATATATATATATATATATATATATATATATATATATATATATATATATGGGTCTACTTTACCTTACCGACACCACACTTCACCGACACACAAAACACCGAACCCTAATGACCGAAACCACACAACACCGACAATTCACAAAACCGAACACAATTACACCGACACAAACAATGTAAACTACACATCATACACAATCACATATCCACTAACCCTAACCAAACCCTAACCCTAAGGTCCGACACTACCGCACAGTTACCCTACCCGCACCCTAACCCTAACTCACTTAACCCACCCCAAAACAAAATGCCCGTCACTATCGCACACTCACCCTATCTGCACCCTAACCCTAACTCACTTAACCCACCCCAAAACAAAATGCCCGTCACTATCGCATACTCACTCTACCCGCACTCCAAACCTAAGTCACTTAACCCGTCCCTAAACTAAACTCCGTCACTATCACACACTTACCTTACCCGAACCCTACCTCCCTACCTCTGACACTACCACACACTCACCTATCCCACACCCTAACCCAAAATTCCACAACAACGCACACTTACCTGACCGCTCCTAACTCCGTCACTATCGCACACTTACCGAGACGCGCTCACACGTTACCCTTGTCGCTCTGTCCGCTGTCGGCACATCACCTTTTCAGTAAACTTACCTGTCGGTCATTTCGTCTTGGCACATCACCTTTTCGGTAAACTTACCTGTCGGCCATTCTTCCGCATGTCGGTCAACTGAGATTTCGGTAAATTAAAGTAGACCCATATATATATATATATATATATATATATATATATATATATATATACACATCATATATATATATAAGATATGCAATGCAGTTAGAGTGTAGCTGGCTTTCTTTTTTTTTAGAATTCAATTTGTTGATTGGCTATTTACATCATCTGGGATCAATGTTACTATTTAGTGTTGGTCCTACTTGAACTTTCCCTGACATTTGATACAGTGAATCATGGGATACTCTTGGAGCTTTTGTAACACTACTGCAGCCTCACAAGTATAAACAATATCAAATCAGTTGGACAGGAAAACAAGAATAATGCTTTATACTTGCCAAATTATATGTATCATTCAGTGCATATCAAAAGTTTATACCGCTTTATCTGTGGGAGGTGCAGTCACATGACTGCACACATATTTACTGACATAACCAGATCCAAACATGGTGTGACTTCTAATGCATGACGAGAAGAAGGCTAATACAACATCTCTGCTTAATTTAGCAGAAGTTTATCACAAAGGCATTAGAATAGAAACCAAATTCGAAGTAGAGGAGAATCAGACAGCAAATGTAAAAAAAAGCACGCAAAAAAAAAAAAAAAAAAAAAAAGAGAGAAATATAGAGTAAAGGAAGAGAAAAAAGGGAAAGCAAACTGGAAAAATCACAATTATAGTAACAAGTTTAAAGAGCTCCTGAAACAAGCACATATTGATAAAGATTTGACATAAGAATGGTTAGGCAGAGGGAATAAGCTAATCCAAAAGAAAGAAAGGCTAATAATGTATTATATATAACATCCTATTCATACCTTATATGGCCCTACATCTCTTAGGAGTCCCTAATTTTAGGAACTACTAGCCTTCTATTTGGTCATCATGTTCCCTGTACTCTGCCATCATTAAGCTATTAGTACCTACCATGGTATGGTCGTAGTCAACCATGTTCTTTTACTCGTCAAGGCTTGCCACTTTGTAACCTACTGCCAAGGTAACCATGGAAACCACTAGTGATAAGCAGTTGTAAGAAGCCCTTTAAAATGGATCTATGTCAGAGCATCAACTCTTCAGAAAGTTAAACATCATATGGTCGAGAACATATGACAGATTTTCTGGAAAAGTCTAACGAAACAAAACAAGACAAATCTATGTTTTTGCAGGGGGCAAGCCCCTCTGCACCCTCACATGCCTGACATCATATATATATATATATATATATATATATACCAACTCTCAGATCACACTACAGTGGGGAAAAGGGTAAATTCCCCGATCCCCACTGTACCTCGATCTTCATACAAAAGCTTTGAGTTTTCAGGAAGTCGATCATATGGTCATGACCATATGAAGTTCAACTTTCTGATAAGTCAGTCTCCTGAATGGGACCCCTTTAAAATATTCCTCATTGAGTTCACTTTTTATACCTGATTTAAGATTAATTTACCTCTTGTTACATTCTTATTTACTGTTTTAAACCTGTTTGAAGATTTTATTACCATAATGCCCTACCTATCTTTTTGAATTTATTTACTAACGCAATTCTTATCTAACTTGTTTATATACTTGGCACTGTATTATTTTTATAATGCTCTACAAACTTTATATCATTTGCTATTTGTTATGTGATATTTTATCATCTTACTAATCATAAGTACTTAGCTGTAGCCTGTAGGTGCTGTTTTGTTATTATGGTCCCCTACATAACTTCGATTTGTTTGCTATTTCCTATGTAATGCCTTTTTTTTTTTACTAATGTAAAGTATTTAGTTGTAAACACTGTAAAAAGTCAGAACTTAAACTTTCCCCTTAAATTGTCCCTAGCTTTCAATGAATATTGGCCTGTTATGTATTGTCACATCAAAGTTTCCTGTTACATTGGATATTTTGTTTTGGAATGACGTGGCACAGCTCACATCTACTGGCCATGTAGCTTGAAGTGAACTGTACTTCCAAACAGTTCTTGGTCACCAGTGAAAACCAGTGATTCTGCTTACCTAGTTAAAATAAAATAAAACTAAATCAAACAATAAAAAATAAACAGTTACAAATTAGGAATGCATACTCAATAACTGGTAATACTTCTTAAAATGGAAACTTGCTGAGGACAGGCAGTGGAGGAGTTCGGCTAGAGGAGTGGGAAGTCTGGCTTTGCCGGCTGTCCCATTCTGGGAGGGTTTGAGTTATCTGTAATGCAGACAAATCCCTGGTAGTGGGGAGTTACCATATTCATTGGGTAAATTGGAAATAAGCTTCAGTAAATGAGAGAAGACTGGAGCAAATGGATGTCTTATGAGATGTTGCCTGTGACATCATTAGCTCTGTTGTTAGGACATAAAAAAATCCTACATAGTATTCAGGACCACTGTATGTGGCATTCAGGCAGCTCCCGACACTTCCCCTGCCCAACCCACAACTGGTGAGGCCCCAGCCCTGAGGAATAGTACTGGGGACACTAAAATGGTACAAATAGGGAGGAGACTTGTTGAGATAAATACTAAAATAACCATGCTGTTTTTAAAAGTCATAAGGAAGACCTAACTTTTCAGAACTGCTTTTTGAAATATCAGATATGGGCATGCCTCTCAACCTCTTAGAGCAAGAAATCTGGACAAAGACATAAATAAAAGTAGGATAAAGGCCCAACAATATGGACACATTTTAAATATTGCACTAATAAACTTAGAAAGTTGATAGAATAACAGGTTTTGCATTAGCATGAATTTTCTGAAGGGTATGAAGTCTGAAACTCAAATGTCTGTCATTATTTTATAACTTCAGTCTTTAATGATTTACAACTAATTTGCCAGATAACCACAACTTTTTGAAAAATAGACCAAAAATATGAGGGTAAAATCTGGACAATCTGCAAAAATCTGTACAGTTGAGAGGTATGGAAACATTGCTTGCTTAAACATACATTGCTAACAAAAGCTCATATTCTGTATATTATGTCACTTAGATAAAACTGCCTGCAACAACTATGCATTAGTTTCTGTATTTCTAAGTATTAACTTTTATCCTTTGTGTTTTTAGATAGTAAAAGCAATAAAATATCAATTTGATATGATGAGTTTGAATCCTAGTACAAAATATGTGACCTTCATGAAGCTCTGTATCTTCCTTGTGTTTTCTAACTACACCTGGGGAAAAAAAAACTTTTAAGTTAATGTATCATTTCTAGTTCAGCACCGCAAGTATGATGTTCATTTCCAGTTAGTTGTCATGACAACACTAAAGTTTCACAGTCATCTGGGCAGCAAAATCCTTATGTGAGTCAACGTCAGAGTAGTGCGTATTCTTAGTGAAGTCCTGCTACTGCTGTTTGCTGACCACAGTGACATAACAAATTCAGGGAATGCAGCGGAATAGATTTTGGATGATTATATTAGCCTCAAGAAATTCATCAAGCCTGTACAAACCAGATGAGTTAAAATAGCTCATTCATAATACAAATCAAGTGCCTCTGACCTACGCAGTTGTCATTTACCCTTAATGAGCTACAAATCTGGTTATGTTTTAAGTGATTTAATTTGGAAAACCCTAAGATGAAGTGCAGAACTTGATTTTCACTGCTGTAACTCTTCTGTTCTGTTTGTGTTAAAAACATTGAAACAGCTCTGCTGACTTGTCATTTCTTTATGAAGAGAGGACCAGCAGTCTTGATGTTTAAACTGAAGTTTTCTTTAAATAAATTCACTATAGGAAACCTGTTATCCTCGCATTTGGTAGAATGCTGGGTTGAATATATTTGCATCCTGAAGACATTCATGCACTATGTTTTAAATGTCATTTTTTTTAGTCTCATAGTTGAAGGAAAGCAGTGTTAATGTTCTGTTTCCTAAATTATGGCAGTTGCCAAGATATGCATTAACAAAACATGCAGAGAAACCTTTGTCTACTACTTTATTTTCCTCTTTGGTTTATTTGCGGTCCAAAGCCAGAACAGCAGACTTTCAGCAAATAAAATCATTATACAGTTTAATACTTAAGTTCATTTCACACTTGTATTACAATCCATGAGTGATGAGGCATCTTTATAGAAGTTTCAAAACAATAGTACACATAATATATTTATTATGCTGGCTTAAGTTTTAACTGAAAACATGCTATGCATTGTGCGGTGAGTATAGTTGGTTAACAGCATCATATAAATAACCAAATGCTGAAATTAACCAAGGCAGCACTTAATTGTGGTGCAATGGAAATTACTCTCAGAGCAGAGAAGACTTATTACAGTGCAGCACATACATTGTTGAGGCCAGTCTCTCTCCCAATAGTGTGGCTAGACCTTGAAATAAAATTTGTATATCAGTCAGGTCCACCACACATTTTCATCTTTTCAAACCATTACTAAAATACTTCCTCTCTGCCTCCTGGCTTTGTCCCTGCTACTCATCTGGGACATAGCTCTCTAACACCCTTCATCACCTTTCTTATACCTCCCTTTAAAGCACTAAATCCCTTAATCTGCTTATCCCCTTCTCATACCTCATTTTATTTTACTTCTTGCCTGAGTAGATCTCAATAGATCTCCACCACCATGTAACAAATAGGATCAAGTCCAGTAGGGGAAGATTTGATGGCCAGCAGGTGATGTAGCAAAAGAAACCCAGAAATAAAAACAAAAAAATAATCTAGGCTGCATTTTAAAATTTTAAATGTTAATTTTCTAAAATTCTCATCTAGCTTGCCAGTATACCAAAATGCGTGTTCCCATAATAGGTATCCAGGCTGTTCTTAAAAATATCTAAATTAGTACTTGCTTTAATGTAATTTGGTAGTCTGTTCCATGGATCACCTATTCTGTCAGAGGTCCAATAGTACACTTCTCATTCCTATAGAATCTTCTACACAGGTTGTCTGATGATTCTCTAGTACCTTTTGTTAACCCCAAACATTCCCAGACGTAGTTGTCACTTATTGTTGTTGTCTTTCGGCTTTTCCCGGTTAGGGGTCGCCACAGCGGAACTCCGGTCTGCTAATGATTGGCAGTAGATTTTCATGAACGCCAAGGTGCCAGCTCGACGTTCAACCTTCAACGAAGGCACACCCATTTACGCATGTCTTTCAAATGCCCACCCAACCACGGGGAGGACATGCAGACTCCACACAGAAGGCACTACCTGCACTCCAGCTGAGAATCGAACGGGAGAACCTCTTGCTGTGAGGCAACAACGCTACTGCTGCACCACCGCGGAAGTCACCCAGAGGTAGTTGTCACTAAATGTCATATATATCTGAATAAGATATCCTCTTAGATATCTGTAAGAGACACTGTACAAGTTTAGATATTTTAGTCTTTCATAATAATTTAAATTTTCACATCCGTTGATACCCTTGGTATAGCTCTGTTGTACTCTTCACAACTTACTTATGCTTGTTTTCTTACTGGGTTTCCATATTGTTATTCCATACTCAAGTTTTGGTCTAATGTAACTAAGAAACATTGACTTCATTATTTTTGATTTCCTAGACTTTATCCCAGGTCCTAAAATGAGGCTACAGTTTCAATCACTGTGTGCTGTATTAAATATTCATATTTCAATTTATGTCTTCCAAATCTCATATACTTAGTTTTTGATGTATTTAGGTGAGATTGCGTTGGTTTGGACATGTGCTGAGGAGGGATGCTGGGTATATTGGGAAAAGGATGCTAAGGATGGAGCTGCCAGGTAAGAGGAAAAGAGGAAGGCCTAAGATAAGGTTTATGGATGTGGTGAGAGAGGACATGCAGGCGGTTGGTGTGAAACAGTGTGATGCAGAGAACAGGAAGAAATGGAAACAGATGATCCGCTGTGGCGACCCCTAACAGGAACAGCCGAAAGAAGATGATGATGATCAGCATATTATTCTCCTGTGCCCAAATGGTCAATTTAGTTGTTATTTTGCAGACATGCATTATCTGTAACACATGTAATCAGTTTACCCAATTTCAGGTTGTCTGCATATAGACTGTAGAACACCTCAGATGAAAAAGTTAGGTCTGAAAGATATAATCTAAACAAGTAAGTACCTAGGGCAGAGCCCTGACTGTAACCAAGGATTTGGCCTGTCCAGTTGTTGTATAATACTTGCCATGTCCTATTTGTAAGCCATGAAGCTATCCATCTTATCAAGAGTACATTAATACCATGTTGTACTAATTTATTGATCAGTGTTTTGTTTATGACCCTGTCAAATACCAAAGTCTAATCCATATAAATTATATCACAGCACAATTTTTCATTCATAGCTGTTATTATATTGTTATAGAACATCATCTTACAGGTGGTAATAGATCTGTTTTCAACATATGCATGCTGATATATGGTTTCAAGTCCCAACCTATCCAGTTCTGACAATAACTTATCCAATATTACCTTCTCTATTACTTTTCCACAGAATGAAAGTAGACTTAAGGGTCTATATGACTCTGGGTTTGTCCTACTCCCCTTCTCTTAAAAACAGGTTTAATAAGTGCACGCCTCCAATCTTGAGGAATCTCCCCATATTTATATGACCTAGTGAATAATAGATATAATGGTACTGTAAGTTCTTTCTGAAGTGTTCTCAGGTCATTGTTACTAATTCCATCTCCTCCCTGCATTTTGTTTGGATCCAGTTTGTGCAGTTCTTTTTCAATATAATCTAATTTGATTCCAGTATCTGGGGTTACCCAGCTGTCACTAGGACAACTTACCACCCCATTTGTATAGCCAAACTGTTTTGCATAAGAGTTTGTAAATATACCTATAATCATAGCTCTCAACTTTCAGTTTCCAAAATGAGGAACACTAGGCCTCAAAATGTGGAACAAATGAGCAAAATATAGAACACACACTAATGGCTTACTAACATCTTCAACTAGGAAGGTCATAGGATGGTTAAAATATGCTGGTTTTACTTATAAAGAAGATCTTTTAATGAATTAATATGATTCATTTCTATTTACCATGGATTTCATTTAAATAATCCCTAACACTGAATGTGAGACAGAGCCTTTCGATGTGGAACATTGAGGAACATGAACTTTTTAAGACCCCAAATGAGGTACAGTCCTCATAATGAGGTACACTTGAGATCTATGCCTATAATCTGTTGTGTCTGAGAATACATTTTAGAATCCGCACACAAGTTATAAATTTGTGTGTCTTTACTCCTTCCACATCTTATGTATCTATAAAAAGGTTTCATATTATGCTCAATATTATATAAATTTTCTTCAAAATTTTCTTGAGCTTGACTCACACTAATTTATTTATTTTTTTATTGCTGGGTGGATTAGGGTCTAATTTGTTTATTTAATTTTTATTTATTCTTTGCTGGCTGTATTGGTCCCACTAGGCTAGTAGCCTATTTTTCACAGAAGACCAGAAGTGGAATTTATAGTTACTACTGGGGAAATATAGCCAGGGAATCAGAGAACTTCCCCTACTCTTGGTAGTCTGGGGAAAGCTTTGTCTGTTACACATCCTAACTTCCTGTTTCCTGTCCAGGCGCAGAAGCAGCCAGGAGGAATGGGGAGAAAACATGGCTGATTCAGCTTTTCTGAAACCTGAAGTGAGAGTTGCTGAAAATGTAGTTGAAATGGAAAAGGAGATTGTAGCTGTAACAGGGATGGATTCAGAGGAAAACTTTCAGAGGAGATTGCTTGAAGGAGAGACAGTTGCCTCTGAAAAATGCATAATTATAACTCTCCAATCAGGAGGGGGGGGGTTGCAGGATGATTATTTGGAAGAAATGGCAAATCCAAGTGAGCTAGAAAGTGGAGCAGCAATTTCATGAAGTGACATAATGGAAAAAAATAGAAGAAAAAGGAGAAGAAGAGACTGTGCTAGAAAAGGTTTCAGAGGCAAAAACTTATGCACAAACTGTTAGAGTAGGAACAAAAAAGAAAGAAGAAATAAAAGAAACATAAAAAGAAGTATACAGTACAAGTGAGCAATAAAAAATAAGAAAGTGTGGAAAGGTATGAGGTTTGGGACTGTCATAGCACCTCTGGGTGTCAAAGCAAAAGAGGTAAGAACATTTATTTTAATTAATAAAGAGAGTTTTTTGTGACTTAATATTTGAGACTAGACAGGCCATGGAGAATTTTTTGGGTGCATATGAACAAAATAAAAATATTTATCCATGGTCAGAAAATGTGGTGCAAGCTTTTATACACAAACAAAAAATAGAATAATGATCCAGTTTAGAATTGAAGTTGAATTAAAAGAACTGAGAGAACATTTGTTAACTATATGTGAAGAAGTAATGGGCACTACAAAAATATATGATGAAAGAGGAATATGGACTGGAGGATGGGAATGTAGAGTAATGCTGACAATGGAAAATGATAATGTTATGCACATACCGAGTATTATTGTTCATGGTAATAAGGGTTTTGTGAAATACAGGGGTCAACCAAAGACTTGCTATTTCTATGGACAAATTATAATTTCATCAATGAATGTGATAAAAAAATATGTTATTTGTGTGGTAAAATGGCATAATGCAAAAAATGTGATTTAAAGTTCAAAAATGTGGCAATACTGGTCACTCATGGCTAGAATGTGAAATGAATGTGCAAGTAAATGAAAACGAAAATGAAGTTAAACAGGATAAAGAGATAGAAGACTGTGTTACACAAGAAAATATACAAAAACCCATTACTAAAGAGGTTACACATGAAATTAAAGAAAGTAACAAGGAAAAAGAAACAGAAGAGACAAGTGAGGAAGAAGCTGATTGGTGCACAGTAAAAAATAAAAAAAAAAATCAATAGGAAAAGAGTTAAAAAAATGAAAAGAAAATTAAAAACATAATGCTTAGAGATAATAGCAAAGGGATAAACATTTTACTATACTAACTGTTCTTAAAAGCTGAAAATATTAGTTTTAAATGTGAACAGTATGAAAAATCTTAAAAGGGGAATAGGTATATTACAATGGTGTGCTGCAGTAGATGCACATATTATTGTTTTAGAAGATATCAGATTATTAACTAGAGGAAGAAAGAACACAAACTGAAAAACATTGTAATGGTGTAATAGTTTGGAACATGGAGAAAGAAATAGGATCGGGCATATGTATATTATGTCAATAAAGCATTAAAATATTAGATATAACCATAGTGGAACTAGGACAACTTGCAGTAATAGACTTCAGACAGAAAACATATATAGAATTATAGCTTTATATGCATATATAACAAAAAAGGGAGAAATTATGTTTAAAAATATTCTTGAATGTCTGTGTAAATATTGACATTATAGTGGTGGGTGATTTTAATTGTAATTTAAGAAAAAATAAAATAAATTGTGATGCTAAAATGGTTAAAGAAATTATGAGAAGTGGGAAGTTAAGTATCTAGGAGAATAACCAGTGGACCTATAAAAGGAATGAAATTAGGACAGAAACTGATTATTTTTAATATCTGATAGTTTAAAGGCTATAAAAATAATTAAATATGCTGAATTTTCAGATCATGTGGCTATATGGGTTAAAGCACAGAAAAATGAAGAATATATAAGACTAGGAAAAGGAATAAAGAGAATTAATGCAAAGGAATTTGATTTAGAAGAGAAAAAAGAATTTATGGAATTATGAAAAAAGTGTGAATATGAGAGACTTTTATGAAAATTGGACTGTTTGATGGCTTAATTTCAAAGAAAAGATATTAAAAAGTGTTTTTAAAATGTATAAGGAAGAAAAGAAAAGAAAAAGAGATATATAAGATATTAAGTCAAGAAACATTTAGTGACTTATTAGAGGAGAAAATTCATTTTATGAAAAAGAAATATATAAAATGAATCAAATTAAAATTAACAACTTATTATATAAATAACAATATTGCAAGGAAAGAAAGAAGAGTGGCACTACATTTGGGTAAAATAATAGAGGGAAAATAAGATAATTAAAAAATAAGAAAGGTAAGCAAATAAGACAGCAAGAAGGGATACACACAATAAGTAAAGAATATGTACTGGAATTATTTGTTAAAAGAGAAGACAACATAAAACAAATTTGTAAAGGTGAAACATTAAATAATGAAGATAATGAGCATTTAGAACAAAAAATAACTATGAAAGAAATGAATGGAATTTTAAAAGATATTAACATGAATTCTGCAACAGGGCTGGATATAACTGAATATGGTATGTATAACGAAATGAAAGAGTGGCAAAAAATACGTTTTTATAGAAGTTATGAATGAATGAATGGTTAGAAACGGGAATTAAAGAGAAAGAGATATGTACAAGAGTTATAACATTTATATTTAAAAAAGGAAACAAAGAGGAGATTAAAAATTGGAGACCTATAACATTGAATAACATGGATTATAATTTTTTATGAGAATAATAAAAAATGGTTACAAAAAACAGATAGAATATATGACCAAAATACTTTCAGAAGAAAAGGAAAAGGAAGTCAAGAGTTATTATAGATAATAAAAGAAATAATTGATGGTATCATAAATAAAAATGTAGAAGTGAAGGTTATGATAGGGGATATAAGTAAAGCCTAAGATAATATTGAATATAAATCATTATGGGGACTTTTGCAGGTTTATAATGTAAGCAACAAATATTACAAGTAATAAAATCTGTTTATGAAAGGAACTGTGTGAAACTAAATGTAAATGGCTGCATTGGGGAAGACATAAAAATAAAATGTGGAATAAAGTAGGGGTGCCCAGTAGTTTAATTTTCTCATTAGTTATGAATGTAATAGTGAAAAAATTAATAACATGTCAAGTAGTGGTGAATACAAAATGATGAAGGAAGTACAGTTGCCAATAATGTATAATTATGCAGATGATATTGTATTAATTGTTAAAAATAAAGTATGGAAGGAAAAGTTAATGAAAAATTAAGTATACATTTAAGAAAAAAATTGGGTTTAAGTATAATAAGGAGAAAAGTAAAGGATGTGGTTTTGAAAATATGATACAAAGAATTGAGTTCAGTAAAAAAATATTTAGATATTTTAGGAATAATATTTGGAAGGAATGAATACTGATAACAACAATGGGATGATGTACTCAAAGAAGTAAAGGATATGACTATCTTTTGGAAATCCTATAGATTTTCATACAGAAAAATGCACACTTGTTAAACACCATGGTAACAGGGAAAATTGCTTATGTTGTTAACATCTAAATGATTACTATTAAGTTTGAAAGGGAACTAATGAGTATTACATTTTTTATATGGGGCTGTAGACAGAATCCAGTCAACAGAGGGATTCTATATATGAAAGAAGAGCAAGAAGGCTTGGGTTTAATAAACTCAATAGTACATGCAGCATTTTTAATTTTATAAGGTATTAAAAGCAATTATGAAGGAAAATAAAAACTTGATAGAAATCATACTAAATTATAAATACATAGAATTATGGAAAGGAATGGAAGTTAAAAAAATGAAGTAAAAGTATTGTGAATGAAGAAATGAAAGAGTACCAAAACAAAATTGTGTTATGGAAAATAAATAAGAATATATGTGAGAAAAATAGAAAGGAATGGAATTTAAGTATTATGAAAGCATTTTATTGCATTGACCCATGGAAAGATTTCAAAATAGATAAGAAAAAGGCCATAAGGAGGAGATATAATAACTATAAAAATATTAAAGAATGTAATGATTTTTATGGAGATTGCCTATTAGAAAATTGCCTGTTAAGGCAAATATCCCATACAAAAAAGCAAGATAGAATGTGTAACAAATGTGGAGAGTTTGAGACTACTAAGCATGTGTTTTTGAAATTTGACAGACTTAATTTGTGGAAAGAAATATGTAAAGATAATAGCATGAAAAGTTTGTTAAAATTTGAACAAATAAATATGGACATAATAGAATTTGGTTATTATAGTGCACAAAAACAGGAAGAAGTGAAGAAAATGGACAGAGTGATATTTTATGTTTCATGGACTATATGGAATGAGAGACTAAATGAAATTAAATACAATGGAAATGGACTTTGACAAAGATTTGGGAGAAAATAATGTTTTGGTTGTGGATAAAAGAGTGGAGGAAATGCTTAAATAGAAGTTTATAATTTATGGAGATTTTTAAATAGATGTAAATAAGGTAAATATGTAAATAATATGTAATGTATATATCAATAAAACCCTACTCTTTTTGATAGATGCTGTGGGATCGTTTACATCCACCTGAGCTACCACCAGCTCAAGCAGATGGGGCCTGGATTTAATGTCTCATCTGAAGGATGACACACTCAGGAGTGCTGCACCCATTTTATACTGCACTGCAGTGTTAACAATCAGTCTACTTATCTTGTAATGCACAGAAATATTTTGTCAGGCATTCATCTAGATGGTGATCATCTCTGTGTAATTGTTTTCTTTTATGTTTATTCAATAGTGTCACCTAACAAGTACTCCTTGTTATGATTCTTTGTTCCAAAATGCATTGTACTGTACATTGAGGCATCACTATCAGAGCCAGGTATTATCTATTTCTTCAACCACAGCTCCAACCTCTTTGACCTGATCCTTTTCCTAATAATTCCACTTGCTGCAACTCACTCTCCCATCACGGATTTATATTAATTCCATGAAAGATGTATTCATCGAATATATCTTCAGCAAACACCAGCAGCTGAAATTCACTTTAACGAACCACAGAATTTTTCCCAAGGTTCACAAACACTTGGCCCACAAACTGTCCAGAACACACAACGGACTAAATCAAATTCACCCAGGTGGGGGGGGGCTTCACCCCCCACTCCCCCCAACTATACATACTAATTCTGAGATCATACTACAGCGGGGAAAAGGGCAAAGTTGAGGTGATGGCCAAGTGTTTGTGAACCATGGGACAAATTCCACAGTTCGCTGAAGTGAATTTGGCAGCTAGTGTTCGCTGAAGACGTATTCAATGAATACATCTTTTGTGAACTAATAAAGACCCACCACATCACCTTCAAATAGACTTGTCTTACCAAATAAATACACAGTGATGTCTAATCCTGCCCAATCCCAAGCAAAGTAACACTTTTTATCACCCCTGTTAAACATTACTACTAACCTCCTATACAGATGATACTTGCCCGTAAGTGATGCATTCTGTTCCTTTACTTTATACTTTCATAGGTGTATACTAGGCTAACAACCACTAGAGCCCTTATCAACCTAGCAACCCAAATGTAACTCCTACATTTGATTTATATAGGTGGTGATTTACTGGCTGTGTCTGTCCATCAGAGATATAGGAGCCAAACCTGGGTAGAATTTCTGAATACCCATCCATTGGTCCAAGTTGCACTTAAATAGGAATAGGGAGGAGCTCTTGTTCTACTCATTTAGCAAGTCCACTCCCCACCGTCTCCAATGTCTATAAATGTATATGTCTGTGCACAAGACAGTTAAAGGCCGTATAAAAGCTTAAACTGAGTTCAACAACAACATTAATATAGTATTAATGTAACTCAGTCATATAACACATTTGGTTAAACTGGAGAGTGCTATAGAGCTTAGGCTAAGTGTATGGCTGCACCAAGATCTGCCAATTTAAATGCATTAACTGATAAATTGCAAGAATGTCTTTTTTCTACTCATTTTATTTTTTATATTTTAAATCTAATTATTGTCTATTGTATTGTATTCTTTTAAGAATTCTACTACATTAGCTTATTATAAATATTTATTTTCCCCACTACCCTAGTATGCCTCCTACATACATCTAGAAGCATATGCTTTATGTACATTTCTTTTGAAATAATGGTGTAATTATTTCTTATCTTAATACCAACATACTGGAATGTCTGAGATGAATTTTAAAATCAGGGTGATTACTAAAATCTGAAGCTGGAAACCAGTATGGAAATGACATAAGAAGCATCACTGCATACTTAGTACATGTTAACCACATGCACGTGACCCTTTAATGGCACACACAGCAACCCTGCATACTTATTCAGCTGCATGCATGTGAGCATTGAAGGATATAAAGAGTATGTGTGCATGCTTAACATTCCTCAACTACATGCACATTTCATTATATGTTGTTTGAAGTGGTGTTTTGGGGGGATTGTGGTTGGCATTTGTCAGTTTGCTAATGATGTCAATGAAAAACTGGTTAAGGAAAGAGGCAGTGTCTTGGTCAGAGAGATTAAGGTAGGGGCAGGGAATTTGAGGTTTAACATGATGGAAGATTGACTTGATATTTCTCCAGAAATGTTCGGGGTTGGATTGATGAGTGGGTTTGTGCCTTGAGGTAGAATTTTTTTTTTTATCATTATATATTTGCTTTTTGGTATGGTTTCTTAGTTCTTTAAATAATTGATGGTGACTGGGATATTTGTTTTTTGCCATGTTTTCCAGGCAGAGTATCTTTTGTGCATTAATGTATGAGTGTCTCTACTGAGCCAAGGGGCATAGTTTGATTTTATTCTTGTTTTACGAGGGAATGCTAATAAGTCGAGGATGTCAATAAAGATGCAATTGAATTTGAGTACAGCATCTTGGAGATGAAGGGAGTGCAGGTTAGACCAGTTAATAGCAGATAATCTGTCATTGAGAGTGGAGGGATTGAAGTCAGTGAGCTTATGGCAAAATTTGTGTAGGTGTGATTTATTTAGCTGGGAAGTATATCTTTGTATACTGATGGGTAAATGATCACTCAGGGCATCAGGAAGTGTTCTAGGGTTATGGTAGAGCTGGGGTTTGCTACACAGGATCCAGTTAAGTGTTGTGCGATGACTGGAGTGTTTGTTTAGTCTTGTAGGGGTGGTAATTAGCTGAGTGAAGCCAAACAAATTGATACCTTGAGCTGGGGTGTTCCAATCAAGATTTACATCTCCTAGCAGGATAGTTTCATAGGGTATGTTTTGAGACACACGGGAAAGTATGTTTTCAATAACTGGGATGTTCTTATCATGTGGAATATAAATAGAGGCAATAGTGAGCTTTTGGTGGTTGTTAAGGTGGCAATTTAGTATTAGGATTTTGGCTTGGTGAAAGTCATGTCGAGTAACAGGTTGGGGAGACAGTGTCAGGTGGTCAGAGTATAGGACTGCTACACCTCCACCTTTTTTTGTGGTTCTATTCAGTGGGTAGATGTTATAGACAGGGGGGTATAATATTAGAGTTAGGGATATGGGGTTTAAGCCAGGTTTCTGATAGTTCTAGTAAGTGAGGGGATAATTTGAGATCCAAGCATGAAGGTCAGTTACTTTATTCAAAAGGCTTTGTATGTTGATGGCTAGAATAGAAACGTTCTTGGGAGAATGGGGGGTGGGGATACTTGGAAGCTGGGGATGCAATGTGGATGGGAGTAGTAGTTAGAAGGGTTGGGTGCATTGCTTGAGCAGAAACTAGGTGTGATAAAGATGGATCTGGGTTAAGGTGGATGTCACCTGCTAGCAAGAGGATGGTAAATTCTGTGTTGGTTTTGGGACAATAGCATTTTTGAGTGATATGTTTAGGTTTAAGTCTAGCAAAAAGGGTGGGGGATAGTTGGAGTATTTTATATTGGAATAGGTGAGTAAGATGTTGTGTAGTGAGGGAGAGATGGTATATGACGTAGTGCTTAACTGGCTATTATTGAAGTAGGATGAGGTAGGTGCTAATTTTAGATAGTGGAGCTTGGTATAATATGATGTAAGGGAGATCAGCAGAAGTAATAGTGATGATACTATCAGATTTATGAGCATGGTTAGGGAGGGTTTTTGGCAAGGGGTTGTGTCAAAGGAAAAAACTTCAAAGACCAATACACATAAGGTTCAGTTAAGGCACTTTAATTTACTTGCAGCAAGGAGACAAAAACATGCAAATACAAGGATTTGTCTAACTACTAACAGGAAGTATGTTCATTCTTATACTATTTTACAAGACATGGCCTTCTAAGCTGATGTAATCAAACACAACTTTTAGTATTGTTCTTCAGCAGATGTTACCCAGATTTTCTGCTGACATGACTAGATTTGTGAGAAACGTTTCAGAAAAACAACCTGGCCTTGGTGACTATTAATCCGTTTACAAGCGTCTATTGTACAGTGTTACTTTTCAAGGTACTTTTCTAATACAGATACAAGCAAATGCTGATTGCCGTTCATATTTTCAAGCAGGCTTTGTACTAATTATCTGTAACTTCTACAGCTGTGTATTTTCTCATGGCACAGCGGAACTTCTTGTCTAAGTTTCATACAAGTAGTATTGTTCTATTCATTATTTTCCTAACGCAAGCAGAAATCACCTGCTTCTCAGTAAATTTCCAAGGCACAAGCAAGATTTTAGCTAACAGTACAACGTCAGAAAGCAACTGCAGTTTGTACAGATTTATGCAGTATGAAATAGAATAAATGTGTTAACCCTTTTCAAGCTCTAAATGCACTAAGCATATTGCTAATACACACATTAATACATATTTTTCTAACATTTCCCCCCTATTAATACTTTTATTCTACTTTCAAAATAAGCATAAACAGTTTGTTTTCTTCTCCTAACCTCTTCCACTCAGGATTTGCAGTTAAGAGAGTCATTCAGTTTAAACTTATGAAAGCTTTTTAGTCTTTTAACAGTTCTTCAAACTCAGTACTTTGATATAAGGTTTCAGAAACCGACATGTCTATAAAGTCTTTAATAAGTCTTTTCATGCAGGGGATACCACAACAAACACATACTCCCAGTAGGAGCATACCTACACAAATGGCAATCAGGATGTTCATTAGGATGGTACCCAACCCTCCAAACCATTTCTGGAAAAAGTCCATCAGTGGGTTTGGGCCTGGTTTGGTCATGGCCGACACTTGCTGAATTACATCAAGATGATTGTCTATCTCGTGTTTATGGTCAGGAATATATGAACAGCATTCTTCTTGGATTATAGCGCACGTACCACCTCTCGCCACTAGGGTGAAGTCGAGAGCCATGTAGTTTTGGAGCGCTACAGTTCTCATAGCATTCAGTTCATCAGTCACCAATTTGAGAGCTGAAAAAGTTGCGTTGCTCATTACTTCGAGAAGTTTTGACAGTTTTCTCAGCTCCCAGATCGATTTCACTGCTCCATATGCTGGTAATATGACTGCCCACGATATAACGCTATCACTCAAGTCCATGTGTGTCAGTCCTTTACCTAGAGGGTGATGGTCTTTCCAACGTGCATCGATTTGTCCCACTGGATTTACAGGTTTCTTGACGACTTCTCAGACATTTCGAATTTTTCCATGAGGCAAAACTGCAGTGTGTCGTATGGCCGGAACCAGGTAACCCAAAAAACAACTGCCGGACCAATTCTCAGGTAACCATTTGTATGCCTTTCTGCCACACACAAAATAACAATCCTCTACTTTAGTAGTAACCTTGCTATGAATATATACTCGTCCTGCATGAAACATTTTTCTATCAATTATAGATAGCTGTTTATAAAGAACAGAATTATGTTTTACTTCATCAAGTGTTTTGTGCATCAATCCAAGAAATGAATCATAGTTTGTATTACAATAAAGATCTACTTTGTTACCTTTAGTGTAACATCTATAAGGAACAGTCACATTGCAATTGCTCCAACCCACCTGAACAGTACCATTTTTCTAAAAACACACAGTTCCCTTTTGTGGAAGAGACAAGTGCAATGCTATTTTATCTTGTGCTGTAATGGTTGAGGTATCATAAATCAAGTTCTCCCAGGTCTCATTGACCCCTAGGGGGACTGTAGTCATTAATAACCCCCTGTATGCTGTCGGCAAAGCTGTGCAAATCCAGCAATTCAAAACATTGAAAGTCTCAGCATACACATATTTAATTGCCTGGTAAGTGTTAAAGTTTAAATGCCAGTTTATGAGTAACGCTTCACATTTATTCAGTTCAGTCTGCGTGGCTGGGAAAAGATAAGGCCACAACAAAAAGATTATTGTCACAAATACAGTTAACAGGATGATTATGCAATACTTCTGAGGAAAGGGTTGTTCTGCATTCCTGTTTCTTCTGGACTCTATCATTTTTGCTCTTGGCATGTAACAAGATTTTTGGCCAGTTCAAAGTTTTTAACTAATTTACAGTGTGTCAAGTGGATCCAGGAGGCACGCTCCACAATTTTGACTGCAGTGGGTGTTGATAAAAGCACTTGATATGGACCTTCTCACTTCGGAGATGCCCAATTTTTCTTCTTAACTATCTTCAGCCAGATCCACGCTCCAGGGGACACTGTCACTTCTGATGGTCTGATTCGTTCTTTATCTGAAACAGAATTTAACTGCAACAAATGTTTAGAATTTAACAAATTACATATATACTCTGCTAATGTACTGTCAGCTTCCTGGTCTGTGGGCATGAGAGATTTCCACTGAGGTATATAGTAAGCCCTTCCAAAGAGCTTTTCAAAAGGAGTCAATCCTTTTGCATTCAGAACAGTTCTCATGCTCAACAGTGCCAGGGGCAGACAGTACACCCAGTTTCTCTGCATTTCTGTCATTAATTTTCTTAGCTTACTCTTTAAAATCCTATTATGCCTCTCTACTAGCCCTGCTGATTGCGGGTGATATGCACAATGATTCTTTAGAGAAATACAAAAATGTTTACTTAACTGCTGCATGGTCTGATTCACGAAGTGTGTGCCGTTATCACTGTAGATCCTTTCCAGAATGCCGAATCTAGGGATGATTTCTTTAACAAGCACTTTGGCCACCATCATAGCATCTGGATTTTTAGTCAGAAAGGCTTCCACCCATCTGGAAAACATATCTACAATGACAAGACAATACTTCTTATTTTCACATTTATTCAACTCTATGAAATCCATACAGATAGTATGAAACAGATACGGTGGTGTAGGGAAACTTCCTTGCTTGGGCTTTAATGCCCCTTGTGCATGATGTTTATTACAGATGTGGCATAACGAACAAAATATTTTAGTGTAGTTTGTAAATCCGTATGTCATGAACACTTGGTTCACCAGCTGTACCATCCCCCCTGTTGAGACATGGCACTGCCCATGGCTCAACAAAGCTGCATATCTAAACAAATTAGACGGAAATATCGGTTTCCCTTCTTTAGAGATGTACAGCCCCTTTTCGAGAATTGCTCCTCGTTTTACCCATCTTTGTTTTTCAGTTTGCATAGTAAGTGTTTGCATTGTCTTTAACATTTCTAAGTCTAAAATCTCAGAGGGTTGTAGTTCCTCATTCAAAAGAAATACTTCTGAAGCTGCCTGCTTTGCAGCTGTATCAGCTCTCGCATTACCTTTTGAAATCCTGTCCTGTTGCTTGGCATGAGCTGTGCATTTACAAATAGCTACTGTCTGAGGTAACTAAATAGATTCTAAAAGATCTAAAATAAACTGTGCATGATTGGTTTGCCAGTAGATGTTATCATTCCTCGATTTTTCTACTGTTGCGCAAAAACATGTACAGTAGAAAAAGCATATCGGCTGTCAGTAAAAATGTTTACACATTTACCCTTTGCTAAGGTACATGCCTGTGTCAAGGCAATCAATTCTGCTGCCTGTGCAGATAAACTATGTGGTAAAGATTTTGCTTCTATAATGTCTGTGTCAGAAACTACTGCATATCCTACTAGGTTCTGTCCTGCAGGACCCGTTTTGCATGAGCCGTCCACATAGGATGTCATCTCAGCATCATCCAAGGGAACATCCGTAAGATCTTTTCTAGGCAGTGTCTTTTGTTCAATCACCTGCAGGCAGCTGTGTGGTGTGCCATCTGCAGGGGTTGGGAGCAAGGTAGAAGGGTTCAAAGTCATACATCGTTTAATTGTCATATGAGATTGGCTCAACAATATAGTCATACAGGAAAGATGCCTAGCAGGGGAAAGATATGCTACCTTCTCTTGTAGTAAAATAATCGTGACTGCATGAGGCACTCTCAATGTGAGAGGGTGGAACAACACTACTGAGGCCGAAGCCTGTACTGCCATTGCAGCTGCAACTACTGCTTGTACACAGTGAGGTAAAGACCATGCCACTGGGTCCAGTTGTGATGAATAATAAGCAATAGGGAGTTGCTTGTCCCCATGCTGCTGTGTTAACACTGATGTCATATAACCTTGCTTACAATCTACAGTTTGGAAAAAAACGTTTATGATAGTTTGGTAATCCCAAAACTAATGAGGACGCTATTAACTGTTTCAGTTTGCAGAAAGCAGATTCTGCTTCCGGTGTCCATTGTAATAAATCCTGTGCTGCCATAGGCTTTTTATAAATCAGGTTAGTCAATGGTGCAGATTCCAAGGCATAGTTTGGAATCCAACTACAACAAAAACTAGTCGTACCCAGGAAGGACATCATTTCCTTCTTGGTAGTGGGTTATGGTGCTTCCAAAATCATTATTTTTCTGTCCTCGTCTAATGTCCTACCTTCCTTGGATATTACATATCCTAGGTATTTAACTTGTTTTTTTCAAAGTTGCAGTTTATTTTTATTTACTTTATGTCCTTCAGTGGCTAAAAATTGTAATAGCGCTATGGTATCTTCTTTACAGTCTTGCTGGGTGGGGGATGCCAGCAGGATATCGTCAACATAAAGCAAAATCTGACTACCTCTTGGTGGGGTAAATCCCTCCAAGTTGCTTGCCATTTCTTGTGAGAATATTGTTGGACTTTCACAATACCCCTGTGGTAGTCAAGTATATGTATACCTTTTCCCCTGAAATGTGAATGCAAACCAATACTGGCTGTCAAGGTGTATCGGTATCGAAAAGAACGCATTGCTGATATCTACCACAGAAAAATAATTCTGTTGAGGTTTTAAATCATTCAACAGGGTGTGTGGGTCTGGCACCGTAGGTGCCCTTGGTATTACTGCTTCATTTACAGCTTGTAAATCGTGGACCATATGCCACTCTCCATTCGCTTTCTTAACAGGAAATAAGGGTGTGTTACATTTTGCTGGTGGAATCTCAGGAGATTCCACCAGCACCCCTTCCTTAAGTAAAGCAGCTATAATAGGTTTGATTCCTACCTCTGCATCTTTTCTTAAAGGATACTTTCTCTTTTGTGGTCTAAATGCTGACTTTGGCGTAATAGCAACTGGTCCCGCTGTACGAATAAGTCCTACATCTGATTTTCCTGTCGACCAGAGATTTTCTGGTATATTCTGTAAGGCATTCTCTTCCTCCTTCAATAGGAGTACCAATCAGCTGTCCTTGCTAGACTGCAAGTGTACAGCTGGGTGGGTCTGAGTTATCCAATTCAGCTTCTGCACTTGTATTCCCTGTTCTGACAGTTCTAACTCTGTCTGTTTTTCCCATCTCGTGACTTTTTCTTCTAAGTCTACCCATTTTATATTATTGTCCTTAGTCAAGCTAACGTGGTAATCGATTAGATTTATAGAGTGCAAAGAACTCCTGGGGCAATGAACAGCTGGCTACACTGTTCCCTTCTGTGTCCCAGTACAGATTACGTAATACCAATCTGTTTGCATGATTTCTAAACAATTCTTGCTCATATTCCTTATCAGGTCCTGGTGTATTACAATAATACAGAGTACAGTGCAACAAATGCTGTTTATCAATGTCAAGGGAGGGGAATTTGCTGATGGCTACATTCATCAACTCTTTGGTCACTGCCCCTGGACCAGTCATAACCAAGTCCTGGCTGTACCAATAAAACATTTCATCCTCCGATTACACTGCAAAGGTATCAACTTGTCGCTATGCTTCCATAGCCTGCATAGTCAGAACTACTGCTATACCAAATAGCTGCATAAGGTCTCTGCCCAAGAGGTTTACTGGGCATTTTGCAGATACAACAATTTTGCTTTTCTGGGTCAATCCTGAAACAGGATCAGTTATCACAATATTATGGGAGAGGGGCTCCCGATACAGCTGTCCATTAGCTGCTTTCACTAATATGTAATCAGGTGACTCTGAATTCTCTGGCAGTTTGGAGGGATGTACCAGGGTCCGTGATGCCCCAGAGTCACACAAGAATCTGACTTCCCTCCCTTCTACCAGGAGTGTAACTTCTGGTTTCGTGTCTGCTAAATAGAGCTCTAAGCTCAATAAAGCCAAATCCAATATTTCATTTTCTTCACTATCCGTGACTTCTTGCACTTCCTCTATTTCTTCTGTCACATTCTCTACTCCCTCTATCACATACTCATTTGTACTTTCTCTGCTATCCCCTTCTAGTGATTCCTGACTATCATATAGTCAGTCCTCACCCTCCTTATCTTCTGTGGTTGCCTTCTTGTTTTTCTTGCAATCCCTTGCCAAGTGTCCTTTCTTACCACATTTAAAACATTCACCCCTTTTCTTTTGCCCTTCAAAGTCCTCTGATCGTTGATCAGATTGTTTGTTCCCCTGGGCATTTCTCCTGCCCTTTTTCCCGGACTGTACTACATAAACTTTTGCTCCACCTTCTACAGAAAATACTTGGGCTTTCTTTTTCTTTTTGCTATTAAAATGCCTTTCGGCATGTCTAGCATATTCAAGCAATGACTGTAACCTGTTTGTACGATGATCTACCATATGTTTTGTAATAAAACTGCTTATAGGTGCAATACTGCCTTTCAAAAATGCATTCTTTAACTGCTGCTCGTATAGGAAATCATGTGTCTGGTCTTCAGGAACCTGCATTCCACAATGGTTATTAAAACATTCTAATAGTCTGGCATAATATCGGTCAATAGCTTCACCTTCCTGTTGGATGCATTGATTAATGCAAGTCCAGTCTGCCCTAGGCTTCCATTTCTCAGAGATTTGGTCTGTAAGACCTTTCACTCTGTTGTCTAACTCTGCGCTGCTATGTGGGAGGGGCCTGAGCGCAATATCATGGGGATTCCAGTCGCCACTAATCATGTGCCAATCTGGTCCCACAATTTGTCTGACTACTTTTTCTACCTCTTCTCCATTTAAATTATAACTCAGCCTCATTCCTTGCAAATCTTCTAAGAACTTTCTAAAATTAACTTTTGGATGGGGAATTCCCTCAGTGGCTTTCCAGATGTCTTTCGGAGTCCAGGGTCTATACACTAGAATAGTTGGGTCCTGACCTTCTTGCCCTGCCTGAGGATTAGGCACTTCTATAAGTGGGCATATTTCTTCTTCACTCATAAATCGTGAATTTCTACCCATTTGATATAACTCAATGTCCCCTTTTGAGTTTCCTGCCCGTGTTCGTGACCTGGTCTCAACGGGGTCTCTAATAAATGGTTTCGCTTTTGTAGTGTCTCTACTTATAGTGACAGCAGGATATCGCAGGGGTGGACTAATTTGTTCACTTGCCTCATATTCTGGTAAGGGAGGTGGAGGGGCTGACGCTATTACTAAGTTATTGTCCTCCTTATCTAAAAACATTGCTTTTGAATTATTACTCTTTTGTTCCCTTCGGTTTACTTCCTCAATCCACCTGTGTGCTTGAGGAATTTCTAATTGACGTTGCTTTTTTACCCGACCTCTAGAATCGGTTTTAAGCTGTTTGACAAGTTTGACAAGTGAGGATTTTTCTAGTTTACCATCAAATTCATACTTATTAACCCATTTTGAGTAGTATTTAACATTATCAGCACGCTGTGACTGCATGTATTTCGCTTCTTCGGTTAACGGTGGATTTTGGGACCTTTTTGTACAATTATTACCCATTTTGTTCTACCCTTTTTAATCGTTACGTAACACCTTCTTTTTAACGTGGTACCACGGATATGTTTATAGTCTCTTCAGAATGACTGCCTACCTGCTCTGTTTCCCTGATCTATGACAAGACGGTAATCTTTCTGTCCCTGACTTATAAATAAAGTCTTAACAGAACAAATACAAATCTAGTCCCAGATCTAAAACAGAACAAAAAGGTAGATTCACCTTACCTGAGCTTTCATGATTGATCACCTGGTTTGAGTAAACCTGTCCTTCAGTCGCAGATCAGAAAGTGGCTGGCCTCTTTTGTACGACAATTCAGTCGGAGGACTTTTCAAATAAGAAGAACCAATGTGGTTTCTTCCCCGTACGGTTTCAAGCCACCTGGTCTGTCTGATCCAAGGCGAAGTGAAGGTTTCCGGTCCGAAGGACCAATCTGTCGAAGGAAAAAATTTCAAAGACCAATACACGTAAGGTTCAGTTAAGGCACTTTAATTTACTTGCAGCAAGGAGACAAAAACATGCAAATACAAGGATTTGTCTAACTACTAACAGGAAGTATGTTCATTCTTATACTATTTTACAAGACATGGCCTTCTAAGCTGATGTAATCAAACACAACTTTTAGTATTGTTCTTCAGCAGATGTTACTCAAATTTTCTGCTGACATCACTAGATTAGTGAGAAACTTTTCAGAAAAACAACCTGGCCTTGGTGACTATTAATCCATTTACAAGCGTCTACTGTACAGTATTACTTTTCAAGGTACTTTTCTAATACAGATACAAGCAAATGCTGATTGCAGTTCATATTTTCAAGCAGACTTTGTACTAATTATCTGTAACTTCTACAGCTGTGTATTTTCTCATGGCACAGCGGAACTTCTTGTCTAGGTTTCATACAAGTAGTATTGTTCTATTCATTATTTTCCTAACGCAAGCAGAAATCACTTGCTTCTCAGTAAATTTCCAAGGCACAAGCAAGATTTTAGCTAACAGTACAAGATCAGAAAGCAACTGCAGTTTGCACAGATTTATGCAGTATGAAATAGAATAAATGTATTAACCCTTTTCAAGCTCTAAATACACTAAGCATATTGCTAATACACACATTAATACATATTTTTCTAACAGGTTGATTGGAGGTCAGAGGACAGGGGAGTGTAGTAAATGTGAAGAGTAGGGAGAAAGTGAGATAAAAAATGGGGAGCGGTTTAAGGTGAGAGAGGAGGGAAAAGTATGTGAGATAGGTGAGTGGGTCTAGGTTGATTGAATAATTAGAAGGAGGAAAAAAATGTATAGAATATAAATTTAGGGTATGTGGGGGTGGGTGAGAATTGGGGATAGGGTTGGGAGTGGAGTGAGCCAAGCTGATCGAGGGTGAATGGAATGGGATGAACCTTTAGAGAGACAGCCAGCAGAAATAAATAAAAATAAAACAATCAGTACAGTTATCCAATGGCCAAAAAGTACATGCATAGTTGCAGTGAAATATAGTGAGTGTTTGCTTTATTACCCCACTAACAATTAAGGCTAGTCGGACAGGGTGCGAGCCAAAGTAATGAACGGTTTAGGTTAGCTTTTCAGTCAGTACTACAATTCTGCACTGATGCAATGCTAGTATTTATTCAAGTCACTTAAACGTTTGTGTATTAGCATTTTGGCAGTGTAGTGGTGCAACAGTTAGCATTGTCACCTCAGAGCAAGAGGTTCTCTGGTTTGATTCCTGGCTAAGATTCCTTCTGTATGGAGTCTGCATGCCCTTCTTACATTCATGTGAGTTGCCTCCCACTTTCCAAAGACATGCATCTGGAGTGTTTCTCTCCTGGCCTCCAGTGAAAATGGGCTCTGTCCCAGCTAGACTTTCCCAGTAAACAAATGTTAAACAAAAAGTATTTAGTTAGTCTGAAGAAGCCATTTTTTAACTCAACTTTAGTTTGAGGGAAAGCCAGTCGGGAGATTTTGTGAGCGGTGCTAATTAACATAGCTGCTTCAATATCATACTTTACTAAGTACCTAGCTGGCTTACTCTTTATCAGCTGTAGCTTGATTTTGCAAGCTATTAGCTGTGTATCTGTATACACTCATCCCTGGGTTTTATGTTTGTTGGTGTTATTGATCTTTTCTATTATTTGTTTTCATAAACATAGTCAATTTGACTTCTGTAAAATCCATTGTGAGAATTCTACATATACAGATGCTGATAACACTGCTGAAAGTAGGTGATTGAAATTAGCTGTGTAGTTATCTTACAAAACTCTGTTATGCATTATCCCACATCATTTCAATTGCTGTGCCCTTATTTTGCAACTACATGGTCTACCTCTTTGCTCTCATATTTTGCATTCCACTTTCCTACAACTATTGCCATATCTTGTTTGCACATTTTTTCCATTTCAGCTTGTGTTAATTCATAGAACTGATCAAATGTATCTTCTTTGGCCTCTGTTGTTGACACATAAATCTGAATGATAGTCACATTGAAGGGCATATCTTGTAGATAAATAGATATCAAGTGTTCACTAACTGCATTGTATTTCATTACAATTCTTGCAAGCCTCTTAATTATAAATGCAACAGTATTTTTGCCTTTCAATTCTAGCATGGTATAGCAAATGTTCATCTGATTCAAAGTGTCTGCTGTCAGTTCATTTCAGTTCATTAACACCAAGCAGCTCAGGTTGTGCAGACCCCAATTTCTTTCTTGACTACAATCAGCTTTCCCCTGACCCCTGTGCATGCTCCATATTCCAAACACGTAAGATCTCCTTCTACCTGCAGACCCATATTTCATGCACTGCAGCATTGGCAATTAGACATTTATTTATTTATTTATTTATTTATTTATTTATTTATTTATTTATTTATTTCCAGTTTGGAGACCGGGGAGGTCCACTGGGCTCAAAGAGCTTGTTTTCAGTGGAGGCCAGAGGAGAAAACTCCAGAGTACAAAGTATAAACTACATAATTCAGAATACATAGTACAAAGTAAAGGCTACATAATTCAAAGTTAACAAAATACAATACACAGTTGCAAAAAGGTGCAGTAAACAACTTGTAGGCATTAACTAGCAAAATATGAACAGTTAAACTGCAACATATTTACAATATATAATATATATTTACATGTTTGTAGGTTGAGAACAGTAGTAGAGAGTAAAATTTGTTCATAGGTTAGAAATGTCAGATATTGATCTGAAAGTAGTGATCAAGGGATAGATCCCCGGTAAGTAAGGAAAAATGGGACTCTGAATATGATAAATGTGATCATGTGTTAAGGAAGTTAGAGGCTTTAATACAACCTTGTCATGTACACCTGCTTTAGTCTGAAGATTATTCTGCTCACCTTAGCAGTGGTTTCTGACATAAGGAGATCATAATCCAACACTGTATTGCAGTTCATTTTAATGTCACTATCAGTCCATCTAGTTTTCATTACAAGACAGTGATTCCAGGCTTTTTTCCATTCAGATAACATTAATGTTGTTGCTAATGTCACAATCAGATCTTTAACTTCTGACATTATCCCACACTGCATTTCCCAGTATAGATGATTTGTCTTAGTGACACACTTCAACTGAAACATGTCAAGCTTGAGAGACCATGCAAGTAAGTCTAAAACAACGTGTTGCATATATCTAAGCATTATTGTTCCATACAAGCATTAGCATGACAACAAACAGAAAACGAGGTGTAGTGCTACTTTATGTGTCACATCTACTTCTTGCAATAACCTACCTCTTGCTACACAATGTCTCAGCAAATCACTCAACACTTCAGACTCACAGTGATTTAATGCAAGTTTCAGGCCAGACACACAAGTATCATTGGACCCTCAAAACCCTTAATTTCTAATCTCTCCTAGAAATATCACTGCCACACAAATACTTAAAACTATTTAACAAGAAGTTCAAACAAAAACTTCAGGAAAGAATTTGAATACACTTATTTCAGAAACTCTGAATAAGGTTCCCCTAGAATACAGCAAGGTCACTCCTTATAATTAATTATTATTATAATTGTAACAGCATTTCCTCACATCTATTTTACATTCCATAATATTCTTAATGGTAAAACTTATTTTACACATGTTTAGATATTGTCTCATACATTTTCATGTGCATTCTGCCAGTAACTAGGTACATTTTATGAACTCTCAGTATATGCTCTACAAATGTACATGCCTAAAATATACTCTGTATGTAATCAGAAATTTGTGCCATATATGTTGCTCTTTATGTAAATATGCAAATTGTGCTTAGGTATGGGTTTCTTCCCAGCTAATCCTGGAACTGGTGAGTTTTAATCAGTGCCCTACCCTTGTCAACCATGCAAATAAACAAATAGTATGTAATTGTCAAGTTGTGTCTGTATTATTTCATGTGTGCTGTCTATGTAAATCTGTATGCATTTGTTTCTGCTTTATAGCCTGGTCTGTGGCTGAAAAGGGTCAGGGACCAGTCCACCTACCCAGTTAACAAAAACTAAATAATAAAAATAATAAAAATAAGTGTCTTACATATGGAAGATATTTATATTTGCAGTCTTTCTCTTAAGACTGTCAGCTTATCTCTTACCTCCTGTTTAAGTGTTTAATACCTGTGTTGCTCTGTCACCTGTGACATGGCAGGACAAGACACTGCACACTGGATCCTTATTAGCTTCTCTACATTTCCACTGACCTTGAGATGGAGTTCAAACAACATAAAAAGCAACTTCAGAGACACTACTGAATAAGGTAAAGATTTTTGGAACAGAAAAATGGAAAGTTGCTGCAATAAAGATTTGTGGTTTAGTACTACTGTAAATAAAAAAACAAGTAAATACATTAGTGTTTGCAAGAATGAGATTTAAGGTACATGCATGTACATAATACAAAAACTCAAAAGTGTATTTTTTCATCTTCCATATCGTAAGTCAGACAGTGAATGTATATATATCTTACACTCACTGCATATGCACATGCACACAAACACACACGCACACACACTGTGTGTGTGTGTGTGTGTGTGTGTGTGTGTGTGTGTGTGTGTGTGTGTGTATGTGCACATGCACGTACGTATGTGTTGTTGAGGAACAGCATAAATCCGTTGATGAAAAGAGAATCTGACACATTTTGATGCATGATAGTTAAGAAAATGAATGTATGGAATTTAAAGAAGAGGACTTCATGTACATCTGATATCACACAGCTCTTTTGATATTGTTTACCGTGTCACCCCTTCATGTAGGATGTCAGTCGCTGCATATAAAAGAGACCACCTAATATAAATGGAGTGGCTCTATATGGCAAGCGAAGCCTTAGATACATCTTGAAAACAGTGCAGTGTAGCAAACAAATATTTTTCAGATAAGAATGAAGTGAAATGGGGACACGATCAATGTTTTATGATTTATTTATTTGTTTAAATTTGTTTGCCAGGGTACTGATCAAATAATGGCCAATTATAGACCCATCCTGGGTTAACTCATATATATATATATATATATAAGATCTAATAAAGCAGATGTATTTACAATTACATAAGTAGAACAGAAAAGGTAGAATAGAGTTAAAGGGTAGTAGAAGAGGATGAGATATGGGTAGTAGCTGCTAGGTTAAGAAAGCTAATAGAGACTAGTAAGATGAAAGAGGGGATTATGTGTAGTGGGTTCAGAGGAGTAATGGTGTGGTAAGGTGAATCACAGTTTAGGACATGTGACTTAAATCAGGTGGATCAGGTATGTGGGAGGTAAAGGTACTACTAGTTGGTGATATCAATTTATGCGACATGTCCTTTAGCTGGACAGCTGCATTCAAACAGCTTTATTAAGTATTGTTTGAACTATGGTCTGAACAGAGGGCATTTTGTCTGCTGAATTAAATCAGGGGCAAGTACATGATATTGTAAAGTAAGAGCAGTGACACAGTAACACAAACAGTAACCTCATATCAAGAAGTTATCTGGTCCAGTTCTCCAACAGGAACTCTGCATGTTCTCTCTGTATGTTCTCTGCGTTTTCTCTGAGTTCTGCACTTTTCTGTCAAATCCCCAAAACACACAGCAGGTGCATTCACTACTGTAATTTGTCTATAGATGCACAGAGGTGTGTGTGTGTGTGTGTGTGTGTGTGTGTGTGTGTGTGTGTGTGTGTGTGTGTGTGTGTGTGTGTGTGTGTGTGCGTGTGTGCATGTCTGTGTGCATGTATGTGTGTGAGATATAGAAGTATCAAGAAAGGCCTGATAATTTATTTCCATTCACTTTTTGGTAAGCTCTGTGGATGGTGGCAGCTGTACGTATGGTCACTATGTGAGTCAGATGCGACTCAACAACATTGGCTGGAAAGAAAGACAGATTAAATAAGCAGCATGTTGCTACCAATATAGTCAGTCTGCCTGTTTATGACCTGTTGAGTTGCTCATATAAAAAGGCCCACTATGTGGATAAAAAGGAATACAAGAACAAAACCTGACAAGCAAACAGTATGACCATAAGATTCCCAACCAATTTTACTAGTATTCAAGCAGAGAAAACAGAAAAAATCTAGGCAGCACCACAGCTGAGAAGTATAACAAAAAATGCATTGACTTAGCACTGTGAATAATTGAAAAAGATGATGCAGGTCTCAGTTTTACATCTGAAGTGAAGTAAAACTCAGAACAGATGTAATATTAAATGTAAAGAGTATCATTTCATTGTTAATAGATGGTTACAAAAGTCATTATGTTACCATGAAAAAGTGGGAAGATTATGATTTGTATGGAACACCATTTCTCTTGTTTTGATGTGAAAACATTTTTATGGCATTTGCTTGGGTGTTAAATAATTACTGACTTTATAATTCCATGCTTGGCCTGCCTTTCTCCTCTTATGTCCACCCGGTTTGCACTGGTGCACCACTAACCTTATAGTTCTCATTTGCTGTTGCTACCTCATTTCCAAGTTCACATTCTGCCTTTTCATATCCTTTGTACTTGTATGCATGTAGGTACTGGAGGCATTTTGTTATTTCAGTATTCTTAGTATGATTATATCCTCAGTAGTGTGTTATATTAACTGTGGTCCACCCACCCTGCTCTTGTACTCATTGAAATGATTTAAAGATTTAGTCTCTTTCATGCTTAAAATACAAGGAACGTTATGTGCATAAAAATCAGCATGCTGGAACACGTCTCAAATCATTAACTGATGTATGTCATGCAGTCTGGTGATGTTTGCCAAGCCCTATAAGTTAAGACTTCATTACTTGATCAGCTGCAAGAAAATTAACAAACCCGCAGACGACATGTTTAAATTAGTACATGAAAGGTTTGGCAAGCTTACTCAAAGTCTAGCTATTGCTGCACTAATTGCATGTATGGTTCTGACCACTTATATGTTTTTAGGGTTTTGGAAATTAAAAATAAGACACAAAGAGGGTATACCATTGTGGAAGCTCCAAAACGGCAAAATAAATTCTTAAGAAAGTCAGCCATTTGTCAAGGGAAGTGATTTGCATACAAACGTAATTGCATTGTCATAGCAGAGATTTTGTTTTACACAGATAGCTGACAGCTGAGTGTTGTCAGTATCTTGTCTCCCCCGTGACAGCTGTACAAGTGCAAAAACTATGAGGAAACAGTATTAATCTGAATTATCTCATCTCAAAAGTTGTTTACTGATGCATAGTGACAAACCCTTCACTTTACTTTCTCTAGCAGAACAAAATGTACTAATGGTACTGAGATAAGAATGCTACTGGCATAGACCAGGGGGCAGTTAAATCCTGGCAGGAAGACAAGCAAAAGGCTAATGGTAGCCCTAAGGGGTGCAGAACATACAAAACTGAAAGGATGGTGGTTTAAACCAACCAAGTTACAGGGCTTCTAAATGTGGTATTTGGCACAGAGGGTTAAGCCTGTGAACTGTAATTACTGTGGGAGAGGGTTTGATTTCCTCTGCTCTCATTTGCCTACGGTGTGACCCTGTACAAGTTACTTATTCTAAATGTGGTATTTGGCGCAGAGGGTTAAGTCTGTGAACTGTAATTACTGTGGGAGAGGGTTTGATTTCCTCTGCTCTCATTTGCCTACGGTGTGACCCTGTACAAGTTACTTATTCTAAATGTGGTATTTGGCGCAGAGGGTTAAGCCTGTGAACTGTAATTACTGTGGGAGAGGGTTTGATTTCCTCTGCTCTCATTTGCCTACGGTGTGACTTTGTACAAGTTACTTATTCTAAATGTGGTATTTGGCGCAGAGGGTTAAGCCTGTGAACTGTAATTACTGTGGGAGAGGGTTTGATTTCCTCTGCTCTCATTTGCCTACGGTGTGACCTTGTACAAGTTACTTATTCTAAATGTGGTATTTAGCACAGAGGGTTAAGCCTGTGAACTGTAATTACTGTGGGAGAGGGTTTGATTTCCTCTGCTCTCATTTGCCTACGGTGTGACCCTGTACAAGTTACTTATTCTAAATGTGGTATTTGGCGCAGGGGGTTAAGCCTGTGAACTGTAATTACTGTGGGAGAGGGTTTGATTTCCTCTGCTCTCATTTGCCTACGGTGTGACTTTGTACAAGTTACTTATTCTAAATGTGGTATTTAGCACAGAGGGTTAAGCCTGTGAACTGTAATTACTGTGGGAGAGGGTTTGATTTCCTCTGCTCTCATTTGCCTACGGTGTGACCTTGTACAAGTTACTTATTCTAAATGTGGTATTTAGCACAGAGGGTTAAGCCTGTGAACTGTAATTACTGTGGGAGAGGGTTTGATTTCCTCTGCTCTCATTTGCCTACGGTGTGACTTTGTACAAGTTACTTATTCTAAATGTGGTATTTAGCACAGAGGGTTAAGCCTGTGAACTGTAATTACTGTGGGAGAGGGTTTGATTTCCTCTGCTCTCATTTGCCTACGGTGTGACCCTGTACAAGTTACTTATTCTAAATGTGGTATTTGGCGCAGAGGGTTAAGCCTGTGAGCTGTAATTACTGTGGGAGAGGGTTTGATTTCCTCTGCTCTCATTTGCCTACGGTGTGACCCTGTACAAGTTACTTATTCTAAATGTGGTATTTGGCACAGGGGGTTAAGCCTGTGAACTGTAATTACTGTGGGAGAGGGTTTGATTTCCTCTGCTCTCATTTGCCTACGGTGTGATCCTGTACAAGTTACTTATTCTAAATGTGGTATTTGGCACAGGGGGTTAAGCCTGTGAACTGTAATTACTGTGGGAGAGGGTTTGATTTCCTCTGCTCTCATTTGCCTATGGTGTGATCCTGTACAAGTTACTTATTCTAAATGTGGTATTTGGCACAGGGGGTTAAGCCTGTGAACTGTAATTACTGTGGGAGAGGGTTTGATTTCCTCTGCTCTCATTTGCCTACGGTGTGACCCTGTACAAGTTACTTACCCAAATAAGTATAGATGTAGGGGTAATTGGAGATTTGGACTATGCTCCTCAATGGTCCCCTGGGCTGCAAGCATATTAAGAAGAGAATAAAGGAGTAAAATCTATTAAATGACAACGGAAAACACTTGAGAGACTGCAGTCACTTTTAGGGGGAAGAGTTGGTATAGTGGTTAAGGTCTTTTCCTCACATATACAAAGCATAGGACACAGGGTTTGATTCTTACCTCTGATTATTGGCTAGGCTTGCAATAATCTGTAATAGCCTAGTATTTACCTATGAACATCACTTGGATGCTGGCTGAATGGAAAATTGTTCAAGGTAACCGATTCAGATTACGTTCATTATGCACTGCGTTATCAGGCTTGTTAATGGTTAGGTAAGTTACACTACCTATAACAAAACTCCACACTCTAGTAACCCAAGCCTAGATTTTTCAGTAAGAATTTTCATTTTTTAACTGTCTCTTTTAGTTTTTCTTTTTTATGAAGCAGTACCTTTCTAGCAGAGGACTCTTTCGGTCTAGCCCCCAGAACACACATACCTTTCACAATGATTTTGTGTATCCAAATGGTTTAAATAATGAAATAATTTTGAGCTGTATATTAGGAATATTTTATTTTGCATTAAGAATAAATTTAGGGGTTTCCTTCTATGAATGTAAAATATTCCATCTCAGTAGCTTTAAATATCTTTTAGTATGTCTTACTTTATCAGGCATTACTCTACTGCTGTGCCCCTTTTAGGGGCCTTGTATCATATGGCATACAACATTATTTTCTAACTAAAAAGTGGAGCACTGCTTTGAATCAGTTTGATAACCATTGTCAAAAGAAATCATGGAATCCTTTTGTAGTTTTGTGCATTGATTGATTAATTACAAGTGGTTTACATTCATTTGATCGAGCGTGCATTGCTCGATCGGGTATAGCACTGACTTTTATGCGCGAATCTCGTAATGCTGAACGGTCGGAATGTCGTAAACAACACCAAATTTGACATTCCCGACCACTCTACAACCTAAATGAATGCTACCATGGGTTAAAAAGGGGGCATTATTTTGGGATTCACAACTCTTGCAATCACCTTTTTGAGATTTTGCCGCACTGCTTTCGACAATACCCGATCGACCATCGGCCATCCATCGGCCAATCAAATACATGTACACCATTGCAAGTTAAGCCAATGGATAACACATAGGCTTGAACTTGTTGTGGCAATGTGGTGCAGAGCCCAACACAAACTCAGTACCTTCAGAATATCTTATACAAGCCTGCTTTAACCCTGCGACCAGAGTTCGCAGTCCACATTTAACTGGTGAAATGAATGGCGTGAGGCTATGGGAGGAGAGAGGACCAGACAGCTAACATAGTCTCTTACAGTTTAGCAGGTTAATAACTTCTAGTGCGTGCCCCACCTCCTACAAGTTGGAATGTTTGATAGTCCACATCATGCCATGGGGTATATATGGTTACCACCTGTCCCTCTTTGCGAGGGACAGTCCCACTTTGGGCAGTTGTGTCCTGCGAAAAAAACTAAAAAATAGCAAATGTCCTGAGATTTTAAGAAGAAATATATTTCTTAAGTTTTCTTTAATAGTTACATAAAACAGTTATTTTGTATCTGACACACATGGATATTATATGAAATTGCATAAGCAATGCAAATGTTACAAAAATAAGCTTTTATTTTGGCAAAAAAATTGAAGTTCTGTCCATTGAAATGGCCGTGGGCATGTTTTGTCCTGCAAAATCTCACATTTCTATAAAAAATTTACCACTTTGGACATTTGAAAAGGTGGCAACCCTAGGGGTATAGTGTATGAATATTTACCACCTTCCCATAAGATGAACTACCCAGACCTGCCCATGTACCCATCCAAGTTGGTGTACTTAACTGTAATGTCCAACAAGATTGCATTCATTTTCCCCACCAGTTTATACAGGTACCTGATGCATTAGTCTAACTCGGGTCCCTGCAGTTGTAGTCTTTACCTTTTATGCTAATAGAGGCAGGAATCTTGGAATTCAAATCTGCCCTTGTTGTTTTAAGAGGTGGAACTCATAGGTTCATAGGTTGATACTAGGCTATCTGCCCTAGGACATTTATAAGCCTAGCCAGAGTGTGTTTGGCTTTCGTCACCCTTTTAGATTAGTTGACTGTGCCTCTGTATAGTAGGTCACAGAAGATAGTCCTTTTGAGGTTAGTTTACTGTGCCTCTGTCTAGTAGGGACACAGAAGAGATCCCAGGGGTAAACCTACGATCTCCCATCCACTCGTTAAGATTTCTCTTGAAGAGGGTCATTGAGGGACTCTGCCTAACATGGATTGGGATTTTGTTCCAGAGTGAGGGGAGTTTCTGGGATATGAATCTGTCCCTCCAGCATGTCCTATTTATTTCTGTGCTGAGGTTTAAGTCCCTGGAACGTGTAGCTCTAAGGGATTTGGATTTCCTGAGGTGGAGCATGTCCATTAATTCTGGGTTGGACATGGCTTTATACGTCAGGCAGAGATCGCCTCTGAGTAGGCGGTAAGCAACTGAGTAGAGCTGGAGTTTCTTTAGCCTAACTGCGTAGGGCATCTGTTTGAGTCCCTTGGTCCTCTTGGTGAGGTACTTTTGGGGTCTTTCCAGTTGCTGCAGGTGTCGGGTAAGGTACATCCCAAATGGGGCATTGTATTCAATTATGGGCCTGATGAGTGATGAGTAGAGGGGCACAATGACCTCTCTTGATCTAGATGTGAACCCTTTCATGATAAGGTGGGCTATATAGAAGGTCTTTCTAACCACTTTGGCAATGTGATTGTCAAAGGAGAGATTGCTATCTACTTGGGTCCCCAAATCCCTAATTACTTCTTCTGTACTTAATGGATTACCACCTATGTGGTAATTTCTGGGCACTTTGTTTTTCCCAAAGGGGTGACTATGCACTTTTTGGCATTTAGCTTTAGGCCATGGCTCTGGCACCAGTTATCCGTCTCTGTGAGACCCTTTTGGAGGATGCTTGTGTCAGTCGGTGAGTCGATTATGGCACCCAGTTTGCAGTCATCTGCGAACTTGGTCAGCCATAGTCCTCCCATGTTAGCCTGTACCTCAGAGAAATATATACCGAACAAGACAGGTGCCAGGACTGAGCCTTGTGGGACATCACTTGTAACTGGTTTAGAGTCTGACATGGCACCTGCAGTTCTGACCATGTGGGTTCTATCCCTGAGCCAGTTTGCAACCCATCTTGTGACATAGGGGTTGATATTTAAGCTGGTGAGCTTATTTATGATGCCCGAGTGGGGTATTGTGTCGAAGGCTTTAATTTGACTCAGTATGTTCCTTTTCTCAATACAAGGTCACCAGATATTAATCCACATGGTTACTGTAGAAAGCTGGTACCGTAGCAATTACTATGCTGTGTTGTGTTACAGTAGAAAATAATCTTTTATGGCACTACAAGTAGGCCTTACTATGTATAACTGATATGTAACATCATATAAAATGTATACAGTGACTTCTCATGTAGCAGACTTGCACACTAAAAGTAAAAGTTTATCAGAACAGTTCAGTTTGCAGTTGCATAATTGTTAATTAGATTGCAGGTCTAAGTTTACTTGAAAAATAGAACTTTTACTTTCAAACTACAATTACCTTGACAGAAGAAAATGCACCAGTTGTGGGTCTGTCATAACTCAAGCATATATATATATGGTCATTTGGCAAACGACATCAGTTTTCTATAAGCACTTCTAGACAAAAATCTTACATATGGAACATACATGATATATTTTTTTTCTTAGGAATAACAATAAATCAGAGTTGTAGGACTGAGGTGATGAAATATTTCAGGTTTCTTTATCTGTTTAATTCCACCACATGCAATAGATAAAAAGCCAAACTACAAGATATTTAGGAAAGCGGTTGACAACAATTACTAACAACACAAGCCTGAAACTCATCCAAGTCACGTCAAGTGAAACATCCCTAAAGGGGAACATGTTCATCTTTTAGGCAGTACATGTAGTAATAACATTTCTGAGTCACAAATAGTGATAAAGCAGCCAAGTTCATTCCAAAGGGATACAATAAGGACATGTTGTAAGGATGCATGAGAGATGTCTGACAGCTACTCCATATGTTTACATATGAATATTCTGGAATGATAGTTGTTTCTTTTATATGACTACTGACATGAATATATTAGACAGAGTACTGGGATTACATAAAAACTTTCAGTGATGACAGCAGCATGCAGTGTTTGGATCTATTAAGAGCTGTATATCAATATTTGGGTTTGATGTACAAACTTTTTCATTTTGCTGTGTAGTTAACTGATATTTGCATGCAGTGTACTACCTTATAAACTGAATTTTATTATAATTTTGCTATGGATGCTGTATTTTTTCCAAATTATATGATGAGTTATTATTAGGAACTAGAGTTATAGTCAGGAGAACTGTTGATGCTCTTTGTGTGTGAGTGTGTGTGTGTGTGTGTGTGTGTGTGTGTGTGTGTGTGTGTGTGTGTGTGTGTGTGTGTGTGTGTGTGACAGCTTGGCAACTTGCTCAGTCAGGTCAGGAATTCTATTTTTTTTCAAATGCTGAGTGGCAGGATATGATATGGCTCTGTAACCACATGTAAGATAAAGCTGAAAATGGAAAATGAATAAATGTTTTTTTTTTTTTCAGCACAACTCTTGTTATTTGGAAGTAAAAGAAAATATACTAATACTACTTTTTTGTTTTGTTAAATCTCATATTTGTAGGTAAAATTCAGTACAATAATAGCAGTATAACAATAAACAACAGCCTTTAAAAATATTTAAAGAACAGAAATTTAACAATTGTAAACTATAAGCAACTTATACAATGAAAAAGATGTTACATAAATTAATAAATTAATAAATGTAAGACCTTTTATTTCAAGATTTGGGACTTTACTATTATATTTCAAGTTAGTAAAGGTAATGATTGGGAGTATGATATAAAACATGGACAGATAGATAGATAGATAGATAGATAGATAGATAGATAGATAGATAGATAGATAGATAGATAGATAGATAGATAGATAGATAGATATTTTGTTTATTTATTTGCCTTGATTAGACTGAGCAGTATCCTTTTGTAGTGGAGGCCCAGGAAGTAAAGCTCCATTATACAGACATAATTGATATTGTTTGTACTGTTTCCTCATTTACAGTCAGTTTCTTTCATGAGCAACAGTTCTATTCAGACAGGGCCAGTGCTAGCATTTTGGGGCCCCCAGAAAGTTTCAAGTTGGAGGCTGTCCTCAGGAAAATATAAAGTCCTGCCTCATTGCTGTCATACCCCCTTCCCTGTCAAACTCATCCAGCACCATTTAACTATCACTATAGTGTTACTACAGTCAGATCATTAAGAACTGATGGGCCATGATGGAGCCCTATCAGAGGATCGAAGTTTTGAAACTTTGAAATTTAAACGATCGAAGTTTTGAAACTTTGAATGTTTTGAATGGAGTTCGTGGTACAACGTGGATCAGGAAATTTACCATTTTCCTCAATGTAGTGAAATCTCAACGTTGTTATATTTAATTTGTGGGGGGGACACAAGAGGGGCTTGTCCCCCTTGTAAAAATGTAAAAAAAGGACGTTTTTGCTTTTATTTTTTTTTTTATGTTCAAGTTTATGAAAATTCAATCATATGGTCCTGACCTTATGATTTTCTAATTTTTGGAACTTCGATCATCTGATAGGGATTCACCAAGGTACACACATTGACTGGCATTTGGTACCAGTGTTACATTATGATAAACCCCTGTACCACAGCAAGGTAGACACTCACAGGTGCATGCACACTGACTGCAAACTCCTTAACTGCCCAGATTTTCAGAGAATATCCAGATTTGATTCATTTTTGGTCTGTTCCCCAAAATTTGTAGTTTTCTGGATTTTTTGTGGCAAATCATTGAAGGTTGAATTCACTAAATAATGACAGTTTCAGACTTCATATCCTTCAGAAAATGATTGGTAACACAAGACCTTTTATTCTAGCAACTTTTTAAGTTTATAAGAGCAGCATTTACATTTTTTCTCAATTTTTGGGCTTCCCCCATTAACTTTGGCTTTGTCCAAGTTTTCTTTGTGCCAAGAGATTGAGAGCTATGACTAATAGCATTTAGTAGCAATGTTGTTACGTTACAACAAGCCTCTGTAAAACATCAAGTTAGCCAGTCCCACAGAGGTCCAAAAACACCCACACTGACTAATACACACAGCTCAGACACACAATACAAAGAAAGCAATCCAGCAAAGATGAACAGAGACACTCACACAGACTCCCTCACACAGGACAGAGGCTCACAAGACAGACAGCAACACAGACTCTTGCACACAGGACAGACACCCACACATGATAAAGACATCACTACAGCAAGACTGAACATTAACACCCACACAGACTCCCCCACATAGGACAGACACCCACACAAGATAAATACAGCATTACAGCAAGACTGAACAGAGACACACAGGACAGACAGCTACACAGACTCTTGCACGCATAACAGACACACGTGATAAAGACAGCACTACAGCAAGACTGAATACCCACACAGACTCCCATACACAGGATAGAGGCACCCACCCACACAGGACAGAGGCAAACAAGACCAGGAGAAAACTACTGAAAGACAGAACAGAGACTCACAGAAGACGAAGGTAGCACTACCACAGGACAGAACTGAGACACCACACACTGAAATCCTGTCTCTCTGTAATTCTTCAGTAAGTCCATAGTTGACACCAACACTTTAACACATGTAGAAATATCAACAGATGGACTCTCCACAACTTTGCTTGCACAATTTTCCTCTGTCAGCCCAACATATCAAACCACTAAACGTACAATGAATTGGTATGACATAAGTTCCAGGCACAGTCCCCTTGCTTGTTGATATGTTGCAAAATTGCTTGTATGTAAAGCTTCACATATTTCCTGTAATGCTTCCACGACTCCCTTCCACTGAAATCTGACTGCCTTGACAGAGTCGAACCTCCATTCCCCATGAGTGTCAGACAGTGGCTTCATAGTGGCATTTATGTGCCATTTCAAGATCTGCTATTAGGCTTATCGATGCTGAATAGAGTACGTTAGTGTTCTGCAGACATCCAAAGAAAGACACTGCCTGTAGTGATGAATGTACTCCATCACCAACTATAAGATTTAAATTATGGCAGGCACATGGCACATAAAAAGCCCTTAAATTCGTCTGTTTTATCCGGGCCTGCACTCCAGCTCATTTCCCCTTCATATTGCTGCCATTGTCGTATCCTTGTCCTTGGCAGTTGTTAATGTCCAGTTGCTGGTTTTGCAGAGCCTGAAGAAGTGCTTCTGTAAGTCCTACCCCAATTGCATTATTCACAGACACAAATCCCAAAAAATGTTCCTCACCTGTGGCTGCAGTCCTTGAAATATCCACACACCTCATTTGCTCTTGATTTCTGATGTCTGGCCTGCAATCAAGAATCATCGAAACGTGCCAAGTATCCTTCACCTTCCAGACAATAGTCCTTAAAATAGCATTTGCAATCCGCTGGATAATTTCATTCTGTATGTCCTTCCCAAGATAATGATCCATTACTTTTTTATTCCTAAAAGGATGCAAATGTTCAGCCATGATGGAATCAAACTGTGACAAATGGTACATTTGGCCCAAGAAATTGCCATTGACATAGGAGTACAGGACATCACTAGTATCACCGAATGCCATGTTCCATTCTGCCTGGTAATGGACAATAGCTATAATGTGTTCTAACACACCATACCACTGAGTTATCTCTTTTTCAACCACTGCTTGTCTACTATCATCCATTGTCTGCCTACTCCTTAGTCTATTGTCCAGTTCCTTTAACTTCAGCATGCATGCTGCATGCTCTGGTGCTTGGGCATGACTGTGTAAAGCTTTGGACATCTCTGTCCTTGCTGTGTAACCACCTGACCTGAAAAGATGGTTAGCATGTCCAAACAATTTGCATGCAAAGCAAAACAGTGCATCTTTTGAGACTGAATATGTCATCCAAATGTGTTTTGATCTCTCCCCATTGGGCAGCATATTGAAATAGTTCTCCAGCGTAAATCTTCTTTTCTGTTCATTGACTGGTAGATGTGGAAACACCACTTGCACAGGTTCATGCTGAATGGCAGCTACCCTAAATTCATCCCTTATCAAGTCTGGCCAAGTTCTTAGATCCTCAAAAGATACACCTGACACTCTCTCCAAGTCACAGACCACATATGTTGTCACTACAGAAGCATGGGCTCCTTCTGAATCAAACTCTGGTCATCCGGGAAGCACTTCTAAAGTCGAATCCACATTTGTTAACATAAGTTTACCCATGATAACAACTGTAGGTTCACAGGAGGTAGTCTGTGGTGCAGCCACAACAGAGCGGTCACTTTATATGGTAAGAATACTGGGCTGACGGTGGATAGGCTGTACTGCAGAACCACTGTGTTGTCCCAAAAACAAAAGTTTTGCTGAATCTCTCCTCAGTAATGACCCTCAAATAAATTCTTAATGGAACCCTGTCTCTTTACATCCTCATTCTGCTGCTGCTGAAGCTTTCTTTTTGCATCTGCTGACAAATACTTACCCTTCATTTCTAACTGGGAATGGAAGTAAAACAGAATTACTACACATGCAGACATTGGGTCCTTTTGTCATAATGTTAGTAAAAAGCACTACACTTGAGGTACCTGTTACGCCACTTTCTTTGACCTACCTGGACTGCATAATATCAAACGTTAGCATTCTGAACACATTCTAAGGATGGTATTTTCCAGATTACACACAAACAACTCCCATGACAATGGTGGAATGTTACCCATTAGGTTTACTTAAATAGGCCCACTGAGGCAAACCCTCAACTTTGAGGTGCCCATCGCCACAATATGTGAAATACAAACTCCAGGCTAGCCAACCAGTGTAAGCAATACATGTCTTAACTTTAAGCACAAGCTATAAACCTTTAGCCTTTCCCTTAACACACTGACACTTGCTTCACCTGCTTGCAAACTACAATCACTAACTGTAAGTCACTATTGTGCATTACTCTCCAAGCATCCTGTACTGTATTGCACTACTATTTCTACAAAAAGTCATAATAATAAAAGGAAATAACCCCAAAGATATGGTCTATAACCAGGTAGCACTACATCTTGATATGAAAGACCACTGCAAAATGCATTCCAGTCAAGCAAAAACAAAACTGAAGTTTCCATGCCAAGCCAGTCAAGAGCTACACAATCCATGGTGCACACCCAGCAAGAAGGGCCCATTTGATTCCCTCTTGCACAGTAGGAAGAACTGAAAAGAGATGAGGACCAGTATGCAAAATAACTGCAGTGCAGGCATATAAACCAGAAAAATGGATTAGGTTCTAAAAGTCATGTTAGTATGACTGCAGGCACAAACGAATGAGCAGCCTAATACTGAACGCTGTTCATGACAAGCTATACAACAGGCACACCCAAACTTTTTATTGACATCTGTTACTATTGTGCCGCAGGCCGAAAAACTGCTGAGTAACAGTAACCAGTAGGCAAAAAGAACTGCAATGTAAGCAATAGGCACAACTAAAGTGCATTACAAAATACATATTACATAATGACTTCAACTGGCATCAGTTACTATTGTACCTCAGGCAGAAAGGCTGAAGAATGACTGACCAGTAGGCAAAAAAATTAACGGGAATGGTCCAAGTTACAGTTTTAAGTTAAATACCAAACACTGGAGGTGAAGCTCATCTTTTTCTACAAAATGATCTCCCTTTCTTCTCCCAACATAGTTAAAGGCCCAACAAGAATTAAAATATTGCTATTACAAGCTCTCTGGAACAGATAACTAAAGTCTGAAAGGACAAATGGTTAGGTAGAAAGTCACAAGTTTTAAGGGGAACATACCAAATTATGAGGCAAGAAAAAAGTCATGGAGCAAAAAGCAAGACATTTCCAAAACCTATTCCCACTTTCATAACAAACCAGCCAAAATTCAGGAATACAATCACAATGACAGGCACTGCATTACATGTACAACATATTCATACACCTACCCACTATATCTCAATCTCTTGGCACACAATTTTGAACAAACCAAAAATCATTGGTAGAACAAAGTAGTAAAATCAGAGACTTGCAAACATCGATAGACACACATTCCCACAACCCCCATTAGCACAAGAACTCTAGACAAAAGCATAAAACCAGGCAATGTACCATGCATTACGTGGAGGATATGAAATATGAAGTCCATTTTGCTAGTAACTTCAGTCTTCAACATTGTGTTATATAATCATTTTGTGAGCGAGGAACAGACCAAAAATATCAGACCCCCCCCCCCCCCCGAACTCTCATCAAAATAATTCTAATGCGCAAAGCCAAAAATAATTGCAGAACAAATGTGTAACATCAAGGACAGTTTAAAACATTGCTATGTTAAACTTAGAAATTTATTAGAATAGCAAGGTTTGCATTAGCATTCATTAAAACAGTACATTCTGCAGAATTCTCACAGCACCTCCCCATGTCTCAAGAAAATAATTCTAGACAAAGTAAACAAAGTAAAAAAAATGAGACAAAGGTGTAACATTAGGGATTTAAAACAATGTGCTTATGAACTAATAGATGGTAGAAAAAATTTTGCAGGAGCATGCATTGCATGAACTCACACTTTTGATGAGGAACAGATTAAAATTACCAGGCAAACATCTAAACATTGTGCAGCATTCTAGCATTCTAGCAGCCCTACCCCTCTCTTAACCTATCAACGTAGCAATTCTAGACAAAGACAAAAATAACCGCAGAACAAGGGTACAACATAAGGGGTAGTATTAAACATTGCCATAATAAATATGCATGAAGTAAAACCACCACAAGACAAAGACATTACATTAGGGATTTAAAATACTGGGTTTATAAACTAATAACAATGCTAGATTAAGATTTTACAGTAGCATGTGTTGTATGATCCCACATTTTTGTGGAAGAACAGACCAAAAATAAACATCTGGACATTGTGCAACATTCTCACAGGCCCTATCAACCTCCTAACCTCTCAGGATAATTCCAGACAAAGCCAAAAATAACTGCAGAACCAAGGCATAACATCAGGGATAGTTTAAAACATTGCTATGATAAACTTAGATAGCTGAACAGTGTTTGCATGCATTAAGACAAGAGTAAATTCCACAGAATTCTCATACCCCCCTCCCCCAATGTCTCAGCACAATAATGCTGGATGAAGTGAAAACAAAATAAAAACAAGACAAAGGCATAACATTACAGCATGCTTATACATTGTGTGACCCCACATTTAAGAAATAAGAAAAAATACCAGGCAAACATTTGAACACTGCAACATTCTCACAGTCCCTAAACACGTTCCCAACCTCTGAACACAATAACTATGGACAAAGCAAAAAAATTATAGAACAAGGTCATAGCATCAGGGATAGTTTTAAACATTACTGGTATACACAATACTAACATAACAGGGTTTGCATTAGTATACATTAAAACATTGATACATTCTGCAACATTCTCACAGCTGCTAACCCCCCCTCACAAAATTAGGCATTATAAACAATGTAATTATGAATTAATAAAAACTGTAGAACATATTTTGCAGTAGCATGCATTGCATGAACCCACATTTTTGATGAGGAGCAGACCAAAAATACCAGGCAAACATCTAATTGTGCATTAGCATGCATTAAGACATCAGTACATTTTGTAAAATCTTCACAGTCCCTACTCACCAATGCCTCAGAACAAAGGCGTATCATCAGGAACAGTTGTAAACATCACTGGCATACATAATAAAATACTAGCATAACAGTGTTTGTATTGGCATACATTAAAACAACATCTGTATGTTCAGTAGCATTCTCACAGCCACGATCCCCCACTACCAATCTTTCAGCACAATTATAGACATAACAAATATAAATTAATGAACATTCTTGTGCAAAACTGACTAAAAAGACTGCATTAGATCTGGACATTAATTATTACAGACAAGCCTCCCTTTCTCAATCTCTTAGCAGAATAATTCTGGACAAAAGTAAAATAAAACTGTTACAACCACAGCCCTCACCCCCCATTCCTCCTAGCACAAGAACCCTTCATAAAAAAGTAATGCAGTCATCTCCCTAGGTTACCTCACCCCCACCCGCAAAACATGAAGTTAAAAATAAACCCAAAAACTTACCTTTTATGCAGTTGATTGAAGGCAGCTCTAATCCTCTGCTCCCTCTTCATGACTGTAGACTGATCTGTTGCTTGCTTCCCCTACACACAAACCAAACCAGTTCAGTCCTTTTAAATTGTCCTTAAAAGAACAGTTTCTCAAATATTTTAGAAATTGCCCTTACAAGGGCAATTGAAAATACCTTGGCTTGTCCAGTGACCATGATTGCTCCTGAAAGCTTGAATCTACCGTCTGTCCTCCTTCCTCCATCTTCATACCTGTAATCCACAGCCCTGATCGATCTGCCACCAACACAATGCAAATCAACTCCTCTCTTGAAAAACAAGAAGAGAAGTAATGCTTGCTGCACACATGCCTTTTTAAGGGTAGTTAACACAGGAAGTGCTTGGCAAGGATCAATCAGGTCCTTGCTTCATCATTTCTCCATAAAAAAAGACACTTTCTTCCCTGGTTGCTGCAGCTAATCAGTTGCCTTGCTTTACTGAAGTACTTGATTGATTGCAGCTTACAGACAAAAAAAAGAAAAAATATGAAAAAGTTTGCGATCGCTCGGTAATGCCACACAGCTGTGCTGATATCCATGTGGTGCCAAGGAATGAAAGGAAGAGGTGGAGAAACCTGCAGCTGCTGCATGGGGTCCATTATTCAGGGGAAGATTATTGGGGGCTCCCTGCAGCCATGAGTTCCGCAGGTGCCTAACACCAACTATATATTCAGTCATCAACTGCATAATTTACAAAGGGTCTATATTAAAACACCGAACATTTGAAATGTCGGGTGTTCTAATATCGACCCGTTTTCAGAGAATGCTGAAAATATCGAAGTAACAGGAAACCGAATTCTTTCCTAGAGAAAGAATTCGGTTGTCCGTTTCTGTTGCTTCGGTATTTTCAGCACTCTGGTGGAAAGTTATGGGTCGGGTTCAGGTAAGTGTACGATTGTGTGGACGTGTGGGTTAGGGCGGGTTATGTGAGTTAGGGTTATGGCGTGGGTCAGGTAAGTGTGCGATTGTGTGGACGTGTGAGTTAGGATGGGTTAGGTGAGTTAGGGTTAGGGTGTGGGTGAGGTGACTGTGCGATAGTGATGGACCTTAGGGTTAGGGTTTGGGTTAAGGTAAGTGGATAGTTAGTGGTGTTTGTATAGTTTAGTGTAGGATTAGGTGTTAGAGTTTAGGTGTATGTGTGTGGATTGCTGTTTGTTTGGTGTGCTTGTGTATGTATGTATGTGTTTTGGAACAGCAAATTTTTTCCCTAGGAAAAAATTCGCTGTTCCGAATATTCGATGTTTTTTTTTTCGATTGCTAGGGTTCGATATTAGAACACTCGACATTTTGAATGTTCGGTGTTCTAATATAGACCAATTTACAAACAGTTTCAATTAGCAATCACAGTCACATGGGTTATATATGAATACATTAGGTTAAAAAATGAGCACAATGTACTTTATCAGCATATATGTAAGAATTCTGATCATATTTTTAGATTTATGGTTTTACAAATCATGTATGGTCTTATTAGGTGAGGGGATATGGTTAAACATACAGAGTTCAATGAAATGAAATGGATAATTGAACTAGTGGCCAATAGAGCCCCTGGACTTAATGGAGTGGTACCTTTAAAACCAGCACTGAAAAGAAGGAGGGTGCAATATTGAATTCTGATTGGTTAGTACTTGTTTAAAACTAAATTGTTTTTAGTGTTTTGTTATCTGATGAAGGGCTTGGACCTGAAAGTGCTTATGTTATGTGGATTGTATTTGTATTTCTGTTTTATTAAATACAGAAGTGTTATTTCAGCCTGGTGGTTGCCTGCCTTTTTATTACTTGTACATTTTTTAAGTTAAAGTAGCCCAAAGAAAGGAAGCATAGGAGGGTATAACTGTGATAGCACTTTAACATTTGGGCAGAAGAGGGTCAAGGCACAAATTCATATAGCAATATCAGTACCAGTTTAACCAAGAGTGAGGCAGGAGTAGAGCCATTTATCTATCAGGTGTTGCTTCATCTGGCATTTAAAGTCTTTCAGGTTGCAGAATGCCCTTAAGTGGAGTGGGATGGTAACCCAGCTATTAGCAATGCATTATGAATGCAGGGAGTATCTGACTTTAATAAAATTCTGTAATTTCCTGTTAGTGCAACTAAAACTCTGTTTTAACCAAATTAGCTAAATAATCTCACTAATGAATTAATTAATTAGGAGGATAAATACATTACAAAAACCTCATGCATCTTCTGTGGGGACAGTATGGTTTTTGTTTGGTTTAGATTATGATTTAAATAAAACAAATGTGCTTTAAAAATCATTTTCTCACAGAACTTTTCAAAGCATTGACCGGTATTTTTTCTGGATCATAATTCTATTATACTCAGCAAAATTAAGACAGGGTTTAGCATGATGGTTAAGGTCTTTGCTTCATAGGAACTGCCCAATAATCAACTGACAAACCTGTTGCAGTAGTCATACATATGGTTAGTGTTTCCTAGATTTTCTAGATTTCATTAATGCCAACTCCCTTAGGCAAATCTCCAGTCCTCTCACTTGACACTTTTATGTCCTTGACCTTGTCCTCACCAACATAGCCCATGTCTCCATCCCACCCCACCCCACCCCATGTCTCACCTACCAAGTTAAGACTGACCACAAATCCATATTCGTCTCTGTCTTTAAAATCTGTGCCACCTCTCTTGCAAACTGACAGATTTTACTAATTTCTCCTTCGCTCTAGGGCCAACTTAATGATGTTCAGAACTAATCCTGTTCTCGTCAACCCACTGCCATACCTGTCATTTTCATGTCCGACTTCTGTTTGTACTGAAACAGTTGTTTTAAAAAGACCATCTGTATCTGCTCCAAGCACAGAGGGAAATGTAAGAGAAGAACCTTATAGTGAAAACCCCATATAAACAAATTGCACAAAAACTGTGAAAAAATATGCTTACCATGTATGATGACACCCCATCTCTTCACCAAAAGAAAAATAAATAAATTAATAAATAAAAGCAGTGAGACAGGTTATCTAGAAACTCATGAGTACCATTAAAATATGATATCTGAAAGTGAGCTAAGGATTGCTAACTTCACTAAATCCATCTCTACTTGTCTCTCATTAGACCTATTATAGAATACAATGCCTCATTTGGTATGCACCTCACTAGACACCTACAACAACTGGAAAGGCCACAAAAATGCCTCACTAAGAGGATCTTAGGTCTTAGACACATGCCCTATATGGACAGACTCAAAAAACTCGAGCAATACTCTGTCGCTTATCGACTACGTAGAGGCGATCTCTGCTTGACCTACAAAGCCATGTCTGACCCAGAGCTGCTAGATATGCTACACCTAAAGAAATCCCAATCCCTCAATGCCACACACTCCAGGGACCTAAACCTCATTACCACAATAAACAGCACATGCTGGAGGGACAGATTCCTAACCCAGAGACTCCCCATACTCTGGAACAAACTTCCCATTCACGTCAAGCAGAGCACTTCACTGGCCCTCTTTAAGAGAAATCTTGACGAGTGGATGGGCAATAGGAAGTTCACCCTGGGGATCACTTCAATGGCTTTCCTTGACAGGGGCACTGGGAACTAACTTTGGGTGGCATGATGCCAGGGAATCTTCTTGGGCTAGGCTTATATGGGCTCCAGGGCCGTTAGCCTAGTACACACCTATGAAGCTATGAACCTATGAACCTATGAACAACCATAAAACTCTTCTTCACCTACATTGTGACACTTAGAGAAGTATTACCTAGAATTCTCCATGCTTTTTCTAGAATGCTCCATGCTTCTTTATAATAAAACCACATAGTTTTGATCCACAGTTCATAGCCAAAATCTTAGTATATAAATTCCTCTCCAACTTCACACCACTTCCACTTATTCCTCAGTTATCTTCACCCAAAATAACCACCAATAAATTCCTGCTGGCCCTATCTGAATCCAAGAACAGTATATCTATGGGCACTGATAACTTACCAGACTTACTCCTTATCATCACCATATACAGCCTGTGTAAACCCAACATTAACCTTTTTAATCTCAACCTTTCAAAAGACTATGTCCCTGACACTTGAAAAACTATCTTGGTTATGCCACCTCATAAGGGTGGCCTCAACACTGACAACTATAGACCTATTAGTTTCACCACAGCTATAGCTGGAGCAATTAGTCCCATAGACAACTCCCCATCTAGTACCCTTCCAACTATTCAGCCATACATGACTTACTAGGAATAATTGGCACCTCTTCTGTAGTGCTGATCATGCAACTTAACAGCTTAAGCCCAGGGCAACTGCCAACTTTGCTCCACCCTAGCTATTACTTTGAACCTCACAAACATTATTTGTAAGGTCATGCATCTTATCATATCAGAATTCATTAATTTAGCTGTACTTGATCTCCTGGCCTAGAATGTAATCACTTCAGCTTTGTGAAAGGTAGATCCTGGTTCCTAAACTTAACACTTTTTCAGAAAAGTCAGTGAAGACACAGACAGCAGCCATTTCATACAAACCATCTACCTTGAACTTTTCAAAGCCTTTGATACAATCAACCACAATTGCATTATTTATAGGCTAACATAGCTTAGCATAAACCATTATTTTTTCTTCTGGATAGGCAACTGGCCATCTGGGAGAGCTCATACAATAAAGGCAGTAAAGGCTGATGCTTTCTCTGAATTAAGACTGTCACTTATAATGTCCTGCAGGGTTCATCACTGGGTTCTGTCTTTTTTGGCATCTACTTTTCTGATATCTAACCACAGGTTTGAGGATTATGGCTAACAAGGTTTTTTGACAGTTGTAAACTGGAAGCAAATACTTGCATCCCTTCAAATGCTATTTCCAACAGGGGCTTAACTATGCCAACTCCTTGAGTGACAACCACTGTCTTAAACTAAATTATAAAAAAATGCAGTGTGGTTCTTTTTGGGAAAAAATCCTTAGGTCATAACAAATCAATGACACCCCTCTCTCTAAACCAGTACAATTATCAGTGACCCGGGAACCTACCTTAATAACAGACTGTCATTTGACTATCATATCTCCATCATAATTCACAAATCACTGTACTTATCCCAGTTGATCTTCACAAGGCATTTCCTATAACTTGAAGGTAAAGACAGTTTCCCTACACTCATCCCTTGTCAGGCCTGTTTCCTGAGTATAATGCTCACTTTGGCATGTACCCCTTTAAACATGCCATGTCTAGAGGCAAATAGGGATAAAGACCTAGTTATGACCCAGGTACCTGATTTTGCTTAGCATCTAAGGCACCTGTTGGAGCTTTGGGGGGGTGAATGATGTAGAGCTTGCTTGCCTCACCTTGGGGGGGGGGTGGTAATGGTAACATGTTCTTAGATCACTCCCATGCTGGACTCCTTGATAGTTACCAGGGTCATACAGCATGCCTTCTGTAAAGTATGGGCAGGCTTTGGTAACATTACTTGTGAATGTCTGGACAATATACTAGAATCCCATTGCACAGTTGTCCTTAGATGCTACAGGCATAGGTGGGGGGATAGCTAGGAATACATAAGAAAAGGCCCTGATTGGCACCTGGGTTATGTCTTGAGTGGCAGGTTCTTGTTGTCCTCCTTAGTAAATCCAATGGTTCCTCAAATATGCAACTCTAGGAACTTAATATACATCAGCAAGTATATCAGATTCAGAGTCAGTGGTAAGACATGCTCCTAGCATTACAATTCCCTTTCTTTGGAGCAAGTTTCCCATACATTTCAAACATTGTAGTACCTAACTCCTCTTAGTTTTGGATGGACTTTCATAAATTCACCAGGACAGCCTGTGCAGTCCTCCTTGCAAAGCTGAGGAGCACAACTGAAGCACCCCAAACCCAAGGATGGGACACATACACTTATTCGCCTGTGTACAACTGAAGCACCCCAAACCCAAGGATGGGACACATACACTTATTTCCTGTGTTTCTATATGATTGCTACGACTACTTGTCTAGTGTCAGCCAATGAATCTCTGAACTGATAAAAGAGTCACCAAATTATACCTTTCTAAAGATTACTTAATCAGCATGTCACTGAATAAAAAAATGTCACTGAATCAAGAATGTCACCTCAAAACAATAATGATGCAATGTTTTTAGAGGGACTCAACCAGAATGTCTTTCCTCCCCAATATAATACAACTTCAGAACTGTAATACTTAAGTGTGGAAGTGGAGGTAAAGTTTACCACATTAAAGGTACAGGGGAATAACATCTCTGCAGAAACCGAATGTCATTATTATATAAAAGCTCAGTTTGCTAATTCAAGAAACTGTTACTTTAATAAATAATTTTCAGAGAGCTATGACGCATGTAAGTGTTATTCTGTGACCAACATGCCCATTGATCTTTTGTAACTTACCGATAATGTTAAACTAGTTAATTATGCCATGCAAAACTGTTAATGTCATAGCTAGCCTCATATAAAATGATGGCTCAGTTAAACGCAGTTGTCCATTCCTATGTTCCCACTTCATTCCAGAAGTCCAGAGTTGAAGAAGGAGGTGGACAAGTATCACAGTCACCCAAAATACATAGGTGTATACTTTATAGTAATTCATAAATGTCCATTTATCAAACATGAGTGCTAAAGAAAAATAAAACTATAAATTTAAATTTCAAGCTCAGTAATCCCCATCTAATCTGAAATGTTAATTATTGATGAACATTTTGATTACAAGTGGCCCAGGCTCCAAGGACTTGACAATATACTAGAAGAACTTTGAAAATGCAGTAAATGGTCTGGTAACATCACAGTCAAATGTACCCTGTCATTACACACTCAACAGGAACTTAACAACTTAATTACCCAGTATTATAACCCAGCTTCTGTATGCATGTACTAAATGCTACATATTTTCCTGAGTCCTTTCCTCATCTTCTCATTTACTAGCATATTGAAGAGTTTGATATCTTGTTTCATTCTTCTTTGCCACTTATCTGTGTGAAACATCTTCATGCATAGTTACACCTGTGAAATGTATTTTAATCACCTTTGCACAAAGCAGCTTTATTCAGCAAGCATAAACTGTACATATCCACCATATACACACATGAACTCATTTACAGTATCAAATGGTATTTTGTCACAGCTCATTTCAGCAGAAAATTTTCATTGCATTCTTCATTCGTTGGAATGTGGTAGATGTTTCAATGCTTGTTTTACAGAAAAAAAAGTGATTATGGATACAGTATCTGCTTATAGGTAAGTTTTAGGCTAGTTACCCTTGAGCGCCATTTAAGCCTAGCTAATTTCCCTTTCAAATGTGAGAATCAACCTCTGTACCTTGTGCTTGTGAAGCAAACATCTTAACCATTATACTAACCTCAAACCCAAGCATTTGCAAACTGGATTTGAACCACCCTTCATTATGTGCCCTCTTTACCTAACCTCACTTCACTTACACAGAGATTTCATGATCACATGACAACAGAATGTTGTATGACTTCAGATTAGCTTGTTTAGATATTTAAGGGTATTGTGGGGGGACTTACACCCTGCAAAAACACTATGTATGTGTTTTTCTTTAGGTATGCCATAGGAGGGATTTTAATGTGTTGTGCGGGCTATAATGAATCTTGATATAAATTTTATATATAACATTTTTAAAATACACTCATTTACTATTAAAAATGTTGAAACACAAAATCTTGGAAATCAGAATATTGAAATCATAAGAACAAAAGACCTGGGTCCACATCCCTGTTGGACTCATGTTAGCACTACTTCCTTGGTCGACACTAATACAGAGTTTCAATATTCATAGATTTTTATATCACAGTCTTCTACTGTACTCCTGAGTTTGCCATCCTTTGGATGAGATATTAAACCAAGGCCCTATCTGCTTGAATTAGAAGCAGCTCAGGTGGATATAAAAGATCCCATGGTACTTATCACAAAAAGTAGGGAAAGTTCTCTGATGCATAGGTTACAGTTCTACTAGTAGTATAAATACCATCTTGGGTCTCACATGAAATGAGTCTAATATTCTAGTGGGGCTAAACTGGTCAACAAAGGATAAATAAAATAAATAAATCTGGTACTAGGGAAGGGAAAACTTATTCAAAAAATGTAATGCACTTTCTTTTTTCTTTCTTATTTCAAACTGTTGGCACCTTTGCAAGTTATATTTAAATATCTGTCTGTAGTCTGTATTATGTGTGCTACCCGGGCCTGAGAATGTGTGACCTTTTCTATGTAAAACAAAAGATGAAAAAAAGATGAAACTAAAATAACTGCATGAAATTTATAAATGAGATATCAAACATGACATATTGATTTTCTTTCTTAGGAAAGCTGGGATCATAAAGCTACAATTACAGGACACTTCAAAGGAATCAGTTGTTAAAATTTATATGTGAAACTTTTCCAATGAGAAATATCTGAATGTTGAAAAACTTGTTTGCTCTGTAGTTAGTCTTTCTTGTATCATTTGAGCATACTACCAGTAAGATTTTTATATATTTTTTCTCTGGCTAAATCAAGAATGGTCAGATACTTGTTGTGAAGAAAGATGTGAAGAATTGGAAAATTCTGCCAGCCTTCACTGGGAATTTTGAGTAGTGTGTGTGTGTGTGTGTGTGTGTGTGTGTGTGTGTGTGTGTGTGTGTGTGTGTGTGTGTGTGTGTGTTTATGTAAATAATAATTTGTTTAAAAGGAAGATGCTGTGGGTAAGGGTACTTGAGGACACCTTGGTTCACAAAGAGAGTTGTGAGAAAGGAGCCCCAGACTCCGCTAAGTAAGGGATAAATGTGTAGTCTTTGTCAGGGTTTGGATATTGGAACCTCATATGAAAGACAGCAATACATATACTTGTTGGTTCCCTATTACAAGAGCAAAAGTTCATTTAAGCTAATCCGTAAACGTCGACATGTATTGTGCGAACCGGCATTACAGGGAACGTCCAAAACCGCAAATTTGGAAATGTCGAATTACCATGGTTGGCCCATCTGTGGTATAGCTCCATAAGGTAAGTGTGTGATAGTTATGGACCTTAGAGTTAGGGTGTGGGTCAAGGTAAGTGCATAGATAGTTAATGTATGTAAGATTTAGTGTAGGGTTAGGAGTAGGGTTTTGTTAAATGTATGTATGTGGATTATTTATTTTGTTTGTTTATATTTTCGTAGGGGAAGTGTGCGGTAGTTACAACCCTTAGAGTTAGGGAGGGATTAAGGATAGCGCATAGATAGTTGTGTATGTGGGATTTAGTGTAGGGTTAGAAGTAGGGTTTTGGTGGTTTACTTTAGGGTTAGAATTAGGGTTTGGTTAGTGTATGTATGTGGTATATTTATTTTGTTTGGGTAGGTAGTATGTAGCAGGTGGTGGGGCTGGCCAACTATGACAGTTCGAGATTTAAAATTTTGTAGTTTAGTGCGTTCAGTATTCTCGCGGTTCACGCAATTCATGTTGGGGTTTTGGTATTCGCTCAAAAGGAGTTTCGCACTTCTGTACAGAATCAAAACTAAAATCACATTTTCATTAATACCACTAGCTACATTTACTATATTTTCTAAACAGATCTGTTACATATCCCACAACCGATTCCATGTATACACTAAGTGCATGAACAAACAGCATCCTGTCATACTTTAGATCTTTCAGATGCAAGCTTATTGTTTGCTGCTGTGGCTTTCTTAGCAGCATCTCACAATGAGGTTTTACTAACTGCACTATTGCTTTTGGACATATCTTACAACAATCTACATTTCATGGTCATTAAATTAGCAGCTGTGACAAGACTAATTAATTTTAAACTCTTAGTAACAGGGACAATCAGAGGCACTTAAAAGAGGTTTATTGGATGAGACAGAAGTGGTGGGAAGAGGTGGACAGTTGGTGACAGAAATACAAAATACAGACATAATCACACATTAGTTCATGTTTCATTTCTGCACATATTTGTGTTGCATTACTGTTTACTTTATCAGTATAAAGTAATTCAGGCAAGTTCTGTACAAGACAAGCTTCACAATGGGGGGCATGCACATTAATATAGCAGTAGGATAATGGTGTGTTAAGGAAAGGTGTAGCCAGCATTTACAACCACAGGGATCATACAAACATTCAAAAACAGTCTTGTATACATCTGGATTCAAACCATAACAGCATTCCAAGAAAAAACGACAGACTTAAGTATTATATGAACAAACCACATAGGAAGTCATACTTCACAAAGTTTTCATGTGACAGCAAATTGCAGAAAATTAGAATGTATGAGTTATTCTTGATTACCCTCTTGACAGCTGTAAGCTTTGCATTGATGACTTCATCAGTATGTTGCAGAGAAGATGTTGTTGTGAAAGGTGGGAAAAGAGGATGGTGGAGTCCTCCAGCAGTTTAAAATGTTTTTTCCAGAGTCGAAGTTGATTGAGCACAGTTGTGCATGAGGACATGTTCACTTTACTCTATACACTCCCATCAAACACACACACACACACACACACACACACACACACACACACACACACACACACACACACACACTGGTTTCTTATTGTGAGGATCAAATCAAACTTCCTACCTATTTAGCTAGTCAATCTAGACAGCACAGCATTATTTGCAAGCACCACAGGAGAAGTCTGACTCTTAAGGGAGAGAGAGTACACTTCTGACAGGATGACCTTATCACTGTATTGCAGAGTGGATGTTTCTGTTAAAAGTGTGATGAAGTGCAGAAGGAGCTATTTGTAAAGTTAAATGTATTCTCCTCAGGGGAAGTGGACACAGCACCTTTGATACTGAAGTGTTACATACCTATGACTATACCCCCAAAATCCCACACAAATACACCAGTTTCCCATAGTGAAAACAGTAGATTAACAGGACTATACATAGTAGTGTGGCAATGGAAAAAACTGACAGATTTTGCCATAAGCTGTGTACTTCCATTTAGCCTCAGTTGCAGTTGGAGCTCAGCACCAGCCATTGTGCAAATGCAGAGGAAGAAGACTAATGACACAGAAGGGTGAAGATACATAGACAAGTGGAGATGGATGCAAGCAAGCTTCTGAGAGAAGCTGGATAATGGTGGCTCATAACAATATGTAGTCAACAGCTACACATGAAATCATGTACTACAAATGGTCAGTAACACTTAGCTAATGCCCAGACTAGAACCCTTGAACATAGGAAAAAAATCTGTCAATAGATATGAGCATTATCTCATCAAAGGAACTCCTACTTCGCACACTTTAAATAACTCAACTGAAGGACAGTAACAACTTACAGAAGCAGAAGGGCTGAAGAGAGAGAGAGAGATACAGGAAAGTGGATAGAGAAATAGCAACAGTATTTCTGTGGGACATGTAGGACTGTCTTAATGGTGTGTTTCTCTTACCTATTTCCTCATTATTAAGCTGTCATGCTCTGTATAATAATTTGCTTGCTGTAGAGAGCAAGAAGGGGTAGGTGACGGGAACCAATATTAAGACATAAGCAGGATAAGGGGGCTTACTACGTCTCCCTGTTGGGCCTATTTTGAAATGATGTCTTACTCCACTATTTAGATAGTATGTTAATGAAATGCAAATGGAGAGAAGTACAGACATTTACAGTAAACTATATGATAGGAATATGAAGATCTGCTCTGAGTTACAGCACAATGGCATGACAATTACAGAACCAACTGATATTGCTGACATCCTGGCAGATAGGTTCAGTGCAAACTTTACCCCCCACCCCCTAAAGGGCCCATATCTATACAGGAAGAAAGCAGAGTCCCTGCAATCACAACTACGCAGATAAAAGCTGCACTCTTTAAAGCCAAAAACACAGCATCCATGGGACCGGACAACATCCCAGGCTGTGTTTTACATGAACTTCAGAACAAACTGGCTCCCCACTTAAGCACCATATTCAATAATAGCCTCACATCAGGCTTTGTGCCCACTGAATGGTGCACAGCAACAGTTATCCCACTCCACAAAGGGGGAGCCACCACTGAACCTGGGAACTATCGACCTATTAGCCTGATGAGCCTGGTCTGCAAGGCCATGGAACGTATCATCATGGAACTCATAAACAAAGACATTGGTAACCTCCAAACTCTGGATCCCACCCAGTTTGGGTTTGTGAAAGGCAGATCATGCCTCCTGAACCTGATCAACTTCTTTGAGGCAGTCACCAAAGCCGTAGATGAGGGTAAGGTGGTTTACACAGCCTATCTTGACCTCACCAAGGCTTTCAACACCATCACCCATTTTGGAATTATAGCTAAACTCACTAAACTAGGTATAAAGCCCTATGTCACAAGATGGGTTGCCAACTGGCTCACTGACAGAACTCACACTGTAAAAGTTGCAGACTCCAAATCTGACCTCACAGCAATGACAAGTGGAGTACCACAGGGTTCCATCCTGGGACTTCTCCTGTTTGGTAGCTACTTCTCTGAAGTACAGGCTAACACAGAAGGCCTCTGGTAAATTAAGTTCACAGATGACTGTAAACTAGGAGCCATAGTCAAGTCCCCAAATGATGTGGACATCCTACAGAAGGGCCTTGCTGAGACAGATGCCTGGTATCAGAGCCATGGCCTCAAGCTCAATGCCAAAAAGTGCAGTGTCATCCCCTTTGGTAAAAAAATCTGTACCCATGAACTACCACATAGGCAGCAATCTACTTAACACTGAATATGTGATAAGAGATCTTGGGACCTAGGTAGACAGTAGTCTCTCCTTTGATAGTCACATCGCCACAGTAGTCAGGAAGTCCTTCTACATGACACAGCTCATCATAAAAGGGTTCTCATCCAGGATAAAAGAGGTCACTGTTCCCCTCTACTCAACACTCATTAGACCCATTATAGAGTACAATGCACCTTTTGGAATGTACCTCATAAGACATCTGAAGCAGCTGGAAAGGCCACAGAAGTACCTCACAAAGAGGATTACTGGCCTCAAACAAATGTGCTATACTGACCGCCTCAAAAAACTCCAGCTTTACTCCATAGCATATCACTTACTGCAAGGTGATCTCTGCCTAACATATAAAGCTATGTCAAACCCAGAGCTGTTGGACATGCTACACCTAAAGAAATCCCAATCCCTCCGAGCTACACACTCTAGGGACCTAAACCTTGTCACCACAATAAACAGGACATGCTGGAGGGATACATTTCTGTTCCATAGATTTCCCATATTCTGGAACAGGCTACCCATCTATGTCAAGCAAAGTTCTTCATTAGCACTCTTCAAGAAAAATCTCGATGAGTGGATGGGAAATAGGAAATACACCCCGGGGATCACTTCTGTTTCTCTGCTCAACAGTGGCACAGGAAAATAACTTTCTTGGGTGGCGTAACCCAGGGAACCTTGTTGGCTTGGCTTACATAGGCCCTTGGGCCGATAGCCTAGTACCTACCTATGAACATATGAACCTATATGAAATATCAGTTTGTCTTGCAGCTGTAATCAAACCCATGATACTATGTAAAACATCAGTCTACAAACACAGGAATGATCTCAGTATGCAGCATGGGAATTTCCAGTTTACTGCATCCACCAGCCTACTAAATTTTACAGTAACTGTTACACAGTACTACCTTTAGTCTATCTTTATTCTGTATTCCCATAGTGCAGTGGATTTAAGCACATTTGTGTGAAAGTAACTAGGCTACTCTGAAATTAAAATCTTGAGTTTTTACCACAAGAAGTTAAACAATGTTCACTGTCACTTAGCACTAGTGCCCTATACCAACCTCCGTGAAAATGCTGTGGACAAACATTAAGGCCTTTCCATTGGCCATTTCTGGCCATGTGTGTTGTGTGTGAGTCTATTTCTGACCAGATTAAATGTGAAAAAGGGGTTGATAGGACAGTAGTAAAAATGGGGATAAGCAGAGGGTAGAACTCAGAGAAAAGCATAAATTAATTTGCATGAGGGTGGTGCAAAAGCACTATAGCTATCCACTTCTTCAGAATATAAATGTAGAATTGTACCAAGAATTCCATGACTTGGGAGAGTCACCACTCCAGGAATGGGTGACAACAAAATAATGTTGTATAGCCAGTTAGACCAACTCAAGTGTGTCAAGAAGACAAATAGGTAAAGTGGAGAGCTCTGTATAGAGATTTTTTTTTGTGGAACAGGTGCCCATGTTCTGCATTTCTTTAAAGAGAGAAATATGGTTGGAAAGGGGCTTATGAATGTCAAGGTCAGGTTGGTAGGGTAGGTTAGGAATCAGGTGCAGACATACAGGGTATACAAAATACACCGTGATTGGAAATAAGTAGGGGACACTGCATGTGCACCCATGTCCAGCTTGAGAACAGTGAGAATCTAGTCCTCACCCTCAGAACTGTTAGCACCATCTCCTGTGTCAGTTGCCTGTGCCAGTGCTGGACATGGCATCAATTTAGCAACATGAAGCAGGACCTTTTCAACCCTGCCAATTTGGGCTCCAAGGCCCCTCTCCATTATATCCTCCATCAGCCCTGTCAACTTCTGCCAGGTGACAAAATCACCACCTCCAGTAGTACTGCTCCTGAAGGGTACTGCTGCAAAAGAATGCTGGGACAGAGCTACATGACTCAGGTGGAGCAAGTACAGCAGGGGTTGTGAAGGCAACACTGACAGGTTGTGACCCCAAAATGCTAGGTGTCAGTGCTGTCACTTGTGCAGGCATGGCAGGCCATGCTGCAATGGTCATTCTACTGCTCTGTACTGTTGATCAGCAAGGTACGTAAACAGAATTTTAAGAAATAATAAAAAAGTGGGATAGGGTGGGAGGAGGAAAAAAAGAGAATTAGATCCATGGCATGTCACATTATTTTATTTTTTCAATACATTACTTTTTTTTTCAACATGTAAACAAATATGATAAATCCAGACATGTTGTGAAGATATTAATGCATCACAAAATAAATAATTCCCACTGCTAGGATATAAGAAATAGCAGATTTTACTTCAACATGCCATATAGGATTTATGCATTCACATGTAATAATTGCACTTACCATAACCAAATTGTTCATGATATTCATTACTGATGTTAACATTTTGGAAATACTATTCTGTAATACTATTCTGTAATAAAACTTAATTGCTGCTTCTGCGTATTGAACCCAAATGCAGATAAGCTGGTGTTCTCATTGCCTAATGAAAGCAACAAGAGCTACTGGAGAAAGCATGCATGCTTAATGTTAAAACTGAAGTATGCTTGCTCTAGATAATAGGGAATGCGGGACTGAAAATGCTTATCTGGCATGCATATGGACATGAGGCATGCTTATCTCATACCTGAGGCAAGTTAGTCTCTCCTGGTGCACCTCACAGTTTGCTATTATTTCCTCTGCAGCTATGCAGTAGGAAAAAAAAGAAAGGAAACACATACAAAAGCATAATGAATAAATGTCTTGGCTGTCTGATGTGTGATATATCATTGACTGTTGATGAGTCAGTATACATATACAACTGAGGCGTGCTTGCAGTCTTAAATGCATCCTCACATTGGCTTAAGAGGGCCTGCTTGTGCTTTTCATGTCACTATAGTGTTTGTGACATTGTTCTTCAGCGAATGAAATGTCAGTTGCACTGGAGGCAGCCTTGCCCAAGCCGTTCCAAGCCTCAGCCTTTGAGTGAGACTTGATATAATCCCCTTGCAGCAGCCTACAGCTGTGGTGCTTCACAAGCAGTGCCACAAAAGTCCTAAAGTCCTCAACCCCTCCCCCCTCCTTGTGCTCTAAATTTAGCACCACGTTCTCCATCACCAGCCATGTCTGCCAAAGTCAACCTAACTATATATGCCTGAATTGACTCTTAGTTCAGATTTTGCATGTAATAGTTTGTGTGCAAGAATGTATAGACTTACCAACTACATTTGTGAAGTTGAAAGCATATGGATTCCTTGGTAGACACATTGGCAGTACTTACATCAAACAGCAATAATGGTCTGAATCATGGTAGCAAGATTGGACCTGTGTGCTGCTCACCCAATTGACACATGTTACAATGTTTAACAATGACATGTTTAATCACTTGGCTTATAATCTTTGGTGTTTGGAAGGATAAATAGGATGAATTGTGACATATTTTGATGTTAGGCCATACACACTATTAAAATTCTGCTGTACAAGCTGGGAATTGAACCCATGGGTTAAAGAATGCAAAAACTGAAATGAAGTTTATTAATTCTCATTGTGACAGGAGAACTTTTTATGCATAGTAATTATATATATAGTCATTTCAGAATGAATGGAGATATACTTCAGAGAGACATGTAATTGTTTGACTTTAAGTAGTCCTGGGACTGCATTCCTATGTATAAGACAGTATTTCTGTTTGTAAAAATATTTCAGGTGGATAGAGTTCATGACCTGAGTAATACAGGTTAGGGTATGTTACATACATACTTCCTAAGACATCAGTGATGGCTGGTGACTTCAAATCAAAGGCGGGCTGCAGGAGACAGATGAATGGGTGGGGCCAATGGGAAGGGGTGTGACCAACTAGAAAGAGGCAGAGATATGCTCAAAACCACAAAAACTGGAACTTTAATTAAATACACTGCCCTGGGTGCCAAACCGTCATTATGAGACTCCAATCAAGACAAAATGAAAGGTAGAATAAAAAAAAATACTTTGATGCATTGGCTACATGACAGCCTATTTAATATCTAGATGGAAACAAAAAGGTTGTGAGGCATGAAAAAATAAATTACTTTTTAAATACATTACTGGAATGCCAGTCAAAATCAAGTATAAAAAAACAAGCAGCATTCAACTGAAACCACTTCTCCTTGCACTGCAGTTCTAATTATAATTTATATTCAGCTTTATAAAAGTACCAAGTAACATGCTGAAAGTAGCAATCTCTGTGATACCCCCACTTGTAAAAATGTTTCTTATCCAAAAAAGACCTGCTGCCTGACAACTATCTACTTGTTTCATGGGGAAAACATGATCAAAGTAAAAAAATGAACAGCGGACGAGAAACAAGCTCCAGATAAATTGCTTAAAGGATTAAAGCACAGGTTATGGACCACATATGATAGATTGGCATTCTGTTTAGCGTATGGGTAAAGCCTGCAAAGATGACTACAAGTCTCCAACAAATGTAATGAACTTCTGAAAATACTGTAATTCTGTCCTTTATTACAAATACTGTCATATGTATTTTAATACCTAAGGGTTATAGTCTATCTAGTTATGTAACTATTCTCTGCATGGCAGCAGCAAAAAGGCTTTCAATGTTGGTAATTCTTTAACAGTATGCTTATTAAAGCTTACTTGCATCTTACAGTCTCAGACAAGCTTACCTGATGGTCCTTAAAGCATTGCTACTTAAGCACAGGCCAACAGGCACTGCTACAGGATGCATTTTCTGAATAATAAGCATAAATCAACAGTATAAAAATATGACAGAAAATCAGAACATTCTGAAAAATCAAAGAGATGAAAAGCCACTGTAGTACTTGTGTCTACCTTGGATGGGGGGATACTCTGCACATTTACACTGCATAACTGATCCTTGCCTTGCTTGAACACATCCAGAGTCACTACATGGGGGAGGGGGATGCAACAAGTATGTCACAATTTGAAATGTCTCTGGTTGACAGTGATGGCTCTGACACGTTTGTCATACCTCTCAACCTCAGACCAAGAAATCGGGACAAAGCCATACATAGAAGTTCATAGGTTCATAGCTTGGTACTAGGCTATCAGCCCTAGGGCCTATACAAGCCTAGCCATAACAATTCCCTGACTATTTCTTCCCACACTATTTACTTCCCTGGACCTCTGTCTAGCAGGGCGACTGACGTGATCCCCGTGGTGAATTTCCTTTCTCCCATCCAATCGTCAAGGTTCCTTTTGAAGAGGACCAAAGAGGCATTCTGCTTGACATGTATGGGCAATCTATTCCAGAGTCTGGGGAGTCTCTGGGTCAGGAACCTATCCCTCCAGCATGTTTTGTTTATTGTGATGACAAGGTTTAGATCCCTGGAGCATGTGGCTCTGAGGGATTGGGATTTCTTTAAGTGTAGCATGTCCAACAGCTCTGGGTTTGACATGGCCTTGTATGTTAAGCAAAGATCACCTCTGAGTAGACGATATGCGACAGAGTATAGCTGGAGTTTTTTAAGGCGGTCAGCATAGGGCATCTGCTTTAGGCCTGTGATTCTTTTAGTGAGGTATTTCTGTGGCCTTTCCAGTTGTTGCAGATGTCTTGAGAGGTACATACCAAATGGGGCATTGTATTCTATAATGGGTTTAATGAGTAATGAGTACAGTGGGACAATGGCCTCCTTTTTTCTGGATGAAAAGCCCTTACTGATGAGGTGTGTCACATAGAAGGATTTCCTGACTGTTGTGGTGATGTGGTTATCGAAGGTGAGACCACTGTCCACCTGTGTCCCTAAGTCTCTTATCAAACTTTTGGTGTTTAGTGTACTGCCACCTATATGGTAATTCACGGATACATGTTTTTTTCCCAAAGGGAATAACTATACTTTTCTTGGCATTGAGCTTGAGCCCATGGCTCTGGCACCAAGCACCTGTTTCTGTAAGGCACTTTTGTAGAGTATCCACATCATTTGGGGATTCAATAATGGCTCCCAGTTTGCAGTCATCTGCAAACTTTGTTATCCAGAGTCCCTTATTGTTGGCCTGTACTTCAGAGAAGTAGATGCCAAACAAGAGCGGTCCCAGGACTGAACCCTGAGGTACTCCACTTGTCACTTGTCTGGAGCTGGATTTGGAGTTGGCTTCTTTTACAGTGTGGGTTCTAGCAACCCATTGGGTGATGTAAGGATTAATGCCCAGCTTAGTAAGTTTATCTATGATTCCAGAGTGGGGGATGGTGTCAAAGGCCTTGGAAAGGTCTAGATAGGCTGTGTGGGCCACCTTACCCTTGTCCATGGCTCTGGAGACTGATTCGAAGAAGTCAATCAAGTTCAGGCGACAAGATTGGCCCTTCACGAACCCAAACTGGGTGGGGTCCAGTGTTTGAAGGTTGCCAATGTCTTTGTTTATAAGTTCCATGATAATACGCTCCATGGCCTTGCAGATAAGGCTTGTCAGACTGATGGGACGGTAGTTTCCAGGATCCAAGGTGGATCCCCCCTTGTGGAGTGGGATAACTGTAGCTGTGCGCCACGCAGTGGGCATGAAACCTGAGGTGCAGCTATGATTAAACATGACACTTAGGTGAGGTGCCAGTTCATATTGTAGTTCATGTAGTACACAGCCCGGGATGTCATCTGGTCCCATGGATGCTGTATTCCTAGCTTTGGAGAGTGCGTTTTTTACCTGTGTGGCCGTTATTACTGGAATTTGGCAATCTTCCGGTATTGAGATGGGCCATTTAGGGGGTGAGAGGGGGGTGAAGTTGGCACTGAATTGATCTGCCAGGATTTTGGCAATATCCTTGGGATCAGTATATTTAATGTGATTCTGTTTTAGCTCAGAGCAGATCTGAGCATTGCCATTTAGATTCTTGACATAGTTATAAAATGCCTTGTTGTTGTCTTTGGAATCTTTGGCAATTTTATTTTCGTAACTAGCTTTGGAGGATTTTATGAGGGATCTCAGTTTCTTACTGAGGCTGGTAAGGAAGTTTTTTGCATCTTGGGATTTTCCTCTTTTCTGCAACAGTTTCTTCCTTTTGTTGTAAAGTTTGTTTATGGCAGGGGACCACCAGATTGGCTTCTTTTTTTTGGATGAGAGCATCTTGGTTCTGTTTGGGATGGCACGATTTATGCATGAATGGATGTGCTCGTACAGTGCCTTAGTGTAGGATTCAGCAGTTGAACTTTCAGCTCCCATCTGCATGGGTGTCATGAAGTTTGTCACTTCTGACTTGAGTAGCATGAAGTTGGCTTTGGAAAAGTTTTTTATGGAGGTTTTCTTACTCAGGTGTGGAGGTGAGATGTGGATGTTAAGGGTGATTAGCTTATGGTCAGACGTGACTAACGAGGGGATGACCATAGGTTTGGAGCATTGATTTCCCATGTTGGTAATGACCAGGTCTAGGATATTGGAGCCCCTGGTGGGACTATGGATTAGTTGATCCAGGGCGTTGGGATAAAAGCCCAAAAATAAGGACAATTTTTAAATATTGCTCTTATAAACTTAGATAATAGAATTGTAGGTTTTGCGTTAGTATGAATTTTCTGAAGTGTATGAAATCTGAAACTCAAAATGTCTGTCATTATTGTCTAATTTCAATCTTTAATGATTTGCCATTGATTTGCCAGAAAACCACAACTTTATGAAAAATGGACAAAAATGTGATTCAAAAATATAAAATAGCCACATAATACAGCTGGGAACCTGTCAAGGAAGGGACACTTCTTTAAATATTAGTACTGTTAACTTGAGCAGCTGACAAAATAAGAGAATCTACATGCATTTCTGAAATAAAAGTAATCTATAACTCTGATCATTACAATTATTTATTAATTGTAAATCCGCCACATTTTCTTCCAAAATTGCCATTTTGCTTAGGGATTATTAGGGGGAGAGCAACATTTTGATCCAAAATTGGGGACAGTTGAGAGGTTTGGATATGCCTAATTCTATAAAGTGATTTATTTGCACTTACCTCTCAACCTCTTAATGCAGGAAATCTGGACAAGGCCAAATATATTGGGGAACATATAAACAGTACTAAAAATTGCTCTTGTATAAACTTAGTTGATAGAATAACAGGTCTTGCTTTAGCATGCATTTTTCTGAAGGATATGAAGTCTTAAACTCAATGTCTGCCATTATTTCGTGACTTCATTCCTAAATGATTTGCCAGAAAATCACAAATTTTATGAGGAACAAACCAAAAATAAGAAGCAAAAATCTATTAATTCTGCGAAAATCTGGACAGTTAAGAGGTATAGTTCAGCCAGGGCTGTCTTTGAGTTTGCTGCCCTCCCCCCCTCACAGAATCATGGTGCCCCAACCCTGCAGCCATTCCAATGTCCCATTACATGGCTATTTCACCCCATTTACCATAAACACTGTAATGTGCATACTGCTTTACTTCTACAATGATTTGGATTTCATTTGAAAGTTTTATTTTACATTTTACAGCACAAACACTAATAGACATCTGCTAAACAAAGAATGCAGTCTCACAATGAAAATAGACTTAGCATTAAAACTTCTCTGCCCTTGAAATTCACATTCATTGAAACAGCATTGAAACCCACATTCAAAGAAAAGGCATTTGCCCAGTGGCAGATAAAGATTAACTTTGGGCTGTTTTCAAATCATAGGCCCCTTGCACATGAAACATACATGTATTCTTTGATACACCTTCCTGATTGTATTAAATTATATTCCTTGTATAATACAGTACAGTTGTTAGAAGGCATTTTAAATGTATTGTTTTGAACATTTTTCCAGTAAACAATGAAACAAAATGCATGCACCAATAATGACAAAACTGCCCAATTCAGCACATTTCCATGATAAAAGTCTACTCAGAAATTTAACAATCCACCAGTATCAGTAAATATACACAATCTCTGCAGAAGTAAAAGTCATCTAATAATTCCACATTAAAAAGATCTGTAACTAATGAAGAGGTGGCTGCTAGCAAACAATTTTATATTTCATTGTTTCATCTACAAATAAAGTGCATGTTGCCCTTGAGGAACAAATTGCCAATGTCACATTAAAAAACGAGAAGCTAGTAATATTGCAATAGTGAATGGATGGCAAACTGATAACAGGTTCATAGTTACTAGGCATCTTCACCAAACAGGACATCCTCAGGACTGTAGCATCCACCCCCTTTACAACACAGTACAGAATCAGCAATGCATCTACATACTGTGGGGGTAGAACCCACAGCCTTCTGCATCAAAAGCAAGTACACTACTTGTTGTGCAATTAACAATGCAAGCAGACTCAGTATAAGCAACACTAAACTTCTCTTCCCCTGAAGCTCTCAGCTCCTTATAAAATCCACTTGACACTCAACTGTATCCCTCAACTTTGCATCACAAGAAATCTGGATAAAGCCAAAATTTATTGGGGGGGGGACAAAAGCCCAAAAACCAGGGACACATTTTAAACACTGCTTGTATAATCTTGGAAAGTTGCTAGCATAAAATGCTGTGTTATCACCATGCATTTCACTGCCAAGACTTGAACCCAGGACCCTGTACACTACAGTCAGAGAAACATGCCATTATGCCAAATCAGCTGTTTCTTAAAAAGAGAAGAAGACTGAAACATAAATGGCTATCATTTAGTGAATTCCGTTCTCACCATAGTTGTCAACCTCTTAGCACAAAACACCTGAACAAAGCCAATAATGGAAGAAAACAGCCCCCAAACATATTCAGTGAATTCAGTTCTCACCATAGCTCTCAACTTCTTAGCACAAAACACATGGACAAAGCCAATAATGGAGGAATACAGCCCCCAAACATATTCTGTGAATTCCGTTCTCACCATAGCTCACAACCTCTTAGCCCAAAACACCTGGACAAAGCCAAAAAATAGGAACACATTTAAAATATTGATCTTATAAATCTAGAAATTTCCAAGAATAAAAGGTTTTGTGTTGCCATGTACTTTCTGAAGAATATGAAGCCTGAAATTCAAATGCCTGTCATTATTTAGTAAAATCAACATCCAGAAAACCACAGATTTTATGAAGAACAGAACAGAATAAAAATATGAGGCAAAAATTTGAATAGTTTTCACAAGTGGTGGTGGGTAGGGAATTCAGGCTCTTGTTACCTGTACCCAATGTGCAGGGTTTGAGCCTGAGTTGTTCTCTAGCCACCAGGTGTATTTCCTGAGCTTCTCTCTAGCCACCAGTTATATATTAACAGGGATATTTTATACACACACACACACACACACACACACACACACACACACACACACACACACACACACATGACCATCAATTACATCCACTTTTATGACTGTGTTTACATTAGTTTTCTACTTAAGATCAAATAAATAAAAACTGCATACACAATACCTCAGAAATATATGTCAGGATATGCTGCTGTCAAAGCCAACCAAAGAAACCAGCTGAATTGCAATACCCATGACAGCCCTGAGACTTGCAGACTTCATATCATTCAGAAAATGCCTGGTAATGTAACATCTCTTATACTAGTAGCTAAATATATTAGAACAATAGTTAAAGTCTATTCCTGATTTTCAGTATTTGAACCTGATCATTGAGCTTTGATTTGGGTGAGCTTGGAAAGTTTTAATGGGTAGTACCATAATTATTTTTGGCTCTATGTAACTTCTTAGCTCAAGAATTAAACACAGTGACCCAAAATATTTAAAAAGCAGCTATAATAATGAGTTCTGTATTGTCAAGCATTTTTCTGAAGGATACTAAGAATGAAACTCACATTTCTATCACTGACACTGTTTACTAACTCCAGTGCACAATTTGTGAGAAAGGAACAATTTGGGTTCCTATTAGAACGATGAAAATGCATTTTGTCGAATGCATTTTTGTTGACACATGTAAGGCGAACAGGCAAAACAGCAAAGCAGCTGTTCAGTGAATTCTTCCCCTGGGAAAGAAGTCACTTGACCACTTTGTTGCTTTGCCATGTTCTGAAGTGTAGTGTGGCCCCTTTTCCGGTATACCTCCCGAGTGATTGTGCAGCAGTTTCTGAACTTAGGGTTAGGGTGTGGGTTAAGATAAGTGCATATGTATGAAAGTGGTTACTGTTTTTTTATTTTGTGTTAGATGTATGGTTGAGTTACATGTATATGTGTTTTCAGCTGTTTACTTTTGCTTTGGGGAGGTAGAATTAGGGTTAAGGTAAGTGTGTATCTGTTTGGAACTGTTCATGTAAATGTGCGAGAGTTACTGACCTTAGGGTTAGGGTGCGGGTTAAGGTAAGTGCATATGTTTTAAAATGTTTACTGTTTTTTTTTCATTAGATGTATGGTTGGGTTATGTACATATGTGTATTTCATTGTTTACTGTTTTTTGGTGGGTATAATTAGGGTTAGGGTATGTGTGTATGTGTTTAGAAGTGTTTAATGTTTTTTGGGGGGGGGGTTGGAACAGCAATTTCTTTCCCTAGGAAAGAAATTGCTGTTCTGTTGTTTCAACATTTTCAGCTTTCACTGAATATGTACCAATGAAACACCGTTCACTGTTTTCAGCGTACGGTGTTTTAATATAAACCCAAACAATTTTACTAGTCACAGACTATAATACCACTTATCTTCTTTGTCCAAGAATTGTGCATAAAGGCAAAAATAATTAGGGGACAGACACAAAAAGGGACCCACAAACACACATGGGTTGATCATAATCAAACAGAACTCAAAATAAAAAAAAATCAAACCTTTGCAGTTTACTCTCTGAAGCAATTTTGCTAAGAAATCTGAGCCTTAATTGTCTTTACTATTCATCAAAGAGCTCCAGTTCAGACAGATTTTTGCATCTACATGCCTTTTCTGAACAATACCCTGTCAGTGTTACAACAGGTAGCACACTTTGATGCTACTAGCCCAGTGCAATTAACCCATTCAGCAAATTATAAACAGTGTGAAGCTCTAATGACCAACACTACTGACTACCTGCAATACTTAGTGATTTGTCCACTAAAGGCTCAGAGAAATAAGAGGGACATTCTGCAAAATTGGCAATGGACAGTTGAGATGGAGAGCTATGCCCTGAAATAATAGGCTAGCTGTATGCTCCTTGACTCTAAACCATTCACTGTTGAAGTGACAACCAGACCTCATGTGCAAAACATGGGGAAAGGGGTTGTGGATCGATGAATAGATGGATTAGGTTTTACTGAAGGGATATTAACCAAAATAAAAGGTTTCTTCATTCCAAGTACAAATGCATGGCAGCAGATGAGCTATCTATGACAGAGAGTTGCAGTTCAGTCTCCCTTTAACTCCTGTATGTGCTACTATCTCAATTCATTTGTTAACAACACAGTTTATTTAAAACATAAAAATGTAGTTCCTGTAGCAGAAAGCGGTACAAAACTCAGTCTTTAAACAATCCTTTCTTTCTTCCACAAAACAAATGTGAGCAGACTCTCTACAGGATACAGCAGGCTTAAGCATAAACTATTAAAAAAACACCCTTTCCTATCAATGCCATTAAGTATCATTATATAGGAGAAGCCACAATGCTTTATGAGACATGCATGAGCCAGAGTCAAATTCAGAAGTTGCCCAGAAAATGGCATTCACCTTTGGAGTAAAGGCTATCACTACTGAGTTCTAAAGAAAATTCATTTGACAAAATATTTTTCATTTCCACAGAAGGAAATAACTGCTTCTCCAAAGTCACTCTCTTTCTGTCTTTCTCTCTCAGTCACTCTCTCTCTCTATCACACACAAACACACACACACACACACACACACACACACACACACACACACACACACACACACACACACACACACACACACACACACACACACACACACACACAAAGTACCTGAGTTGGGAGTCTGTCTGCAGCAGCTTCAATGTCTCCAGTCCCATGCGCAAAAAGTCCTGTCCTTTCTGCGAGAGCAGGCTTCAGCCTGCAGACATTACAGTCTGATTCCCTTCCAGTCTTTGTGGTTGTAACCACATAGACTTCTGGGCATCAGACTACAGAGATGCCTTCTTATTAATCCGGACCGGTTAAACAGCAGTCCGGATTCCTGTGAGTTCCAGGAACGCCGAGCACCCATGCGCGGAGTTCCGGGGCTCGCTTCTGTTTTGTTTTCTTTTCATGTTACAACTGAGGGAGCTCCGGGACTCACTTCTTTTTCTTTTCTTTTCATTTTACAGCTTGGGGGGCTACAGTCATGCAGTCCTATAGCACAAGCTGCCCCTGTTAGACATACTATCCTAAACACATAGTTAGGATATATTATTAGCAATGATGATTATAATAAAACTACTGTGTCCTTCATACACAAGCAAGTGCATTTTAAATTAGATATCCTCATTGTCATGTTTAACAAATTTTGCACACATTGCCTTGAGGTTATATGTGAAGCATTAATGATATATTCTAAAAAGAAAGCAGATTACTTGTGCAAGCATTACTAATACATTACCTGCAATAAATTTGTTTATAATTCTTAATTATATTTAGTTTACATTCCTAACCAAAATGTGAGAAATGGGGTTATAACACCCTTTGTAAAAGTATCTGGTAGCTAGATTCAGACCCATAATAATCTGTGTTCTTTATCACATCTCACTGCACTTATACATTGTGACAGAGACATAGATATGTGACAGTTGGAATTTCTCCACTCAGTACTGTCCAGAGTGCTGGCAAAAGTGCACCATTGCTAGGTGTGCATGTACTGTAGAAGGTAGCCTGAATTAAATTTTTCACTTTTTTCGTTAGACAATGAACCATGTTTGAGCAAATGCAAAATACATTTGAAAAAACATGAGAGAGAAAAAACTGTCAGTAAAATTAATTCAGTCAATGGGTATATCTAGAAATAAACAGAACAAGAAGTGCATTACACTAACAAATTCATCCTTCTCACATCTCCTTTCAGCATCAGAAATGTACTTTGTGGAACACATTATCAGACTTGTAGTTGATGAAAAATAATGCAAAAAGTGGACAGACAACTCACATGCTGTTAGCAATGTTGACAATATTTCATTTTTATACAACACAGTGATCTAAAAATAGTGTAAACGTATTCAGAACTACCTCTGTAAACAATTAACTTTGTTCAAAACATGAAACACCCGCCTTTCAATCCACTTCACTTAGACTTTGTGCTACAGGGACAGTTGTCTGAAAGGTAGAATTTGTTCACTAAGTATGATCCAGAGTGCTGACATCTGCTCACTACTGCCAGGTATGTTTGCACTACAGAAGGCAGCCCAAATTACATTTTTCATATTTTCCCTTTGGCATTGTAACCTAATTGCATGCAGCTCAGCAGCACACAAATACAAAAAGCAACAAAGCAAACAATTATATGAAATTGTAATGAAAGTAAAAATTAAATATGAATAATACTTTCACCATTGGCTTGTAACATTATAACCTGTGTTACACCTCATGTTTGGCTGAGGTAATGGCAATTATTCATAAAGAGGACACACAGAAAAAAGAAGTTATGTATTCACCATAATGTTCCATGTTTGTAGTCCATCTCATCCTTCATTCTTACACTTGGGTTTGGAGACGATCCTTGGCTCCGACTTGGCAATTCACTAGCTCAAAGTCTTCTAGTTGGCTTGTGGCAAGGAGGTATCCCATCATGCACCGCTGACATATTCCACATCTTGTTTGCTGCTCCTAGTAGAAAAACTATAGAGGAAAGAACCAACTATGGAGAAAGTCTCAAACATAGAGAGAGTAATTGTGTTAATTCCCACAGGTCCTCGAGGGAGGGGGCAGGAGAGTGGCATAGTAAGAATGAAGTATAAGATGGACTACAAACATGGAACGTTATGGTGAGTACATAACTTCTTTATGTTCTGTAGTCCTATATAGCCTTTATTCTTACAATTGGGACAGCATCCCTAGCACCATTATCTTGGGTGGCTCACGAGACAATACTTCTGAGTACTATGGATCCGAAGGAAGATCTGTTCCTGGAAGCCAAGTCCAATTTGTAATGAGTTATGAATGTATGAGGGGTAGCCCATGTCGCTGATGCACAAATGTTATCCATTGGAATTCTGGCTTAGAAGGCCACCGATGTAGAAACAGATCTGGTAGAGTGGGCTTTCACCTTAAAAGGGAGATATTTGCCACTGGACATATAAATGAATAAAATGCAGCTTGAAATCCAGTGTGATAAAGTAGGTTTTGAGACTGGTAAACCCTTTCTTGAATCTAAAAAGAAAATAAACAATTGATCTGACCTTCTGAAACTCTTGGTTCTATGGAGATAGAATCAAAGCTGCCTATGAACATCAAGCTGGTGAAATTTGTATTCTGCCTTATTGGAAAAATCTGGGAAGAGGACAGGTAGTTCAATGGATTGATTAATATTAGCCTGTGAAGAGACCTTGGGAACAAATGAAGGGTTGGTCCATAGAGAAACCCTGTCTCCGTGGAATACCAAATAAGGCGGCCTAATACAGAGGCTTACAGTTCTGAGACCCTCCTTGCAGATGTGATGGCTGCTAGAAATGTGGTTTTCCATGAAAGGAATTTGAGATTGCACATTGCTGATGGTTCAAAGGGAGGAGAAGTAAGTTTATGAAGCACAAAATTCAAATCCCAGGGTGCCACAGGGTCCACCACGGGGGAGTTTCAATAATGTGGCACCTTTAAGGAAGGCTCTTTACAATCTATGCGCCATAAGGTTAGGTTCATTAGCCATATGGAAGGTAGAAATAGCTGCCAGTTGAACTTTAATAGTGGCAGCAGCTGACCCTTGATGAAAAAATTGTATAAGAAACTCCAAAATCGCAGAGATGAGGGCTGTATAAGCATTTGAGATTTTGATCACGAGCCCAAAAGGAAAACCTTTTCCACTTACTGGCATAAATCTTTCTAGTTGAAGGTTTGTGAGAAGATGTCAGAATATGTACATCAGGAAAAAAGTTGTGAAGTCTGACTAGAGATGAAACTGAAGCAGCCACACTGTCAAGTTGAGGGTGTGGAGAGAGGGATGGAATACCCCTGACATATGCATCAATAAATCTGGCACTGGGTCCAGAATCCAAGGTTCGTCCATTAGGTGAGGCCTGAGGAAGGAGAATCAAATCTGACGAGCTGTAAGGAGCAATGAGGATCATCTTGCTTCCCAAGGATTTTGCTTTCTGAATGACTTTTCATATCAGAGGAAAAGGTGGGAAGGCATAAAGAAGTCCTGAGGGCCAATCGTGAATGAGTGCATCTCTGGGTGTCTCCCCCTTTGGGGGGATCAGAGTGAAGTAGCTGCTGCATTTGGCATTCAGAAGGGTGGCGAAGAGATCGCAGCAAGGCTGTCCCCATCTGCGAAAAATCTGTTCCACAATGTGCAGATTCAGAGACCACTTGTGAGGCATGAGAATCACCCTGCTGAGCCTGTTGGCTATCACATTGGTTTTCCCTGGAATGTGCGCTGCGACCAGAAAGCATTGGGAAGACAGTGCCCACTCCCAAACTCGAAGGGCCTCTCTGCATAGGGGGTAAGATTTGGTCAATCCTTGTTTGCTTATGTACCATACCACTCACATATTGTCTGAGTGAATCGCAATCATCCCTAGAGGGAGAAAGCTGTGAAGTGCTTGCAACACCAGAAGCACTGGTCTCATCTCCAGGACATTGATATGCAAATGAGCCTCATGTTCTTGCCACGTGCCTTGGACTGTTCTTCCTAGATAATGCCCCTCCCACCCTATTTGGGAGGCATCCGTGGTCATGGTGATGACTGAGGGAGATGGAACAAAAGGACTGCCTGTAGTCATATGGCTGGACTGGGTCCACCAGCGAAGATCCTGTTTGCACGATTCTGTTATCAGGATGGGGTGAGAAAGAAATAGTTGGTGCAAAGATCATTGGGCGAAAAGTAACCACTACAGAACTCTCATGTCCAACCTGGCTAATGGGACTAATGTTATCATGGAGGCCATCGTACCTAGCAATTTGAGTACCATCTTCACTTTTGCTTTGCGCTGTGGAAGTAGACTCAAAATTTGTTGCCTTAGATTCTGGACTCTCTCTATGGGGAGGTAAACCCTCATTGTGACAGTGTTTATTTCTGCGCCAATGAAATTCACTTGCTGAGAGGGCAGATGTTTGCCAGTTTATTGTAATTCCTAGTTGCAAGCAAGTCATAATGGTGGTGTCCCTGGCTTGTAATAGTAGATGCCTTGTGGTAGCAGTCAGGAGCCAGTCATCCGGGTATGGAAATACTTGGAATCCAAGACATCTCAAGTGAGCTGTTACTACTGCCATGTATTGGTGAACACTCTGGGGGCTGTGGTGAGACCAAAGGGCAGAGCTCAAAATTGGTAATGAGTGGCCCCCAGCCAGAAGCGTAACTGACTCCTTGATGCTCTGTCCATTTTGATGTGGTAACATGCATCTTGGAGATCTATGGAGCATATCCAAATGTATTTTCCTAACAGTGGGAGTATTGACTGTAACATGACCATTTGGAACTTAGACTTCTTTACTGATTCATTTAACTTGCTGAGACCCAAGATGGGTCTCAAGTCCCCTGTTTGTTTGGCCACCAAAAAGAATCTGGAGTAAGTCCCTAATCCTACTTGGTCTGCAGGACAGGTTGGATGATTCGCTTTTCGAGAACTTTTGTATTTCTACAGTTGCTGAATCCCTGTGATTGGCTGGAACATCTGGGATTCTTCTGGTCTGAGGAGGTGGGAAAGAGAGGGGAATACAGTATCCTCTGGTAATTATCCTTTGTACCCACTTGTCTTGTGTGATGTTGCACCAGGCTTCTGGGTACAAAGATACACATCCTCTGACTGGCTCCAGAGATGCACAGCTGGGCCTCCTTTCAGGAGCACTGGTAGGGATGACCACGAAATGAATTGCAGTTCCCCTGATTCTGCAGACCTCCTCTGCCTCTAGGCCAACATCTGTCATTATTTCCTCCTCCTCTGCCTCTGGAGAAAGAATCACCCTGTGCATCCTGGAAAAACCTCTGCGACTTTTTAAACCACATCTTTCCACCCTTCTGTCCTTTGGGATAGGGTCTAGAAGGAATGGAAAAATGGACTCCCACGGCAGACAGGGTTTTCCCTTCCTGTTTGCACCTGGTGAGTGTGTGCTTTATCTTAGGTCCAAACAATTAGGATCCATCAAAAGGGGCATTGTTAAAGTTAGATTTGAAGGCCTCCACAAAATTACACAAGTGCATCCAGGAGTGCCTTCACATCTGTGCATTAAGCTTATCAGCTACCACTTCAGATACGTTACCTTGGAGAGTATCTCCTAGCTCTTCTAAGAGATCTCTCTGGAGCCTAGTGAAAAGAGAGATGCAGTTCAGTGATTGTAGTGTGAAAACCGCTGAAGAAAAGACATGCTTCCCGTACCTGTCCATCGTTCGAGACTCCTTGTTCGGTGGATGGATGGTGGAGGAAGTCTCAGTTAGTTCCTTTTTGGTGGCTGCTGCCAGCACCATGGCATCTACTGGTACACCCCTGGTGAGAAATTCTTTGTCCTGAGGTGCTGATAGGAATTTATTGGGTCTTCTAGGAACTGGTTCCACAGTATCAGGAGATTTACGCACATTTCAACTCACTAGATCCAAAAGTTTGTCAAAAGGTGGAGATACCCAAGAGGTGGAAGGTTGAGACCTGAAAGCCTTCAGGTACACTGACTCCTCATCAGAAGGAGGGGAGGTGGTGGGCCAGCTGCCTTTCTATTTCAGGATCTCAAGGATATCTGCAAAGGAGATATCATCAAAGGACAACTTGGGGGACCCTTCTGACTCCTTGAGGTCAGAGTCTGATGTAATGGACTCATTGGGGGAGTCAACATGCTTCCTCTTACAAGTTTTCTTCTGAGAGGGCTCCTCAGAAGGATATTCTGAAGGAGGTCTTGGAAGACTGGGGACCACTCATGGGGGGTTACTGAGGCTGTGAGTCTCCACTGTGTTGGATGAGAGAAAGTGCTGAGACAGAGATCGACGCTTTAGGGGGAAGAGTGTCGATGCCCCTAGTTGGAAATGAAGACTTAAACAGAACATTACTCATCAGCTCAAAGGCTGACCCCCTCAGCTCCAAGGACACCCCTTGTTCCAAAGGAGCAGAGGCAGTCCTCGGTACCAAGGAGCTAGGCCCTGAGACAGATGTGGGGTCCAAGCCCACCTCAGCCGAAGCATCGAGAGGTAAGCTCGGAACTGAAGTTCAGATCCAAGCGTCCCCCTCTGGCCTGACCGGAGAGCTAAGGAGCCTAGACCCCAATGAAGGCACTGAAGATGTCAGAGCAGATACCGGCACCAGGAGGCCCACAGAGGTAGCTGGAACTGACCTTTCCACAGCAAGTGGCACCGACATCTCTGGCTGCAAAGAGCCGGTGTGGTTCGGAGGAGGAGGAATAGTAATAGGGTGGATGGGCTCAGTAGGCTCCGGAGCTGACTGGGATGGAGCTGAAAGTAAATTTGCCGGCGCTGATGTCTTTAGGAGTCTGCGCACCACTCTCTCAGTGTCCTCAACAGAAAGGCTCCTAGAGGACCTGGAGGATAACATGGGGACCTAGACCGCTGAAAAATTGGCGATCTGAGTGTCAAAGAAACTAGACGAAGTTCAGCCGACCGGCTCCGAGACACAGATTCAGTTATTGGCTCTGTAACTTTTGGAACCAAAACTGATTGCTCCACATCAATAATCTCTGTTGGCACCAAAACCAATGGAGCCGAAGAGGAAGTAGTTGATTTGGATATTTTCTCCGGTGGTTCCGAAGACACTGAATGAGTAGGAGATCGCCTTTTTGCAGGATTAGCTTTGTCTTTTCTAGATTAGGGTGACTTGGAACTAGAGGAGGAAGAAGAAGCCAATTTTTCCTCAAAGGAATGCTTTAAGAGACCTTTCAGGATAAGTTTGTTCTTTCTCTCTTGAAGGACTCGAGGACTAAAAGCATGGCAAAAGGAGCAAGATTCTTGAAGGTGAATAGCACCTAAGCAATATACACAAATAATATTCCCGTCTGTCAAGGACATTTTTTGAGCACATTTGGAACATTTCTTAAACCCCGAAGGTTTGTGGTCTTTCAATTCTTTAGACATATCTACCACCAATTACAGATACTAACACAGACAAGGAATAAGCAAAATCACAGTGACTAGCACTAAAACAAAACAGGAACTACCTCTAATTTAAACGGTTAGCCCTGAAGGGAAAACAACAGGCAGACAGAAAGAGGACTAGGCACTCTAACTTAAACGGGCCTAGCACTAGAGGTAGGAAACACATGACAGACAGAGGACTAGGTCCTTTAACTTGAACAGGCCTAGCTCTAGAGGAAAGGGAAAACACAAACGACAGACAGAGGCCTAGCTCTTGGTGAAAGGATAGCTTTAGAAGATAAGGAAACAACTAGGCAATAGCCCAAACAGCAAAACCAAACAGCGGGTGCAGGGATACAACAAACAGGCCTGTGAAAGAACGGCCAAGAAAAAAACAGCAGAAACACAGAAAATAATGCTACACAAGGTCTAACAACAGATAGAACTAGTAACGAATACTAATACAGATTAATCAATTTTTTAAACACTATAAAGTAGAATAATAAAAAGAAAAAATTCCACTTAGCCATGGTCAAGAAGAAGCACTTCTGAATTTGTTGAGCGGCAAATGATATCTGGGATATGTCAGCAGTGCATGATGGGATACCTCCTTTCCACGAGCCAACTAGAAGACTTTGAGCTAGCGAATTGCCGAGTCAGAGCCAAGGATCAGCTCCGAACCCAAGTGTAAGAATGAAGGCAAGATAGGACTACAGAACATTTAACATTATCTCATTTGTGATACACCATATACAAGTCATACAGATTTACTTTGAAAGGAGACTGTCTCACTCTAATGAGTGATACTTAATCTGTCATATATTATACATATTACAACATTTATCCTGTTCTGAAATATTTGTTCTTATGCATTAGAAACTATTTCTGATATTATGTATAGCAAATGTTGTCATTAGCAAGAAGTATAGATGATTTTACTACTGCAACATACTGGTAACAGCAATTCACAAGGACTATAAGTAACATATTCAGCATTCATCACACATACTTCCAAAATATATGTCTATCTTTTCAGCTGAAACCATTATCCAAACAATCCTTAATATCAATTTGAAGCCCCCAGAAGATCTGTTTTCTCTAAAGTCTACAGCCCATGTCACAGAGACAGGTAGCAGATGCATTTTATGCAATCATTACTATTTGGAGTGCTGCCAGCCATGCACCAATCCTGGGCTCATTTGCAATACTAATGGCAATATAAATTAATATTTTTACTTTTTTCTTTCAGTAGTGAACCCTGCTTGCATGTTGTGCAAATACAGAATTCAATGAAAAAAACATAGAAAAGAATAGATATTGAAAATAACTGAAAGGGAAGTTTAAACAATGATTATATGTAGCAAATGCCTAATGATGGCATATTCATCCTCTTCAGATGACCTTGCCCCACCAGTAAATTCATTTTTGTGACAGATTATTAGGACTTCAACTTTCATATTTAAACTCATCCATAGCACATGTTGTTCTTATTACTGTGAATATTTGATTTTCCAACAGCAGCACATTCATAGACTAAAATGAGTATCATTACTTATTATGACCTCCCCAAATAAAATGATCTGTAAATAGCATTCAAAGCCTGCATTATGTGTTCTCTTACTCTAAGCCCATTTCATTTACACCTTGTCCCATAGAACTGGACATCTGTCAGGTGCATTCTCTGCAGTCATTACTCTCCAGGGTGCTGATGGCCGCTTACTGACACCATGCTTATTTGGATTACTAAAGGCAAGTCAAATTAAATTTTAACCTTTTTTTCCTTAGGCTGTGAAAGTTGACTGCATGCTGCTAAGCAGCAGGAAAATACAGAAGGCAATAATAAAAATATTGAAAAAATTATTTTGATAATTGTAAGGAACATGAAATGACTCAAAGTCTGTATCTTGCAATGAGCAAAGATAGTAGCACATTACACGGACACATTCATCCTTCTTACATCTCCTTGCCACATCACAATATAATTTCTGTCTCACAATATCAGGACTTTATGTAATCCCTTGGTAATGGCAAAGGAGAAAGGGAACAGCATAAATGCTATAATTTTTGACACAGTGCAGACAACTAATAGTGATATAATTTCAAATGACATATAAATCTGTCAAGTTTACTGCCAGGGAGACATGTTGATGTAAACTATCATATGTAAACAGTTCTTCACATGTCATGTTATTTTTTGTGTGTTATCACAACTTACAAAGTTTCAGAGTTTACCTCCTCCATATCACATGTCCTTAGCAATACTGAGATTACTTCAGTTTTGCACCATAACAGATTCATATGCCAAAATGTCAATATTTATTATGACCTTTCTCAATAAAATTATCTGTAAACAGGTTTTTGAACTCTGCATCTCCTGTACTGTTTCTCTAATCTCACTTCATTTACATATTATGCCACAGAGATAGGTAGCTGACAACTTGAATTTCTTTGCTCAGTCCTGTCAAGAGTGCTGAGGAAAGCACACCAATGCCAGTCTCACTTGTGCTACTGATGACATTCCAAATTCCATTTGTCAATTTTTACTTCAGAAAGTGAACTGTCCTTCTCTGCTGCTGACCACTGTCAATTAATGGAGTCCAATGCCAGATGACATGCAAAGTATAAAGAGCAAAAATATACATTTGTAATGTTTCCTCAACATTGTTATATTGCAAACAAAAAATAAAATTTGGTAATATAAATAATAATATAAAAATATATGTACATAAATATGTTAACGTACATGTATAAATATATATATATATAATTATCAATTGAGTACAATATATTGATTACAAGTGGAGAAATACTTGAAAGTTGGTTAGTGACATCGGGACTGTAATATGTATTGTTATATACAACAATATAATACAATATATCATTTGCTTATTATAATATTCATTATGGTAAAGAAATTTATACACCCACATCATTATAAAACATCAGTTTATATTGATTGTATTCATGATAATATTTACATCACAATACCATACTTGATTCAATCACTCATTGCATATAAACAAATGAATGTATATATATATGTTGAATATTTAAAATTTAGTAATTTATACATCACAGTTGGATTATTGAGATAGGCATGTTTATTATTAAAATATAAATACATCATATATATATTGCATATGTTACATCTTACAAAGGGTTCAAAACATTTGTATATATCATAATATAATATATTATATTTTATATTTATTTTAAGTATAAATTGATTAAATGTATAATTATTTAGCAGTTTTTAACGTGTATAAGTGCATATAATATAATTTTAATGGAGTATAGGTATTTGAATCGAGAATGCATTATGCGGTTTATTGATATACAATGATTTTTAACAGAGTCATTTTCTCTTTAAAAAAGTTCATTGAAATAAATTAAGGATATTAATTAAACAATTATTCAATATGCGACATGGTATAAATTTGGTGTGTTGAAACAGCATTATGTATTCTGAAGAAGTTCGCAAGGACGAAACCTAGGTCAATAAAGAAGTGTTTGCTGCAAAGTTTGTGTGGTGGCTTTCCGTTATGTTGGTTGGACATTATAAGTATATTTTTACAGTTTCGGGGTTGCTTCATCTCCTCATTGGCATCGACGACTACATCTTGCTGTTTTTCATTCAAGTTGTAATTAAGTTTTTTGGTTACTAGTTTATATTGCAATAGTGACCTGTATGAATTTTAACCATCAAACCAGGGTAGTAAACAGACTAATATGAGATTATTTTCCATATTTGCCATAGACATTTTCCATATTTCCATAGACAAGACACATACATATGTTAGCAAGAAGAAAAAGTAGATTAGATTTACTCAAAATGGGACATTGTATCAAGTCACATTGAATGTGTAACAGAAAAAAGCTTTGAATGCTATCCTTTCTCATTTGCCAATACATGCCTGGGTGAGTGGGATATTGGCAAAAGTTAGGATACCATGTAATAACACAATAGTAAACAAAGATTGAAAACACTGCAGCTTTACTCTTGTCTTTATTTTGTTTGCATGCATCATTCTCTTATCTATGCTTTCCTAAGAGAAATACTATCTCATTTTACTGCATATGGTATCTGTATCAATGAGTAATGTACTCCCTTAAATTTGCACAACATTGTTTAGTAAAAGGCAAGAACTCTGGTCATAAAAACATCCTTTGAATGTTAGGAATGTTGCTGTCTTAAGTCAGCTGATGTACTTATAGACATTTTGGTAAGTGAACAGTCATTGTTCCTGAAGTCAGACTAATTATTGTCACCTGCACGCTAACAGGTAACACTTGTCCTTGAAGTGCTCATAAGCCTAGTACTTTTTATACAGCAGGAACTTCTTATTGAGACATGTGCTAATGTCTGTTATGTACTTCGCAGATAAAGATTCTAGTTGTTTACTGATGTAGTATGTTCTTCATCTGTAAATATGTTTGTAATTAATTGCTATGTTAAATTGTTATTCGCTATGTAATCCAATGTAACTACTGTCTGTTTATTTTAACCGTGGAGCTTTTCTCCCTGGGCCTCCGCTGAAAATGGACCTACGTCCAGTCAGACACTCCCGGTCAACAAATGTAAATAAATAAATAAATAACAGTGCTAGGGTGTGTGCATGCAATTTTGTAAGTCCTTACCCCATGTTTACCTTCCACACATGTATTGCAGATTGTGGTATTTAGGAATGCGAATGATTTATTTATTTATTTATTTATTTATTGTTTGACATTTGTTAACTGGGTTGGTCCAACTGGGCCTGAGCCCATTTTCAATGGGATCCAAGGAGAAAAGTTTCAGTACATTGCAAACATTATGAAAGAAACAATTAAAAAAATACATAGCTTGGAACATACATCGAAACATAAATTGAGCCTTAAGTTGATGCATAACTTGCAAAAAACAGACATAGAAACATAAGATGAGACATAGATTGGAACATAAATTGAAACATACATTGAAGCATAAATGAAAACATATGATGATACATCACTTAGTTGAGCGAGTCTGAGATATAGAATAGTGGAACTATCCAGGGAGCTAGAGTTGTAAAAAACTTTATATAGAGGTTGAGGGGAGTTATGTAGGGTCCAGACAGGAGCAGATCCGTGAGTCTGAGAATTTAATAATTAATTTGCATACTCACAGTACTCAGAGAGCTGAATCTGTACTATATACAGGTAATTGTGTAGCTAAGGAACTTGTATCATAGTGGGAAGACTTATGGATCCATTGAGTTTGATATTGCTATATACACTTAGATTTAGCTTCTTTCTAAATTGCTTTCTTGCCAAGATATGTGATTATTTGTACAGAATGATATTAGTTTAACATTAATGATATATTTCAATAGCCAATACAGCCATCAGTTTATCTGTCTGCATTTTTTTTAACATTTAATGTTGACACAGCCCTGTATATCCATTATCTGTCTGCATTATAAAGGTTTGTAAAGAATGCTACCTGACATGATTGTGTAGCATTATTATCTGGGAATTTGAACAGTAACTGCAGAAGAGTGTAGTATAACATATTGGCAAGGTCAGTTAGTTTTACATGTGAGGTCCAAAGGATGTGTTAAGGTTGTGATATCTACATGCCTGCCCTCCACACCAGTGCAGATGTCACTATAAAAGTTTTTTTTCCATTTCTTTTTGTACATTGTGAATTATTATTGTTAATGTTGTTATGTATTATACAATTATGCAACAGTTGTCTGTATTACAGAACTGTTATCATTGTTGTTAATATCATGAGTGTTGTGGGGGTGCTGTCTTAACTTGTATGTGTTCATAGGGAGCATTATCTTTTCAATTGTTGTGTGCATGATGGATGCATACATTCATACATAATCAAGTTCACAGCCATCTGGCCCATATATTATAAATTTCTTTTTGTGTCTGTTTTCTGTTTTATCTCATACAGAGCTGTAGCACTCAAGACATCTGCATTCTGCAAATCACCATTCACTGATACAGAAAAGGAGGCCATTATCCAGACTTAGGATTTATCTTAGTGAGAGGTATAGGTGGCAAATCTGCCTGAGATAGTAAACGGCAACAGATGGTCAACAACAGCAATGCTGTCATAGGGAATGGGAGAACTTACTCACAGATATAACACAGGGCAAGTAATACGATCACCTCTGCCCACCATAGGGTGCCTGCAGTTGCCCAGGAACAAATGGCTAAATGGGGTGGTCCTGCTACTGAACCACCATTGACTGAAACAGATGAGTCCTTGTCCACTGTCAGAGATCCAGACAGCTCAGCAGTGGGTTCACCAGAATCCTTGGTGTTGGTGCTGCTGAGGACAACAGATCCAGAGTACCTCAAGCAGAACTTCCAGGCCTGCAAAATTAAAATAATTTAACTGTCATTCTAAATATCTTTATAGACATGTATCCTGCATGTCTAATATAGCCACAGCCAGCAACAAGAGTAGATGACAATAGTACACGAAAGATAGAGGCAGATTTGGGAGGGGGGAATTTAACTGGTCAGTCGATTTTTTTTATGAGATAATTCTTAATCTCACGTGTAAATAGGTTCATAGGGTCATAGGTGTGTACTAGGCTAATGGCCCTGGAGCCTTTACAAGCCTAGCCCATAGAAGTGCCCTGGCATTGTGCCTCCCGATGACCTAAGGGGATTATTCCCTATATCTTGTGCCATTTGCATTGTGATATTTATCAGCCTTCTTTCATCTGGATTGTAGACAGCAAGACCACCTGCAAATGGTAAACAACTCTTTTTTATTGTTATTACTGTATATAAGGTAGATTTAGGTCTAATCTAGACTGATATTTTTGTTGCTATAGCATCTGTAATAGCTTAACATACCTTTTCTAAAACAAAGGTTTGATCACTTTCATCCCCTACTTCTCTGTTTCTTGTGTTTATTGCTTGTTATCATAGGTGATCCTGACAGTGGCACTGTATTGATATCCTTTGATGATAATGGTGGCAATGAAGAAGCACACTCTGGAAGTGCACAAGGGTAGTGGGGCCCTGAGGTTGTGGTTACCTACACCCCTGCGCATATTTTGGACACTGTCAGTATGCCTACACAAACCCATGACATGGAAACTACTGATATAAGCCATATGGAGGGGGAGGCAGTTGATCAGAGTAGTGTGGTTAGTCTGGTTGCAAAGCTGATTGCTTCTCCTCATTGCTTCTTCTCCTAGCTGTCAGAAGTGGTGCCACACAGGAGGGCTGCTAGGGATGCTTGGAGTAGGCCTGCTGTCCACCCCCTCCTGATACTGGTGTGTCATTAGGTGTCATCAGATGTATGTGTAGGGCCATAGTGGAGGCACAGGTATGTTCGTCTATGGCCTCTGAAGGGATAGTGCAACTACTAAACATTGTGCATTCTGATGTGTTTGTGACTTCCTGAACCATGTGGACAACTCCTTGGAGAGGATGAATGACATACTGTATAGATCAGTATCTGTGAAGGAATATCTGTTGGGGTAGGATGGGCATCCACATAGCTGGAGAGCTGCTACATCTTCTAATGTTAGTGGATGTGGCCATGCAAGATCCCCTCTCCTAGTGGTACTACCTCCACTGCTCCATTAGTGATTGCAGTGGCCACACCAAGATGTGGTAGGCTACAGGATGAAGGTCCTGAATGCAGTCATCCAGCTGACATCACTCACATTCAGGTAGCACCCTGACCTCTAGCCAAGGCCATGATAGCAACAGTGCAACTCCTGGCAGAGGTAGTTTTTGTGGTCAGTGTTAACAATGCTGAACTGAGTACATGTCTTACACCTGTCAGAGATGTTGGGTAATAGTGCTAGCATAGTGCTCTGTTGTGTTCATACAAACACATGCATTGAAAAAAAAACTCACCTATACCACCTCATACACATGCAAGCTATATAAACAGTACTGATGGGTGCTATGCATCAGTTGTTACTGGCCCTGACCACTGTATACTTTAACAAATATGCATTTATTACTCACACACACACTCACTTCTTTGGTGTCAGCCTTGATGATGACTGTGGCTGTGATATGTGTGTGCAATCTATGGCCTCCAAAACTTCTGGGAAGTGGCCTTTGCATAAAACCCCTGCATGGCTCTTATCTCTGCTCTGGGGTGTGCAGGAAACAGATTTGCTCCTTTGCATGTAGTAGCATTCCATTTAAAATCTGATGTGATATTGTAGAGGCTGATACCTGTGATGCCCCTAATATATCCTCCATGGGTCTCTGGAAAGCACCAGTACTAGCATATGTAATGCACATACCTTAATTTCCACTGGAATGGGTTCTGTGTGATTTCTCTGTGGCCTGAAGTGGCAGAGGTTGCATATTTCCTCTAGTGTTTCTCTTTCCACTGCATATTGCTCTGCAATTTCCATGTCATGCAGTCTATAAGTCAAATGGGGTCTAAACATTCTTCTTTTTCTTCTTGGCCGAGGTCTGGCAGCAGCAGCATCCTGATTTAAAGCCGGTTGCACATACAGCATAATGAAAGCAGCAGCAAACCCTAACTTTTTTTTCTAAGTATAATCACGCCTGTATTCCAAAGGGTGTTGGAGTTCAGGACAAAAGTGAGGACTAAGTGTGCATGATTGATTTATACCTTCCTGGATACCTACAGCATGGTAGATTGATTAATTAGCATGTCATTTGTCTGCTCATAATGCAGTGTGCTATTAGCATATTCTGCTGTTTCCTTTTGTTTTGAGGCTCTACACTATGTGTAGAGTTGTTTAATGAATACCAAATAGCGAGCTATTGTGTGTGCTGGGAGCTATATCACCTACATGATAGCAGCACTTAGTATAGCAGTTAATGTATCTACCCCAGAGGGTGTTTGTTTGTTTCTATACATAATAAATATGTGAGTCTGTCTGTATTTCTGAATGTGTATCTCTTTTTGTACATTTGTGTTTCTGAATGCATGTGTGTGTGTGTGTGTGTGTGTGTGTGTGTGTGTGTGTGTGTGTGTGTGTGTGTGTGTGTATGAGTTGAGATTAAGTAATTCCTAAACATATTTTGGATGCAAAATATTTCCTCCAACAACAGTTAATGATACTACAGCAAGTTTGAAACATTAGGCAGAAGAACTATTTTATATCAAAAATATTTATATGTGTGTGTGTGTGTGTGTGTGTGTGTGTGTGTGTGTGTGTGTGTGTGTGTGTGTGTGTGTGTGTGTGTGTTTGTGTGTGTGTGTGTAGATACATATATATATATATAGATAGATAGGAATTAAAAAAAAAAAAACAAATATGAGAAAGAATGCCCTGCAAGCCATGTGTTATGTATAAATAATGCCCTTCCAGGGGTGAATAGACCTCAGAACTCAAAGCATGCTCTGTTGGGCATAGGGCATTATTGCTCGCCTATTCTTTTGTCTTCATCAGACCAGCTTGAGACTTAAATTATTAATTTCTCCCACAAAAGTTTAGTAAGTTCAAATCTCTTATTAACAAACTTATTATCAGTTCGTTGAAACTCTTGGCAATGAACATTATTGATAATAAATATAATTTTTGTTATGGAGACAGGTTCTAAAAATAATTTCTAACAGCTGCAGAAAACATAATAATCCCTAAAGGGAAAAAGCTGTAAATTAATTGTTTTCTATTCCTGGGTCTAGAAATACACATAAAACTTCAGGGAACAGCAAAGATACACACAAAGTCAGATTCCTTTGACTATTTTTAGCAGAAGCAGTAACATTTTCTGGCAAACATTCAAAATTCAGTCATCAGACATAAGAAAAAAAATCAGTTGCATGAAGTGTCATCTCTCTTAACGTTTTTTCATATAATGAATAACTTGAGTTGTTTTGCATGCTGCTATTTCTACAACTATTTTTGCAACACTGATAAGAGTATGTGACTCCCTATGCATTTCTGTCTGCCCTTCTTGTGTATGACTCACCACATATCTACTTCTTGTTTTGCTGTGTCAGGAAAAAAGAAATCACCAATAAATAAAATAACACTGACAATATAACATCAGTCTCTCTCTCTCTCTATATATATATATAAATATATATATATATATACTATATATATATATATATATATATATATATATATATATATATATATATATATATATATATATACATATATATATATATATATATATATATATATATATATATATATATATATATATATATATATATATATATATATATATATATATATATATATATATATATATATATATATATAAATGTATGACCTTTCACTCAAAACACACAAAATTGAACAGAAAGTAATCAAACACAGCTCATCAATCACCACCCAATTGAAAATTGTTTGTGTCTTTTGGCTTTTCCCGGTTAGGGGTCGCCACAGCGGAACTCCAGTCTGCTAATGACTGGCAGTTGATTTTTAGGTAGCAGCTTGCCAGGCCTGACGCACAACCTTCAACGAAGGTAGGCCCATTCACACATGTCTCCACGCAGAAGATGCTCTAGCTGAGAATCGAACTGGACAGTGTCTTACTGTGAGGTGACAACGCTACCGCAGCACCACAAAACAAAAAACATAAATTTTGTTTTTGCAGGAAGGCCAGTCCTCCACTACACCCCAACACCCCCCCTGTTAATTTTATATATATATATATATATATATATATATATATATATATATATATATATATATATACAGATATATAGATATATATAGATATATCTATATACATGTAACCAACTCTGAGCTTGTGCAAAATGCAAATTCCTCAATCCCCACTGTTCTGCAATCTCATGTATCCAAACCCTGGCAATAGCACTTGATATGTATATATATATATATATATATATATATATATATATATATATATATATGTATATATATATATATATATATATATATATATATATATATATATATATATATATATTGAATTATCATTTCATCAAATTTCAAATCATCGAGACCAAATCGTCAAAAACTCAAATCGTCGGAAACTCATAACATCGAATCTCAAATCAATGAAAACTATAAAGCAGCTAGAAATAACATCCAACAGAGTTTTTACTACACTCCTCCCCCCACCCCACCCCTGTACATTAAATATACCAACTCCAAGGTCGCACTAGAGTGGGGGAAAAAGTTATTTCCTACCACACTGTAGTGTGACCTTGGAGTTGGTATATTTAATTTACAGGGGATGTGGGGGGTGCAGGAGGGCTTGCCCCCCTGCATAAATGTAGTAAACAGTATCTGGGATGTTATTTCTAGCTGCTTTATAGTTTTCAATGATTTGAGATTCGATGTTATGAGTTTTCAACGATTTGAGTATTCAATGATTTGGTCTCGATGATTTGAAATTCGATGAAATGATAATTCAATGATATGAAGTAAAACCATATATATATATATATATATATATATATATATATATATATATATATATATGTGTGTATATTTATATATATATATATATATATATATATATATATATATATATATATATATACATATAGATAATGTATAGATAATATATATAAACACACACACATCGCACATGAATAAATGCACACACATATTCACACATATACACACACACATACACACACACACACACACACACACACACACACACACACACACACACACACACACACACACATACACACACACATCTTTGTGATACAAAGGACTATGTATCAAATCTTTGCGATTCAGACTGTTATATGTCTTTGCAGAGAGGTCACATGGTGCAAACATTGCAGCCAGGTTTCGCTGTGAAAATGGTTGATGAATAAATTTATCCAATAGTGTTATAGTCAGCTAATGGCATTATCATCCATAACACAGTTTTAGGGTGTTTCCTTTTTTTCACAGTTTTGTGACCAGGAAGTAAGTATATTCAAATTATAGGGTCGCAGGGGCACAGCCCCCATGTTTGGATGTGAAATGAAGTGTTGGACATATCTTTTTACGGGAGTGGTGGATTTGTAAGGCTGGCATGTTTTGGTGCACTGTTTTGTTTAGCAGCTTGGTTTAAAGATTGGGTTTAATTGCAAATGTAAATACAGTGTGACATTTGTAATCACTGTATTTAGAGTGCCATATAGGTACATATATTTTGGTGTGGTGATTCTTCAGGGCTTAAGTTAAAGTTTGATTGCAAATGCAAATGCATTGATTATATTTGCAGTTGTTTCTGTTAAAGTTGGTTTAGATGAAAATGGTTGCTGTATTCTGTCTGTGTCTGCCCTTTGGTCCTAAGGGTGTAGGTTATAATTCAGCTTCATAGGAGTCTCAAGGCTGTTCTAGTCTAATGACCATGTACACAATGCCAGTGCCCACCCAAAAGATTTACGTCCTTACTCAAGGAGGGAGATGCCAGTTAGTTTTGGTATACATTTCAGGTGTAATCTGAAGGAAGACATTGACTTGCTTTGTTTAACCTGTAGAGAAAGTTTATTCCAAAGAGAGCAGAGGCACCAGGTGATACATGTACCTGTCATTCACATTCTGTTTATCTACTAGTGAATGTTAGTTGAACTGTTAGACTTATTGAGACAGGGGAGGTCAAGGACTGCCAGATGTGTAATGGTGTAGTACCCAAGTCACAGATCATTCTTCAGAAGTCTATAAGATACAGAGTGTGACAACTGGGGAGAGATGGGCGAAGGCTGCCAGCCTAGTCAAATAGAATTTGATATATAATTCTGGCATTTGTAAATAAATGTAAAAATACAGGCATGTTTTCTTGAGTGTAAAAGAATACTGTGAAATGTGGAACTGCAAAATATGTGACAACATTGCACTCTACTGGCCCAGTGAAGCATGTTGTGACCCTTTAATTTTAGAATTCAGCTCCAGTGAGTCTGAATGAAGGTTTCATGCCCATTGTTCTAAGGCTAAAGTTTATGACCAGAATATATATGTGGAATGTGCTTTATTGCTCTGGTTTCTGTTAGAGTTAGAGTATACATGTGAAATGTCTTGTATTGTTGTAAGTTTCTAAGCAGGTGTTAGATTGCTAAATAATGCAGTTTGTTTGCCTGGGAAAACCTAAGTGTCAACGTGATGTAATTTGGGAGGGACCCAGCAGACATGTTTGTTAGTAATGTTTAAATACTGTTTTCTCACAAGAGACTGGAGCATGTTGATCTTGGATATCTAACTCAGCACTCTGCCTAAGCTCACATGTACGTTTTAGCACTGTGATTTCTTGTAGGAATAATTAAATCTAGTAAAGGTATTTTTCTTTTAAATCAGAGCTGTCCTACTGTATTATTTTAAGCTTCTGTGTGATCTCTGAACTCTTAGATATCTCTGTAGTGTAGTAGTTTTGTCTTGTGTTTTAATTATTATTAAATATTTTTAAAACCTTCTACCTGTGACTGGTTTATGTAGAGAAAATTATGCTTTAGAGTACATTATATATTTATCAAGATTACTGTCTAAGCCCTTCCAATAAGCCTAGAATGAATAGTCACATTACCATTGGATAATAATATTGCACAGTAATAATTGGACACCCTTTTAAGGGCCTTTTAGTAGCTGATATTATTAGCTGGTTGGTGGCAGGGATTACTACCGTATGGTCTGGATAAAGGGGCACAGCTGGAGAATCTGTGTCAGCCTTTCCCAGGAGTGTCTGTGAAGTTGTATAAATACTTATCTCAAAGTGCATGTGTGTTGTGTCAGCTACTTGGGTAGGGACACAAAGCACTGGTTGGACAGAGAGGGTACTGGAGGTTTTAGCTTGCCCAGCTAGGCTGAGACCCGGACCCTATAGCTGTGCCAGTGGGGAGTCTTATTGGGGACCTGGTGAGCAAGACTGCAACCAGCCCCGACTGACTGTGATCTCTGTGTGCTCTTAAGGGAAATTGTACTTTACTGTGTGCATTAGTTATCCTTACCTCTCTTCTATGAGATGACCTCCCTGGTGTTAGTGGTGAGGATTGAGGCTCCTTGATTGCTGGGCCAGGACACGGTCATCACAAGTGGTGGCAGTGGTGGGATCTACTTCACACACTAATTGGCTTGTAGTAGTGTAGGTACAGTGAATTCCTATAGCTTACGTACAGTGATCTCTAAATGTGCTTTGTACTCTAAAACAGCCACGCAGTGTATACTCAGAGTTCAGATCACAATTGTTTTATTTCTTCTGTTAGCTTAGTGTTAGTCAGGGTGAGCAGGCAGAAGAGTATGGAAAGCTGACAAGGAGCCAGCTGGCAGAGATGTGCCAGGCTAGGGGACTGGTGTATGGAAACCTGACTAATGCCGACCTAATTGCAGCCTTGATTACAGCTGCATCAGAAAACAGCAGCCTGGAGAACAATTAGATTGACAGTGGAGATACAATAACTTCGGAGAATGGACAGCTCAGTCTTTCTGCAGTGGACTTAAAAATCCATCTGGAGCTAAAGAGACTTGAGATGGAGGCCAGGTGTATGGAACTAGAAGCAGCTGAGAAAATGAAGAATCTACAAGTTGAGGAAAATGAATGACAGAGGAGGCATGAGAGGGAAATGCTGACTCTTTACCAGAGTCATGGAGGCAATGGGGAAGGGAGTAACCGGACCCTAGAAGCACAAAAGGTCAGTAAAATTCTTCCGCAGTTTAAATAGGGTGATAATTTTGATAGCTTCATTCATATGTTTGAGTGGGTATGTAAACAGTATGAAGTTGACCAAGGGTTCTGGGTATGGTTCCTGACCCCCTTACTTCATGGTAAAGCTGTAACTTCTTTAGCAAAAATACATGACACTGACTGTTTTGACTATACTGCTGTAAAAAGACACTTGTTCGAATGTTTTAAGCTAACACCTGAAATGTATAGGAAAAAGTTTTGTGAACATAAACGCAAGGCAGATGAAAATGTATGTGAATATGTTGCTGAACTGAGCACTTATTTTCATAGCTGGGTGAGTGGATGTCAGGACACCACTTTTGAAGGGCTGGTAGACCTTGTGGTAAGGGAACAAGCCCTTAGCTCTTTGCCTGAGGACATGAGGATCTGGTTAGCTGATAGACAGTGTGCTACTTCAGAGGAGTTGGGAAAGAAGGGAGAACTATACCTAGCAAGCAGGGCAGCCCTGCACAGAAAAGGGACCCCCAGTACTGCTCATGGGACTAAAGGAACCCAGGGTGGGCAGCACAGACTGCCCCAACACAATCTGCCAGTAGCAAGGTAAGCCACTAGTCCAGGTACACGTCCAGGAGCTAGGGTTAAATGTTATGAATTCAACCAGTGGGGCCATGTGGCATACAGATGTCCACAGAGGTAAGGTGGGGAACCAAAGGTGAGGGAGCCAGTAATTGGGAAAGACAAAATGCCAACAGTAGGTTGTCTTGAGACAATAGGGGTATGGAACTACCATCCTGCAGATGTCCTGAGAGGAAAGGATTTGGATGAGACAGTACTATGTACTTATACAGTTACATGCAGTGAGGCTAGGAGACAAGTATGTGGGTCTGGTAGCCTGGGGGAGACCCAGACAGACTGCACACTTGCAGCCAGGACTGCTGAGGTGGTTACTTCAGGGAGAGAGTTGCTCTGTAGCAGTGAGACTGAATGTGAGCCACAGCCGCATGTGGGTACTGATGTTCCCTTGGACAGGGTAACTGTAAAGGTAGAGGTGAGTAGTAGTACCCAGGCTGACAGTGAGGCACCACTGTCAGAAGATGCCATACTTCCTGTGGAAGGGGAGCTGGGAAGAGTTACAAGGAGGAGATTGAGACAGGTTCAGCTCTCAGACCCTACATTGCAAGGCCTGAGGCAGGTAGCTAGGGAGGCACCTGATTCTCAAGGGAAGGGGAAATCTGTATACTGGAACAAAGGGTTATGTACAGAGAGTGGACCCCTGAGGGAGGGCTAGAAGGTGAGAGAGTACAGCAGTTGGTACTGCCTAGAGCTTACTGTCTGGCACTTCTAGCCATAGCCCATGATATTCCCTTTGCAGATCATATGGGCATAAAACGTACAAAGAGGTGTGTTATGCAAAACTTCTATTGGCCTAGAATCTCCAGAGATGTAAGTGGGTACTGTAGGACCTGTGAGCAGTGCCAAAAGGTAGGCAAGGCAAGAGACAAGGTGAGAGCTCCTTTGATGGCTTTGCCTGTGATTGAGGAGCCATTTCAGAGGGTAGCTATGGATATTGTGGGTCTTCTGAGTACCCCAAGTTCCACATGGAAAAAGTATATCCTAGTGATTGTAGATTATGCTACATGATACCCTGAGGCAGTGGCTTTGTCCTCCATTGAGGCCGAGAAAGTGGCAAATGCTTTGCTAGAGATTTTCAGCAGGGTAGGTTTCTCAAAGGAAATACTGTCTGACAGAGGAGCCAGTTTTATGTCAGACCTGCTGGCTTGTCTGTGGAAGTCCTGTGGGGTGAAGCACATGAAGACCACCCCCTGCCATCCCCAGACTAATGGTCTTGTTGAGAGGTTAAACTCTACAATCAAGTTCATGCTATGGGCATTTGCAGATCAGTTTAAGAGGGAGTGGGACAAATATTTGCCCCATCTGTTGTTTGCTTACAGAGAAGTTTCCCAGGAATCCACAGTTTTTTCACCCTTTGAGTTGCTGTATGGGCATAGGGTGAGGGGATCTCTAAATTTAATTTGAGATGAGTGGGAAGGTGAGTGTAAGTCTCACAAGGAGTCTGTTGTGGCATATGTCCTGAACCTCAGGACAAGGCTCAGAGAACTCATGGGCCTGGCCCAGGAGAACCTGGCAGAAGCCCAACAACAGAAAAGGGTGTGGTATGACAGGAATGCTCGAGCTAGAGAGTATGCTGTAGGGCAGCAGGTGATGGTTCACATTCCTGTCAAACACAACCAGTTGCAAGCAGCTTGGGAGGGACCCTACAAGGTGGTAAGAAAGGTAAGTGATGTTAACTACATGGTGGAAATGTTAGGCAGATGGCAGGGGCACAAATTGTACCATGTTAACATGATGAAACCTTACCATGATAGGGAGGCCCTTGTGCTGAGCATTTGCAGTGGATTGCAGGAGGAGTCTGTGAGAGATCTTGTGACTGATCTCCTCAGTGAGGCTTGGGCTGACACCTCGGTGGAAGGGGTAGCAATGTCCCAGCAGCTATCTCCTACCCAGGTTCAAGAAATCCACGCAGTGTTGCAGGAATTTTGGGATGTGTTCACTGGGAAACCAGGGTGCACCCACCTGGTGCAGCACCAGGTGGATACAGGACCCCAAAGCCTATTAGGCAGGCCCCTTATAGGGTGCCTGAGAGAGTCAAACAGACTCTGAGGGAGGAGGTAAAGGAAATGTTGGAACTAGGGGTGATTCAAGAGTCCAACAGTCCCTGGGCCTCACCAGTGGTGTTGGTGCCAAAGAAGGATGGCAGCACCAGGTTCTGTTTGGATTACAGGAAATTAAATAGTCACACAGAGTCAGATGCTTACCCCATGCATAGGACAGATGAGGCCCTAGAGCAGCTGGGTGGGGCTAAGTATCTTACAATCATCAATCTTACCAAGGGTTACTGGCAGGTGCCCTTGACTCCCAGTGCTAGAGAGAAGTCAGCCTTTGTGACTCCTTTTGGCTTGTACGAGTTCACAAAGATGCTATTTGGGATAAAGAATGCCCCAGTGACTTTCCAGAGGCTGGTAGATCATATCTTAGCAGGAGCAGGAGGGTTTGCCCTTGCTTACATGGATGATATTGCTATCTACAGCCATTCCTGGCAAGAGCACCTTCAGCATGTCAGGGAGATGCTGGGCAGACTACAGAGGGCAGGGTTGACCATTAAGCCAAGCAAATGTCAGGTGGGTATGGCAGAGGTCTCCTACCTAGGCCATAGAGTGGGGAGTAGTAAGATAAGGCCAGAACCTGCCAAAAAGGAAGCTATTCAGGCATGGCTTGCACCTTTTACAAAAACCAGGTGAGGGCATTCTTAGGGAAAGCAGGGTACTACGGAAAGTTTGTTCACAATTATAGTACCATAGCTGCTCCCCTCACAGACCTGACAAGGAAGAACAGGCCAGATAAGGTAGTGTGGACCCCAGCATGTGAGCAGGCATTTCAGAAGCTTAAGGAAGCTTTGGGAGGACCCCCTGTGTTAGCCAGTCCAGACTATAGCAAAGAAACTGTTGTGCAGGTAGATGCTTCAAACTATGGGGTGGGGGCTGTACTTAGCCAGATTTCTTCAGAGGGATAAGAGCACCCAGTGGGTTATCTCAGTCATAGGCTCCAACCCAGGGAGGAATGCTATGCAGAAGTAGAAAAAGAATGTCTAGCCATAGTGTTGGCACTACAAAAACTTCAGCCTTATCTGTATGGAATAAAATTCATTGTGATGACAGATCACAACCCTCTAACATGGTTAAACAGAGCAAGTCAGCAAAATGCCAAGTTGCTAAGATGGAGTCTGGGGTTGCAAGCATATGATATGTCAGTGCAGCACCGCAGTGGAAGTAGCAATGCCAATGCAGATAGGCTCTAAAGACAGGGAATGGGGTGAGGTACAACAAGATAAACCTGACACTCTCAAGCGACATTTCTCAAGGGGCACTTGAAAATCTTGCTTGAGTTCCCCGGGGGGGGGGAGATGTGATGATTGGGGAGAGATGGGCGAAGGCTGCCAGCCTAGTCTAATAGAATTTTATATATAATTCTGGCATTTGTAAATACATGTAAAAATACAGGCATGTTTTCTTGAGTGTAGACGAATACTGTGAAATGTGGAACTGCAAAATATGTAACAACATTGCACTCTACTGGCCCAGTAAAGCATGTTGTGACCCTTTAATGTTAGAATTCAGCTCCAGTGAGTCTGGATGAAGGTTTTATGCCCATTGTTTTAAGGCTAAAGTTTATGACCAGAATTTAGATGTGGAATGTGCTTTATTGCTCTGGTTTCTGTTAGAGTATACATGTAAAATGTCTTGTATTGTTGTACGTTTCTGAGCAGGTGTTAGATTGCTAAATAATGCAGTTTGTTTGCCTGGGAAAACCTAAGTGTCAACATGATGTAATGTGTGAGGGACCCAGCAGACATGTTTGTTAGTAATGTTTAAATACTGTTTTCTCACAAGAGACTGGAACATTTTGATCTTGGATATCTAACTCAGCACTCTGTCTAAGCTCACATGTAAGTTTTAGCACTGTGATTTCTTGTAGGAACAGTTAAAGCTAGTAAAGATTAATTAGGTATTTTTCTTTGAAATCAGATCTGTCCTACTGTATTATTTTAAGTTTCTGAGGGATCTCTGAACTCTTAGATATCTCTGTGGTGTAGTAGTTTTGTCTTTATGTTTTAATTATTTATTATTAAATATTTTTAAAACCTTCTGCCTGTGGCTGGTTTATGTAGAGATAAATTATGCTTTAGAGTACATTATATATTTATAGAGTTTACTGACTAAGCCCTTCCGATAAGCCTAGACTGAATAGTCACATTACCATTGGATAATAATATTGCACAGTAATAATTGGACACCCTTTTAAGAGCCTTTTAGTAGCTGATATTATTATCTGGGTGGTGGCAAGGATTACTACCATATGGTTTGGGTAAAGGGGCACAGCTGGAGAATCTGTGTCAGCCTTTCCCAGGAGTGTCTGTGAAGTTGTGTAAATACTTATCTCAAAGTGTGTGTGTGTTGTGTCACCTACTTGGGCAGGGACACGAAGAACTGGTTGGACAGAGAGGGTACTGGTGGTTTTAGCTTGCCCAGCTAGGCTGAGACCTGGACCCTATAGCTGTGCCAGTGGGAGTCTTATTGGGGACCTGGTGAGCAAGGGAGCAACAAGCTCCGGACTGACTGTGATCTCTGTGTGCACTTAAGGGAAATTGTACTTTGCTGTGTGTATTAGTTATCCATTCCTCTCTTCTATGAGATGACCTCCTTGGTGGTAGTGGTGAGGATTGAGGCTCCTTGATTGCTGGGCCAGGGCACGGTCATCACACAGAGTACAGGGACAAGCTTTCCATCCCCTCCTGGTAACTAAGGTTCTTAAAACCAGAGATCTTTTTTTTTAGTTAGGAACCCCTGAGACTTTTTTATTTTGCTGACATGCCAAGAGAGGCACATACCAAAGTGTGTATTATACTCTGTAATGGGTCTAATCTGTTAAAAGTGTAGAAAAATGAAAACATATCTGTATCTGGGCATTATACTCTGTAATGAGTCTAATCTGTTAAAAGTATAGGAAAATGAAAACATATCTGGATTTCGATAAATACCTTTAATTAGTAGCCATGTTAAGTAGAAAGATTTTCTGACTATGGTTGACATGGGACAATGTGGTCGCTGCAGTGGTGCAGCGGTTAACATTGTTGCCTCACAGCAAGAGGTTGTTTGGTACAATTTTCAACGAGAGTGCCTTCTGTGCAGAGTCTGCATTTCCACCCTGCGAGTGACTGAACTTTAAAGACATGCAGGTAGGTGTGTGAGTGTGTGTATGTGCCTTCTGTGAAGGCTGGGCGCTGGGCTGACAATTTGACACCGTAAAAATCTACTGCCAATCAATAGCAGACAGGTGATCCACTGTGGCAACCCCTAACTGGGAAAAGCCTAAATACTTTTTAGTTGACATGGAATAATCAAAGGAGAGGGAACTATCAAACTAATTGCCCTGGTCCCTGACCTACTTTTTCATTTAGTAAGGAGTGTTATCTATCCTGTATGTTTTGGATAATGGTTGTTTTCTGAACAAAATAATATATACATTTTCACATTCCATTTAAGCCAATTATCACTACACCAGGCATTAACTTGGGTAAGCTCTTTCTAAAGTGTTCATATATCTGACAGGATCTTCACAACTGTACCCAGTTTGCAGTTGTCAGCAAAACTGGTCAACCAGTAGTTCTAGTTATCAACTCTGGCATCAGAGAAGTAGATGCTGAAGAGGATAAGACCCATCAGAGACCCCTGAGGGACTGGTTACCATAACATTAACTGAAGCGGCACCTGCCATACAGACTATGTGGGTTCTTATCTTTTAGCCAGTTTTCTATCCATCTTGCCATGAGAGGATCTATGTTTAAGGTTGATAGCTTACTTAAAATTCTGGCATACGGTATGGTATCAAATACTTTGGCCAGACCAAGATAAGCTGTGTGAACAGTATGACTTCAATCCACAGCATGTGACCTTCTCAAAGAATTTAACAAAAATTAACAGGCATTATGTCACTTTTCTGAAGACAGAATTTGTGGGTGTCAAGGCTAATTCTACTTTTGCTATCATAGTTTATGAAATTGCTTACAATGCACTCTATTGCTTTACAGATGAAACTTATAAGGCTAATTAATCTATAAGTTCCAGGGTCAATGGTGGAGCCACTTAGTACAGGGGCATCACTTTAGCAGTGTGCCTGGGTTCAAGAACATAGCCTATTGCTAAGCTTAGGTTAAACAGTTTGAGGTCGAGTTCAGTGAGAGCCTGTTTGATGCTCCTTATTAAGCACCCAGATATGGTGTCGTAACCAATGAATGAAGCATTTTTGTTAACTGTGATAACACCTTAAGAAAATGTTCTGTAGTGATGATGGGGGGTATGAGCAATTCTGCAATGAGTGGTGTTTGAATGGGGTTTCCCCTTATGATGCTCCAGTTTGACACTTTTTTCTTTTTATTACATAAAAATCCTTGGAATATGTTAGGATCATATTCTTTTATATTTGCCATTTCCTTCATTGATACTTGGTTGTATGGCACCTGATGTATTCCTTTGGGGGGTGGCACAGCTGGATCATTTTTTTGTCTGAGTTTTATGGGTCCCAGTATGTTGGTCACCAAAGTCTCATTAAATCATCTTTTCAGAAAACCTTGCAGCAGTTGATCCAGCTTGGTGATAAATGAATCCATCTCTCCAGAAAGTCTGGCTGTTCTCATTCCCTGTGCGTTAATCACATTTTTTTTAGTAATTTCGGGGTGCATGCTGTTAGTATGTAGAAGTCGATTCACTTGTGTAGATTTTCTGTAAAGGTCATTATTGGGCTTCTCATAATTTCTATCCTTATAGGTCAGTGATATACAGGAATTTCACCTTATCGAAACCATATTGGTCAGTGAAGTATAAAATGTCTGTGGTGTTTTTGATGCAGAAGAAGTTTTACAGCTTGTCCAGGGAGCCCTTCCATGTGATAAAGATATCATCATAAAACACTAGTAAAAATCCCTTCATTGATAAAATTCTAAGGAACAGATGGTGAAGATATAATCAATAAAATGTATTAACAGAATTATGAGGAAAAGATGGTGTTCTCTTCTCAGCTAGTCAAAGCTGAAAAGCTGACTTTCAAAAAAAAGCAAGTTTAATGTAATCCTCTACTTGTCTGTCTGTATCCATTTATCTATATGTCTGTCCGTATCCATCTATCTATCTATCTATCTATCTATCTATCTATCTATCTATCTATCTATCTATCGATCCATCTATTTATTGATCTGTGACTTGTGATCTGCATCAAAATCTAAGAAAACTGGAGGAAACATCACACATTTCTGATCCTTGATCCAGTCTACATCTGCATGGTTGGGGGGGCTGGGGTCTTTGTTTTCCTGATATGACAGGCAACAAAGCCACATAGTCATATTGCTGTTTGGCAATAACCTCCAATCTTCATAGCAATCAGAAATGGGACAGCAGCATTGTCCCGCCATGCACTGTGCATTCATAAACACTTTGGTTACTAAGACTATACGGTCTCTTTGTTCATGGTGGCATTAAGCCTTGGTCCCACTTCTAGTGACAACAAGTGAAATTGTAGCAGTTACTTTCTGGCTGCCATCTTACCTGATTCACTGTGGAAGAGTGAAGTACTCGTTCTGTTTTGTTTAGTTATAATGTCATGCCTACACAACAGTTTGAAGCAGCAATGTGAAGTCGTGATCATTTCTTTGTTGCATGAGGAGGTGGTAGTTAATTTATAAAGAGTAGTGACTGCTGTTCTCCTGTTTTGTGATTGTTAAACCATTAATGATAAATAATTTAAAAAAGTATACCTCGTTTAGACTAAACTATCATCGTGACGATCAAATGTGCTGCATGTTCGACTTATTTTTTAAGCAGATTTCCTGAGAGTGAGCCATTATTTCTTGCAGAATACAACAAGGACTGGCTTGTACTTGAAAGGTATCTTACACTGCTATTGTCTTTTTTTGGTTTATTTTGTTGCATTCAGTAGCAGTTCATTCAAACACTTTATTTATGTGTGAATATGAGTTTATATAAGATATTGTGTGTGACATAATTATATAATGACAAAGGTATTCCTACTTGTGCAAAGTTCAAAATATGGACTGCAATAACCAAACTGTATAGGAAGTTTACGACACAGTGTACTGAATAAAAATTGGAGTTATGCGTTTAGGAAATTTACAGTACTGTATACTGATTTCATATTACTGTTAGGCAGTTTAATGCACATCTTACAGAAACTGGTTTCACTTCACTTCAGATGTTGTGTTCTGATTTTACTTCACAAAACAAATGGCTGTTGGTAAAACATAATCTATGCAATTTCCTCACAGAGTGGACTAATTTGCAAGTCTGAACTGCTTCCCGGTTTGCATTGCATAGATGTCCTCTGATTAAGAAACCTGTAAGAGCAGGTTTTATGTTATCTCTCCACAGGAATGTCAATATATTTGAAATACTGTTATTTATTGAGATTTTTTCACTTGAAATGGGCCCACAACTCTCTTCCATGTTCATTTAAAGTGTCTTTATTCATCTTAAGTCCTCATTACTCCTAACTCTTAAATGAAGTATCTTACTAAACTCTATACTTTTAAATCTCTCCAGATTATCATAAAACAAATTTGCTTATTATAACATTATTGTTATTGTAAACAACATTGCTTTGTTGTTTCTGTGATATATTGGGTCACAAAAAACAATATGCATGGCTCCTACATGTGCTCACTTGCTAGTAGTTCACACGACATTTGCTCCAGTCACTTGCCCTAACTCTCATTAGCTTGACCCTAGTTAATCACAAAGCCCTCCCATCATCCAGCCCTACCAAACTGCACAGCCCTACTAAAACACTTACTTTAAAACTAAACCTTCCACCTGGTCCCTAATCCTAACCATTGCAGTCTCCTCAATAACCCTAAAGTCCATGATTACTTCCTAACCCTAAAACTCCATTATTTCTCCCTAAACCTAGCACTTCTGTTGCACTACCTAAACCTAAAATCCCAAATCACTCCCTAAGCCTAAACTCTCCTCCCCTTTCCTAAACTTAAATTCCACTCCTGATTACTGCATGAAACCCTCATCAAAGTTACTCCCCCCATAGCTGCTGGACTTACCTTGAATCTCAGCTACTGTGTTTAGATGCGATGTAGCAGTCTCTCTCTCTCTCTCTCTCTCTCTCTCTCTCTCTCTCTTTCTGGGTTGGGTGTAATAGTTAAGGTGTTCACCTCATAGACACAAGAGACAGGGTTTGATTCTGACCTCGGGTTGCTGGCTATACTTAAAATGGCCCTTCAGAGCAGGGTCTATATTATAACAATGAGTGATCAAATGATCGAACGTTGTTATATCGAACTCAAAAGTTCGAATTCACAAGACATCGAACAACCAGAACAGTGATTTTTTTCCCCAGGGAAAAAAAATCTCTGCTCCCAAAAAAAAAAGACACTAAAACATTGCATAAAGTGGGGGGCTTTGCCCCCCACATCCCTCCTACTTAAATATACCAACCCCAAGATCACACTACAGTGCCAAAAATGGCAAAGTGATGGAAATGGCCAAGTGACTTCTTTCCCAGGGAATGAATTTGCTTATATGCCACTTCGTCAGTTTGCCTTTTTGACATTTCAAGTTCGACCAAGTCGCATTTGACAAAATGCATCTTCGGTCATCTGACAGGAACCCTCAGAGCAGTTAGCCTACTATTCATCTATGAACCTGCTGCATCACACCTGAACGTGTAGTCAAATGTGAGTGCAAGCAGCAAACTGCCCAAGATTCTGGTTCTGAGACAGTGGACCCTGAGTGCCTGGGATTTGGACATTTGCAGTAGACCCACAATCTGCCATTCTTCTACTAAGCACTCTGCAAGAGTGTGTTTTTTTTTTACCACTGTTTCACTGTCACCTACCCCAACCACAAGTCAAGTACAGAAATTCAAGAAACGTGACTGCATAATTTAACAATTCTTTCTGAGGCCACAGTAGAATGGAGAGAATAAACCTCTTTGTACAAGAATCAAGTTTACATAAGGGGAACGTTCTTTTAATCCAGCTTTATTGAATGGGCACAAATTCAAATTTATTAATAAAAGTCTCAGATTTGAAGGGATTTGCTTTACTCATAACTGAAGGAACAAATTAAGTCAGGAAACCCTGAGTAACCACATTAGCTTTTATTTTATAATGGTGTACATTCTATAACCCCAAAACAATCATATTGCTGAAAGAATGGTTAGCCAAGGCAAAATATGCATAAGCCATGTCCAATAATAATGTGACAATGTCACACTACATTAATTACTGTAATTTTGGTAGGAAAACCTCTTTATTTTTTAATCACTTATAAGTAAAGCAACCAAGCATTCATTATGTTGTTTACAAATAATACAGTTATGATAAAACATCAGACTTTGTAAGTATATATTGAAACTAAATAAAAGCTTCTTTTACCTAACCAAATGCTTCCACAAACTAAGAAATTAAGAATTCCATGTCTGTAAATCTTAAAAAGTAACACCTGACCAGGCATTGTTTTAAAACACATCCTCTGACAAATAAATAATAAAGCCAAAAAAGTACTACACCAGTCAAACCCAACAATTGCCAGTCAATAAATGCGATATAACTGGTGAAAAATGAATGTCCGGTTCCAAGGAAAGAGACAGAAAATACCAAAACTGTTGTTTATTGGTACATCAGGTAAAGCGCTTTCATCTATCCTCCATAGACTTCTTCAGAACACCATTTCTCAAACTAACAGCCTTTAAATAGTACTAACTAATTCAAATTATCCAATCCTGTGATACACCAATTTGACCTCATGAATATTAATTGCAATCAGTGTTGTGCCATATATGAGGAGCACACCCGCACTATAGACAATATCAATAAAACAATAGTAAGGTTCAAAAAGGGCAACTGTCAGACCCAGTTTGTGATTTATCTAGCCATCTGTACAAAATGTCCATGTTTCTACGTAGGAAAAACTGAGAGGAGGTTAAGAACCGGACACTCATTTTTCACCAGTTATATCGCATTTATTGACTGGCAAATAAATAATAAACTGTGATCCTTGTATCTAAAAATCATGAAGTACCATTTCATTTTAGACACACACACACACACACACACACACACACACACACACACACACACACACACACACGCATACATGCACACACACCAACATACACGCACACACGCACACACACACACATACATACACACACACGCACACGCACACACACACACGCACACATGCACACACGCACACACACATACACACACACACACACACACACACACACACACACACACACACACACACACACACACACACACATACACACATAAACACACTTGCACTTCAGAAAATGCATGCTAACTTAAGTCCTATTATTGAAGCAACTTTGTCATTTTTTACAGGAATATGTTCCTGTTTTGAACCTTTGTTCTACTTAAATACCCCCTACTTAAATATCTGATATATCTTCTTCTTCCAATCCCCTTCTCTTTCTCTTTCTTTTTCATTTTCTCAACTAACCTGAGTCATAACCTCACTTTCTCTCAATTTACCCTCTATGAAATAACTCTTTTTTTCCTAACATTTTGAGACTTCTCTTGTATCAATGTATAATATTTTTATCAATTGATTCAATGTGACACAATGATGTTAATGTATATTTTTACTTTCTTCAAAATATTTACTGCATTTGTTCCGTTTTATTATTGCATATATAAGTATTGTTTTATGAAGCTTTTCTACCCTGGTCTACGCTGAAAATAGGCTCACACACAGACAGACTATCCCAGTTAACAAATGTAAAATAAATAAATTGTTCCTCCTTTATTTTAGGTTTTATTCAGTTAACTGGATCTAAGAGGTGAGAGGTACGTAAACCTCCTGAATGCTGCTGTTGCCAGTGTTGGATCGCTCTCACTCTTCACTCTCTCTCTCTCTTACTCACACATACCTCGCTTTCATGCACGCAAGCACACATTCACACACAGAAACAGAAACATACACATACACACTTTTTTCTGTTATATTTAGTTTTACACTCACTAAACAGCAAAACTGCTGCTTAGTGAGTGTAAAATACCAGCTCGATCGATCTCGCTTTCACTCACATGCATGCATACACTTACACACACAGACATAAACACACACACTTTTTCTTTTAATTTTCTTTCTTCTTTTTTTTTACATTTTATACTTGCTAAACAGCAGAAGTGCTGCTTAGTGAGCGGTAAAATAATGGCAGCCATTAGTTTTTTTCTGTCACAGCTCCACGGTAGCTTGATATACTGCCGTGAAGTGGTGGATTTATTTTTCAGTAGACATTACTTGTATGTTAATTGTTTGTGTCTTTCGGCTTTTCCCGGTTAGGGGTCACCACAGCGGAACTCCGGTCCGCTAATGATTGGTAGTTGTTTTTACGTGCCGAGTTACCAGCCCTGACGCACAACCTTCAATGAAAACACCCATTCACGCATATACTTTGCCAAAAAACATTTGTTCTCCAATCAGGGTACAGATGTACAGTTCGCCTAGTCTCTTATGATAGTTATAGAACTATAGGCTGTACAAAAAGATTTATAAAGTCCAGTAAATTGGAAAATTATGACGTTATTGTTTGTTAGTTACAACAGACTCAAACTTGAGTATGGAATAACAATATGGAAACCTTATAAACTGGAAAGAGTGCAGCAGAAATATAGCTAGGGTGTCCATGTTTGTGAAAACTGAAGTTATTATGAAAGACTAAAATATCTGAACTTGTACAGTTTCTCATATAGATATTTAAGAGAATATCTTATTCAGTTATATAGGACATTTAGAGTCAACTACCTCGAGGAATTTTTGGGATTATCAAAAAGTAGTAGAGAATCATCAGATAACCTATATAGAAGATTCTATAGGAATGAGGAGTGAACTAATTGGAGAGTAGCTGATGCATGGAATAGACTACCAAATTACATTATAGCAAGCACTAGTTTAGATAGTTTTAAGAACTGCCTGGACACTATTATGGAAACTACTGCTTTGGTGTATTGGCAGGCTAGAAGGGCATTATTGCCCATGCTTGAAATATTTGTATGTATGCATGCATGTATGTATTACATTACAGAAAACAAAAGAATGACATATCCAGGCAAAGACTTTAAGTGGCAACACTCCTCTGCATTCAAAAAGTTGCTGATAAGCAGATTAGCACACCTGCAGTATTAGCAAACTTGTCCAATCTGGAAGTAAAATGCTGTGCAAGCATTTAAAAACTTCTTTCAGCTGTGTCTCTCAGCATATTAGCTTTAATTTGAATCATTGCGCTAATTATTTATTTATTGCATTTCTTTACCAGGATAGTCTGACTGGGCAGAAAGCTGCCACTGTTTCAGAGGAGGCCTAGGAAAAAAAGCGCCAGAGAGTTCCAACATTATAGTAAACAGAAGTATGCAAGTAATCAACACATGTATACAAGTAATCAACAAATATACAGCACTTAAACATCAATACAGGTATATAAGTAATCAACAAATCTTCTTCTTCTTTTGGCATTTCCCAGTTAGGGGTCACCACAGCGGATCACCTGTCTGCTCATGATTGGCAGTGGAGTTTTACAGGGTTGAGTTGCCATCCCGGCACCCAACCTTCCACAGAAGGCACGCACATGCACACACTCACTCCTAGAGCCAATTTAGAGTGTCCAATCCACCTACAGCATATCTTTGGGATGTGGGAGGAAACCGGAGCACCAGGAGGAAACCCACGCAACCACAGGGAGGACATGCAGACTCTACACAGAAGGCACCCCAGCCGAGAATCGAACCGGAGAACCTCTTATATAAGTAATCAACAAATATGCAACATTTAAACAGAGTATCATTACTTAATAGCAGTGTCTCTTATGTATTCTCTTGTTTGTGCCTTAAAAAAAGTTGGTGTTTACTGTGTTTCTTAAAAGGAGAGAAAGGGGTTCCAAATTTTTGCCAAGAAAGAGGAGTATAAGGGTCACCAGCTGTGTTGCTAGCTTTTGTATCAGTTACTAACATTTTGTCAGTGGATCTTAGCTGTCTACCTGGGTTATGGAGTTGGAGAATATTTTTCAAACTAGGTCATTTGTCTTGATAATAGATGCATTTATGGGAAGTGATTAGTGGCGAAAGAGTAAGGCAGTCGCTAACTACTGAAGTTTTTTTAAGGCCAGACAGTGATGTGCCCTATAATGATGACTGGCAGCAAATTTCACCACTTTATTATAACACTATTCCAGGAGTTACAGCTGAGTGGGTTGTGCAGTAACCAAGATTGGACCAGCATAAAGTAGTGTAGGCATGAGAAGGGATTGAGCAAAACTTTTCTGGCATTATCTGTGACGTATTGTTTGACTCTATAGAGTTAACTCAGCTTTTAATGGGTGTTTTTTTACTTCTTGTTTTGTGTGATGATCAGATTTTAAGTTTTGTCAATAGTGCTACCTAAAAGCTTGGCTTGAATTATTAAGTCTGTGTTGGTATTGTTAGAATTTATTTTGAAATTATTTTTAGAGTCAGTTGAATACATTGGGGTACACAGGATCAGTTTTGTCTTTTTAGGGTTAAGGAGCAGCTTTCTGTCAGACAGCCAGGCCTCTATGGTGGAGAAAGTCTCTTAGGTGAATTGTTTTAATTTATCTATGCTTTTAACAGAACTGATGATTGTTGAGTCATCTGAAAACTGTCTGATACTGCCTGGCTTAGAAGTTAGGTGGAGATCATTCATAAATATATTAAACAACAGGGGACTTAAAATGGATCCTTAAAGGGGCATGCACTGTAATGAGAAGGAAAAAAGGAAGTCATTTTCCATTTTACTGCCTGTTGCCTGTTTGAGAGGTAGCTGAAGAACCAAGATAGAAAAGTTTTGTGTATTCCTAGGCAAGCTAGTTTTGAAGCAATTTGTGGTGGGATGCCATGTCAAAAACTTGGGATAAATCTAGGAAAAGTGCTGAGACTAACTTCCCAGAATTCTGATATTGGTTAACAGATGTCATAAAACTAAGGGGAGCTGTATACTTACTATGAAAAGGGCAAAAACCATACTGTGCAGAGGAAATAAGGCAGTTTGTAGCAAGAAAGCTTTGGAGATGAGACTAGGTGCAGTTCTCCTGAATTTATGAGAGTGGAGACAGTATGGCTATAGGCTTGAAGTTTAGGAGCTTATTTGCATTTCCCTACCCCCTAACCTTTATACTTATTTCACTGATTTTATTAGCAAACTGACACCTCCAACCTTCTCCAACACTGAAGCTGTCAACTACTCAGACCCTCCCACATCCTCTAATTTTGCTAATGCCTTCTCTCTAAATACAGTATCAACTAGCTACAGTAAATACTTACTTCTCAAACTTAAACTCTGCTCCCCCTCAGTAGACAATATATCTCCATTCTTTCTTCAGATGGCAGCAAAGTCACTAGCCCTTCCTGCCTCCATATTATCAACCGGTCTATAACCGAATCAAAAGTTCCCTCAGTGTGGAAACATTTCTTTACCTTACCCATCCACAAAGGCAGTAACTCCACAGAACTTGCCAACTTTAGGCTAATAGCTATTCTATCCTCGGTCTCCAAAATACTGGAGAAATGTGTACACAAACAAATGCTGGATTACCTCATACAAGAACATTTACATACCTCCACACAACATGGTTTTCACCTAAAACACAATACCTCCACAGCCCTCATATCCTTTATTAACACTATCTCCCAAGCCAGAGACAACAACAGACTGGTCTCATGCCTAGTCCTGGATCTCTGTAAAGCATTTGACACAGTCACCCACCCCCTATTGTTGGTCAAACTCTGGCTTGAATCTATTCACTTCAACTATTTTTTGGTTTGTTGTTTACCTTAATGACCAACTCACTCCCTAGAAGCTCTCTTTACCCTAGAGAATGCTGATGTCTGTGCGGTCATTGAGATATGGATTAAAGCCATGGACAGTACACCAACAGTGCAAGGTTATAATGCTTTCCACACATTTAGGCCAACTACTTAACAGGCAGGGACTAAAGGTGGAGGTGTCTCTATTTACGTCAAAGATAAATATACTTCAAGGCTGGTCAAACAGGACAATGCACTTGAGCTGCTCCATGTTTAAAGCACCATAGACAAAATCCAATACCACTTCTTTGCAAGCTATAGGTCCCCCTCTATGACCCAGGAAACCCATACCATGTATTTAAACTTATTAGAAACACTAACCATCCAACCCAGTACCATATTCATGGGTGACTTTAATTACCCCACTATTAACTGGGAATCCTATATGACACCAAATGTACATGCAGAGAGATTCCAGGATTTTGTAAATACAAACTGCCTGGACCCAGACCTCCCAACCGTTCCGAATTACTCATTTTTTACCGAGTTTTGGGGTCCAAATGAAGGGGTGCCACGATTCCTGAGTGGCACCCCTTCATTTCCGATTTTTCTTTTCTTTTTTTAAAGTTTCGTGCTGTCGGAGCTGACGTCATCACGTGCGCAATGACGTCAGCACCGTCAGGCTACCAGCCAGTCGGAATTGAGCTCAAGGAGCTTGCAGCATCATTTCCGGCTTTCTGGTGGTTAACTTTTAACCACAAAGCTGATACAGGTAAATGGATGGCAGCAGTATGGCGAGGGCGAAGTGGCAACTCAAATCCCAGCTCCCAGCTCTGTACTCGGTGCCCGGAGCTCCCTTCCTGTTTCAGAAAGCCTGGACTAGAATTGTGTCAAACCTACTGGCTGGACTACCACCAACCTGGATTTATTCCCCCTCTGCCTTTCCTCTTTTTTTTTTTTTTTACCCCTGAAATCCCCCTATACTCCCACTTCTCCTATGGCGGAGACTAAAATAATTTACCACATTGATGAGGAAGAAACACCGTACCTGGTAAAATTGCCTGTTCCTCCAGAAAAAGTCACTTTGGCAGATTTTTAAAATGTCCTTAGTAATCGGCCTGTGCAGAGCTACAAATTCTTCTTTAAATCCATGGATCAGGATTTCGGGTGAGTCTTCTGTGTGCATCGTTTAAGGGTGTTGGAAACCGGGTGGTTTGTTTTAGTGTGGGTGAGATGCTATATGCCCTCATTTGAAATGCCTTGCGAATTAATGGCCACCTGTTTTTTGGTAAATTGCACTTGTTCATAGAGCTGACACTAAGTGATAACAAATGTTTAGGAATAACTAAGGGGAAATGCAGTTCCTGTGGGAATTTGTGAATAATAGAAATATTACACGCTGAAGAATTGCTGCTATGTGTGTTTTATGTCCGGTTTATGTTTGCATGTGTGTCAGTGTTTGTGTATACACCTTCCTGGTTCATTTCTGCACTATTAGTGTGTTGTCATGCCACTGCCTATAGTACTTTTGATGTCTTATATTTGGTTGCAGCCTGGGTTTTGAACCCAAAGTGGGTTGTGTACATTCTGAGAGCCTACGTTTCACCTTTTCTTGAACGGTGGTGATGACCACCGTGTTTTCTCCGGAGGCACTTGAAGTTTATTGTCACAACTATGGGCGTAACAGATATTATCACATTTCAATAAAAAATAGTAGCACAAATAAATTGTGTATAATTATTCACAAAGCAAAGTGATGCTATACATAATGGTTTTATTTAAAAATAAAAGTAAATCTGATCTCAGGGCAGCTCGTACTTTGACAGGATCCTGCTTTCTCTCAAGTGCATGGAGCGAACAATTTTAATATCTGCGTTTTGCTGTAATTTTGCAGTGTGTTTTTGTGTAAAAAAAGCTTTTATTTTCAGTTGCTTTTTATTATTATTATTGTACTTGGTGCGCCCTTAGTCTTACACCATCACCTGGGTCAGTGGGAGGAAACCTATTGGGTTTATGTGACGTTTCAAGATGTCAGTTGGTCTTAGATTCACTTCTGTATTAGAATTTAATAGCTTGCTTGCATGTGGTGTGTCTTACCTTGTATTAATCTAGGCAGAGTGAGTGGTTACTTAGGCTAAGTTATATTTTGTCTTAGCAGATTCCCTCTGTGTCCCACACAGAGATAAGAAAAAGACTTCTGCTAACAGGCAACAGTACTTCATTAATCCTGGCTGCTGCAGCGTGATCAATATTGAAGGTGCAGTTTGGTTAGACTTAGATTCGCTTGTGTATTAGGCAGTTACAGTAAGTGAGTGCAGATCTCCATGAGTCACTTGTGTATTAATCTGGCAGCTAACAGCTCATAGATTCCTCTGTGACCGACTGGTTATATTTGGTGGTATCTCATTATACTATGAGATTCCTGTCTTAGCAAAGATTGTGACTGAAGAGTGTGTGATGCAGCTCAGACATTATATTAATCTAGGCAGATAACAGCTCACAAATTCCTATTTAGTATCTCAATATACTTGTCTTATAGCCCCTGCAGCTCAGGGATTGACAGGAGGTGTGTGTGTAAGTAGACTTTTATGATGGAAATGTTCTGAATTGGGCAGTTGTTTTATTACTGGTTCATGCATTTTGTTTCATTGCCTACTGAAAAAATGTTCAAACAAATTTAAAATGTGCTATAACAAGTGTGCTGTATTATACAAGGAATATAATTTACTAAAGACATGTATGTTTCTTGTTTTGTGTGCAAGGGGCCAGTGATTTGAAAACAACCCAAAAGGTAATCTTTAACCACCACTGGCCACTGTGGCCAGATGTAATTTCTTTGGATGTGGTGCATGTTTCAACGCTATTTTAATGAATGTGAGTTTCAAGGGTAGAGAAGTTTTAATGTCAAATCTATTTTCATTGTGAGACAGTTTAACAGGTGTCTATTGGTGTTTGTCCATTGTGCTGTAAAGTGTAAAAATTAAAACCCAAGTCATTGTAGAAGTAAAGCAGTGTGCACACATTAGTGTTTATAGTAAATGGGGCAAAATAGCCAGGTAAAGGGACACTGGGAATGGCTGCAGGGTGACTCTGGTGCCATATTTTGTTTGCCTGTTCTTCAATTTGCACGAAAGTTGGTATCCCACAATTCCACGGGAGTGGGCGGGGTTACATAATTATGTATGCAAATTTTATGTTAAACAGCGTACAGATTTGTACCTATTTTTCATGGGCCTTGTCCAGATTTTTGATGTTTCAAGGTTGAGAGGTATGCCTGGACCAGATTGTCAGTACACCAACCAGGGGTGCAACCATACTGGATCTGATCCTCACTAATATGGGAGAGTGCTGCACAGTCCCTGCTGTAATGCTTTTCCTGGTGTAGTTTGGAGTGCAAGTGATGTGTGCTGTATCTTTAAGAAGCGTGTCAAGGCTTTACATGCATATATAAAATCACAGACATGTGCACTCTGTGGGGCCATTTTGTAAGAGCAGTCACAGTGATAGCATGCATCAACGCAGTTGTTGGTTTGTATATAAGTTAAAGTCAGTAACCTTAAGTAATTATGTGTTTGCATAAGGGGAAGGCATCTCTGATCAGTATTAGCAAAAAACTACGGGCACTCATAAAATCATCTAAGGCCAGCTTCGAGAGAAAAATTGCACAGGACACTAAGGATAATCACAAGGCTTTCTTTATTAAACAAAGCTTTACAAGCAATTGATAGAGGTTTGCAAGTAATCAACAAATATACATCTTTAAACAGAACATCATTAATTAATAGCAGCATTTAAAAATCTATGAAACATATTTGGAAATTAACTTGGTAGAAAAAAAGAAAAGGAATATGAAGGAATAGTATTAAGGGGTGAGAGAAATGTTTTAGGATAGGTTGAAGCATGAAGTGGGAGAGGCAGATGACAAGGGGAGATTTTGGACTGATAGCTAATAGTGCTTGGAACAAATAGGAGAAAGTAAAGGGCCAGACATTTAACATCCAGGAGCTGTGCATATACAGAGCCAAGGATCTCTTATGTATTCTCTTGTTTGTGCCTTAAAAAAGTTGGTGTTTACTGTGTTTCTTAAAAGGAGAGAAAGGGGTTCCACATTTTTGCCAAGAAAGAGGAGTATAAGGGTCACCAGCTGTGTTGCTAGCTTTTGTAACAGTTACTAACATTTTGTCAGTGGATCTTAGCTGTCTACCTGGGTTATGGAGTTGGAGAATATTTTTCAAACTAGGTCATTTGTCTTGATAATAGATGCATATATGGGAAGTGATTAGTGGCGAAAGAGTAAGGCAGTCGCTAACTACTGAAGTTTTTTTAAGGCCAGACAGTGATGTGCCCTATAATGATGACTGGCAGCAAATTTCACCACTTTATTATAACACTATTCCAGGAGTTACAGCTGAGTGGGTTGTGCAGTAATCAAGATTGGACCAGCATAAAGTAGTGTAGGCGTGAGAAGGGATTGAGCAAAACTTTTCTGGCATTATCTGTGACGTATTGTTTGACTCTATAGAGTTAACTCAGCTTTTAATGGGTGTTTTTTTACTTCTTGTTTTGTGTGATGATCAGATTTTAAGTTTTGTCAGTAGTGCTACCTAAAAGCTTGGCTTGAATTACTAAGTCTGTGTTGGTATTGTTAGAATTTATTTTGAAATTATTTTTAGAGTCAGTTGAATACATTGGGGTACACAGGATCCGTTTTGTCTTTTTAGGGTTAAGGAGCAGCTTTCTGTCAGACAGCCAGGCCTCTATGGTGGAGAAAGTCTCTTAGGTGAATTGTTTTAATTTATCTATGCTTTTAACAGAACTGATGATTGTTGAGTCATCTGAAAACTGTCTGAGAATGCCTGGCTTAGAAGTTAGGTGGAGATCATTCATAAATATATTAAACAACAGGGGACTTAAAATGGATCCTTAAAGGGGCATGCACTGTAATGAGAAGGAAAAAAGGAAGTCATTTTCCATTTTACTGCCTGTTGCCTGTTTGAGAGGTAGCTGAAGAACCAAGATAGAAAAGTTTTGTGTATTCCTAGGCAAGCTAGTTTTGAAGCAATTTGTGGTGGGATGCCATGTCAAAAACTTGGGATAAATCTAGGAAAAGTGCTGAGACTAACTTCCCAGAATTCTGATATTGGTTAACAGATGTCATAAAACTAAGGGGAGCTGTATACTTACTATGAAAAGGGCAAAAACCATACTGTGCAGAGGAAATAAGGCAGTTTGTAGCAAGAAAGCTTTGGAGATGAGACTAGGTGCAGTTCTCCTGAATTTATGAGAGTGGAGACAGTATGGCTATAGGCTTGAAGTTTAGGAGCTTATTTGGATTTCCCTACCCCTAACCTTTATACTTATTTCACTGATTTTATTAGCAAACTGACACCTCCAACCTTCTCCAACACTGAAGCTGTCAACTACTCAGACCCTCCCACATCCTCTAATTTTGCTAATGCCTTCTCTCTAAATACAGTATCAACTAGCTACAGTAAATACTTACTTCTCAAACTTAAACTCTGCTCCCCCTCAGTAGACAATATATCTCCATTCTTTCTTCAGATGGCAGCAAAGTCACTAGCCCTTCCTGCCTCCATATTATCAACCGGTCTATAACCGAATCAAAAGTTCCCTCAATGTGGAAACATTTCTTTACCTTACCCATCCACAAAGGCAGTAACTCCACAGAACTTGCCAACTTTAGGCTAATAGCTATTCTATCCTCGGTCTCCAAAATATTGGAGAAATGTGTACACAAACAAATGCTGGATTACCTCATACAAGAACATTTACATACCTCCACACAACATGGTTTTCACCTAAAACACAATACCTCCACAGCCCTCATATCCTTTATTAACACTATCTCCCAAGCCAGAGACAACAACAGACTGGTCTCATGCCTAGTCCTGGATCTCTGTAAAGCATTTGACACAGTCACCCACCCCCTATTGTTGGTCAAACTCTGGCTTGAATCTATTCACTTCAACTATTTTTTGGTTTGTTGTTTACCTTAATGACCAACTCACTCCCTAGAAGCTCTCTTTACCCTAGAGAATGCTGATGTCTGTGCGGTCATTGAGATATGGATTAAAGCCATGGACAGTACACCCACAGTGCAAGGTTATAATGCTTTCCACACATTTAGGCCAACTACTTAACAGGCAGGGACTAAAGGTGGAGGTGTCTCTATTTACGTCAAAGATAAATATACTTCAAGGCTGGTCAAACAGGACAATGCACTTGAGCTGCTCCATGTTTAAAGCACCATAGACAAAATCCAATACCACTTCTTTGCAAGCTATAGGTCCCCCTCTATGACCCAGGAAACCCATACCATGTATTTAAACTTATTAGAAACACTAACCATCCAACCCAGTACCATATTCATGGGTGACTTTAATTACCCCACTATTAACTGGGAATCCTATATGACACCAAATGTACATGCAGAGAGATTCCTGGATTTTGTAAATACAAACTGCCTGGACCCAGACCTCCCAACCGTTCCGAATTACTCGTTTTTTACCGAGTTTTGGGGTCCAAATGAAGGGGTGCCACGATTCCTGAGTGGCACCCCTTCATTTCCGATTTTTCTTTTCTTTTTTTAAAGTTTCGCGCTGTCAGAGCTGACGTCATCACGTGCGCAATGACGTCAGCACCGTCAGGCTACCAGCCAGTCGGAATTGAGCTCAAGGAGCTTGCAGCATCATTTCCGGCTTTCTGGTGGTTAACTTTTAACCACGAAGCTGATACAGGTAAATGGATGGCAGCAGTATGGCGAGGGCGAAGTGGCGACTCAAATCCCAGCTCCCAGCTCTGTACTCGGTGCCCGGAGCTCCCTTCCTGTTTCAGAAAGCCTGGACTAGAATTGTGTCAAACCTACTGGCTGGACTACCACCAACCTGGATTTATTCCCCCTCTGCCTTTCCTCTTTTTTTTTTTTTTACCCCTGAAATCCCCCTATACTCCCACTTCTCCTATGGCAGAGACTAAAATAATTTACCACATTGATGAGGAAGAAACACCGTACCTGGTAAAATTGCCTGTTCCTCCAGAAAAAGTCACTTTGGCAGATTTTTAAAATGTCCTTAGTAATCGGCCTGTGCAGAGCTACAAATTCTTCTTTAAATCCATGGATCAGGATTTCGGGTGAGTCTTCTGTGTGCATCGTTTAAGGGTGTTGGAAACCGGGTGGTTTGTTTTAGTGTGGGTGAGATGCTAAATGCCCTCGTTTGAAATGCCTTGCGAATTAATGGCCACCTGTTTTTTGGTAAATTGCACTTGTTCATAGAGCTGACACTAAGTGATAACAAATGTTTAGGAATAACTAAGGGGAAATGCAGTTCCTGTGGGAATTTGTGAATAATAGAAATATTACATGCTGAAGAATTGCTGCTATGTGTGTTTTATGTCCGGTTTATGTTTGCATGTGTGTCAGTGTTTGTGTATACACCTTCCTGGTTCGTTTCTGCACTATTAGTGTGTTGTCATGCCACTGCCTATAGTACTTTTGATGTCTTATATTTGGTTGCAGCCTGGGTTTCGAACCCAAAGTGGGTTGTGTACATTCTGAGAGCCTACGTTTCACCTTTTCTTGAACGGTGGTGATGACCACCGTGTTTTCTCCGGAGGCACTTGAAGTTTATTGTCACAACTATGGGCGTAACAGATATTATCACATTTCAATAAAAAATAGTAGCACAAATAAATTGTGTATAATTATTCACAAAGCAAAGTGATGCTATACATAATGGTTTTATTTAAAAATAAAAGTAAATCTGATCTCAGGGCAGCTCGTACTTTGACAGGATCCTGCTTTCTCTCAAGTGCATGGAGCGAACAATTTTAATATCTGCGTTTTGCTGTAAGTTTGCAGTGTGTTTTTGTGTAAAAAAAGCTTTTATTTTCAGTTGCTTTTTATTATTATTATTGTACTTGGTGCGCCCTTAGTCTTACACCGTCACCTGGGTCAGTGGGAGGAAACCTATTGGGTTTATGTGACGTTTCAAGATGTCAGTTGGTCTTAGATTCACTTCTGTATTAGAATTTAATAGCTTGCTTGCATGTGGTGTGTCTTACCTTGTATTAATCTAGGCAGAGTGAGTGGTTACTTAGGCTAAGTTATATTTTGTCTTAGCAGATTCCCTCTGTGTCCCACACAGAGATAAGAAAAAGACTTCTGCTAACATGCAACAGTACTTCATTAATCCTGGCTGCTGCGTGATCAATATTGAAGGTGCAGTTTGGTTAGACTTAGATTCGCTTGTGTATTAGGCAGTTACAGTAAGTGAGTGCAGATCTCCATGAGTCACTTGTGTATTAATCTGGCAGCTAACAGCTCATAGATTCCTCTGTGACCGACTGGTTATATTTGGTGGTATCTCATTATACTATGAGATTCCTGTCTTAGCAAAGATTGTGACTGAAGAGTGTGTGATGCAGCTCAGACATTATATTAATCTAGGCAGATAACAGCTCACAAATTCCTATTTAGTATCTCAATATACTTGTCTTATAGCCACTGCAGCTCAGGGATTGACAGGAGATGTGTGTGTAAGTAGACTTTTATGATGGAAATGTTCTGAATTGGGCAGTTGTTTTATTACTGGTTCATGCATTTTGTTTCATTGCCTACTGAAAAAATGTTCAAACAAATTTAAAATGTGCTCTAACAAGTGTGCTGTATTATACAAGGAATATAATTTACTAAAGACATGTATGTTTCTTGTTTTGTGTGCAAGGGGCCAGTGATTTGAAAACAACCCAAAAGGTAATCTTTAACCACCACTGGCCACTGTGGCCAGATATAATTTCTTTGGATGTGGTGCATGTTTCAATGCTATTTTAATGAATGTGAGTTTCAAGGGTAGAGAAGTTTTAATGTCAAATCTATTTTCATTGTGAGACAGTTTAACAGGTGTCTATTGGTGTTTGTCCATTGTGCTGTAAAGTGTAAAAATTAAAACCCAAACCATTGTAGAAGTAAAGCAGTGTGCACACATTAGTGTTTATAGTAAATGGGGCAAAATAGCCAGGTAAAGGGACACTGGGAATGGCTGCAGGGTGACTCTGGTGCCATATTTTGTTTGCCTGTTCTTCAATTTGCACGAAAGTTGGTATCCCACAATTCCATGGGAGTGGGCGGGGTTACATAATTATGTATGCAAATTTTATGTTAAACAGTGTACAGATTTGTACCTATTTTTCATGGGCCTTTTCCAGATTTTTGATGTTTCAAGGTTGAGAGGTATGCCTGGACCAGATTGTCAGTACACCAACCAGGGGTGCAACCATACTGGATCTGATCCTCACTAATATGGGAGAGTGCTGCACAGTCCCTGCTGTAATGCTTTTCCTGGTGTAGTTTGGAGTGCAAGTGATGTGTGCTGTATCTTTAAGAAGCGTGTCAAGGCTTTACATGCATATATAAAATCCCAGACATGTGCACTCTGTGGGGCTATTTTGTAAGAGCAGTCACAGTGATAGCATGCATCAACGCAGTTGTTGGTTTGTATATTAGTTAAAGTCAGTAACCTTAAGTAATTATGTGTTTGCATAAGGGGAAGGCATCTCTGATCAGTATTAGCAAAAAACTACGGGCACTCATAAAATCGTCTAAGGCCAGCTTCGAGAGAAAAATTGCACAGGACACTAAGGATAATCACAAGGCTTTCTTTATTAAACAAAGCTTTACAAGCAATTGATAGAGGTTTGCAAGTAATCAACAAATATACATCTTTAAACAGAACATCATTAATTAATAGCAGCATTTAAAAATCTATGAAACATATTTGGAAATTAACTTGGTAGAAAAAAAGAAAAGGAATATGAAGGAATAGTATTAAGGGGTGAGAAAAATGTTTTAGGATAGGTTGAAGGATGAAGTGGAAGAGGCAGATGACAAGGGGAGATTTTGGACTGATAGCTAATATTGCTTGGAACACATAGGAGAAAGTAAAGGGCCAGACATTTAACATCCAGGAGCTGTGCATGTACAGAGCCAAGGATCTCTTATGTATTCTCTTGTTTGTGCCTTAAAAAAAGTTGGTGTTTACTGTCTTTCTTAAAAGGAGAGAAAGGGGTTCCACATTTTTGCCAAGAAAGAGGAGTATAAGGGTCACCAGCTGTGTTGCTAGCTTTTGTAACAGTTACTAACATTTTGTCAGTGGATCTTAGCTGTCTACCTAGGTTATGGAGTTGGAGAATATTTTTCAAACTAGGTCATTTGTCTTGATAATAGATGCATTTATGGGAAGTGATTAGTGGCGAAAGAGTAAGGCAGTCGCTAACTACTGAAGTTTTTTTAAGGCCAGATAGTGATGTGCCCTATAATGATGACTGGCAGCAAATTTCACCACTTTATTATAACACTATTCCAGGAATTACAGCTGAGTGGGTTGTGCAGTAACCAAGATTGGACCAGCATAAAGTAGTGTAGGCATGAGAAGGGATTGAGCAAAACGTTTCTGGCATTATCTGTGACGTATTGTTTGACTCTATAGAGTTAACTCAGCTTTTAATGGGTGTTTTTTTACTTCTTGTTTTGTGTGATGATCAGATTTTAAGTTTTGTCAGTAGTGCTACCTAAAAGCTTGGCTTGAATTACTAAGTCTGTGTTGGTATTGTTAGAATTTATTTTGAAATTATTTTTAGAGTCAGTTGAATACATTGGGGTACACAGGATCAGTTTTGTCTTTTTAGGGTTAAGGAGCAGCTTTCTGTCAGACAGCCAGGCCTCTATGGTGGAGAAAGTCTCTTAGGTGAATTGTTTTAATTTATCTATGCTTTTAACAGAAATGATGATTGTCGAGTGATCTGAAAACTGTCTGATAGTGCCTGGCTTAGAAGTTAGGTGGAGATCATTCATAAATATATTAAACAACAGGGGACTTAAAATGGATCCTTAAGGGGCATGCACTGTAATGAGAAGGAAAAAAAGGAAGTCATTTTCCATTTTACTGCCTGTTGCCTGTTTGAGAGGTAGCTGAAGAACCAAGATAGAAAAGTTTGTGTATTCCTAGGCAAGCTAGTTTTGAAGCAATTTGTGGTGGGATGCCATGTCAAAAGCTTGGGATAAATCTAGGAAAAGTGCTGAGACTAACTTCCCAGAATTCTGATATTGGTTAACAGATGTCATAAAACTAAGGGGAGCTGTATACTTACTATGAAAAGGGCAAAAACCATACTGTGCAGAGGAAATAAGGCAGTTTGTAGCAAGAAAGCTTTGGAGATGAGACTAGGTACAGTTCTCCTGAATTTATGAGAGTGGAGACAGTATGGCTATAGGCTTGAAGTTTAGGAGCTTATTTGCATTTCCCTACCCCTAACCTTTATACTTATTTCACGGATTTTATTAGCAAACTGACACCTCCAACCTTCTCCAACACTGAAGCTGTCAACTACTCAGACCCTCCCACATCCTCTAATTTTGCTAATGCCTTCTCTCTAAATACAGTATCAACTAGCTACAGTAAATACTTACTTCTCAAACTTAAACTCTGCTCCCCCTCAGTAGACAATATACCTCCATTCTTTCTTCAGATGGCAGCAAAGTCACTAGCCCTTCCTGCCTCCATACTATCAACCGGTCTATAACCGAATCAAAAGTTCCCTCAGTGTGGAAACATTTCTTTACCTTACCCATCCACAAAGGCAGTAACTCCACAGAACTTGCCAACTTTAGGCTAATAGCTATTCTATCCTCGGTCTCCAAAATATTGGAGAAATGTGTACACAAACAAATGCTGGATTACCTCATACAAGAACATTTACATACCTCCACACAACATGGTTTTCACCTAAAACACAATACCTCCACAGTCCTCATATCCTTTATTAACACTATCTCCCAAGCCAGAGACAACAGCAGACTGGTCTCATGCCTAGTCCTGGATCTCTTTAAAGCATTTGACACAGTCACCCACCCCCTGTTGTTGGTCAAACTCTGGCTTGAATCTATCCACTTCAACTATTTTTTGGTTTGTTGTTTACCTTAATGACCAACTCACTCCCTAGAAGCTCTCTTTACCCTAGAGAATGCTGATGTCTGTGCGGTCATTGAGATATGGTTTAAAGCCATGGACAGCACACCAACAGTGCAAGGTTATAATGCTTTCCACACATTTAGGCCAACTACTTAACAGGCAGGGACTAAAGGTGGAGGTGTCTCTATTTACGTCAAAGATAAATATACTTCAAGGCTAGTCAAACAGGACAATGCACTTAAGCTGCTCCATGTTTAAAGCACCATAGACAAAATCCAATACCACTTCTTTGCAAGCTATAGGTCCCCCTCTATGACCCAGGAAACCCATACCATGTATTTAAACTTATTAGAAACACTAACCATCCAACCCAGTACCATATTCATGGGTGACTTTAATTACCCCACTATTAACTGGGAATCCTATATGACACCAAATGTACATGCAGAGAGATTCCTGGATTTTGTAAATACAAACTGCCTGGACCAGATTGTCAGTACACCAACTAGGGGTGCAACCATACTGGATCTGATCCTCACTAATATGGGAGAGTGCTGCACAGTCCCTGCTGTAATGCTTTTCCTGGTGTAGTTTGGAGTGCAAGTGATGTGTGCTCTATCTTTAAGAAGCGTGTCAAGGCTTTACATGCATATATAAAATCCCAGACATGTGCACTCTGTGGGGCCATTTTGTAAGAGCCGTCACAGTGATAGCATGCATCAACGCAGTTGTTGGTTTGTATATAAGTTAAAGTCAGTAACCTTAAGTAATTATGCGTTTGCATAAGGGGAAGGCATCTCTGATCAGTATTAGCAAAAAACTAAGGGGAATCATAAAATCGTCTAAGGCCACCTTCGAGAGAAATATTGCACAGGACACTAAGGATAATCACAAGGTTTTCTTTAGTAAACAAAGCTTTACAAGCAATTGATAGAGGTTTGCAAGTAATCAACAAATATACATCTTTAAACAGAACATCATTAATTAATAGCAGCATTTAAAAATCTATGAAATATATTTGGAAATTAACTTGGTAGAAAAAAAGGAAAGGAATATGAAGGAACAGTATTAAGGGGTGAGAAAAATGTTTTAGGATAGGTTGAAGGATGAAGTGGGAGAGGCAGATGACAAGGGGAGATTTTGGACTGATAGCTAATAGTGCTTGGAACAAATAGGAGAAAGTAAAGGGCCAGACATTTAACATCCAGGAGCTGTGCATATACAGAGCCAAGGATCTCTTATGTATTCTCTTCCTTGTGCCTTAAAAAAAGTTGGTGTTTACTGTGTTTCTTAAAAGGAGAGAAAGGGGTTCCAAATTTTTGCCAAGAAAGAGGAGTATAAGGGTCACCAGCTGTGTTGCTAGCTTTTGTAACAGTTACTAACATTTTGTCAGTGGATCTTAGCTGTCTACCTGGGTTATGGAGTTGGAGAATATTTTTCAAACTAGGTCATTTGTCTTGATAATAGATGCATTTATGGGAAGTGATTAGTGGCGAAAGAGTAAGGCAGTCTCTAACTACTGAAGTTTTTTTAAGGCCAGACAGTGATGTGCCCTATAATGATGACTGGCAGCAAATTTCACCACTTTATTATAACACTATTCCAGGAGTTACAGCTGAGTGGGTTGTGCAGTATTCAAGATTGGACCAGCATAAAGTAGTATAGGTGTGAGAAGGGATTGAGCAAAACTTTTCTGGCATTATCTGTGACGTATTATTTGACTCTACAGAGTTAACTCAGCTTTTAATGGGTGTTTTTTTTACTTCTTGTTTTGTGTGATGATCAGATTTTAAATTTTGTCAGTAGTGCTACCTAAAAGCTTGGCTTGAATTACTAAGTCTGTGTTGTTATTGTTAGAAGTCATTTTGAAATTATTTTTAGAGTCAGTTGAATACATTGGGGTACACAGGATCAGTTTTGTCTTTTTAGGGTTAAGGAGCAGCTTTCTGTCAGACAGCCAGGCCTCTATGGTGGAGAAAGTCTCTTAGGTGAATTGTTTTAATTTATCTATGCTTTTAACAGAAATGATGATTGTCGAGTGATCTGAAAACTGTCTGATAGTGCCTGGCTTAGAAGTTAGGTGGAGATCATTCATAAATATATTAAACAACAGGGGACTTAAAATGGATCCTTAAGGGGCATGCACTGTAATGAGAAGGAAAAAAGGAAGTCATTTTCCATTTTACTGCCTGTTGCCTGTTTGAGAGGTAGCTGAAGAACCAAGATAGAAAAGTTTTGTGTATTCCTAGGCAAGCTAGTTTTGAAGCAATTTGTGGTGGGATGCCATGTCAAAAGCTTGGGATAAATCTAGGAAAAGTGCTGAGACTAACTTCCCAGAATTCTGATATTGGTTAACAGATGTCATAAAACTAAGGGGAGCTGTATACTTACTATGAAAAGGGCAAAAACCATACTGTGCAGAGGAAATAAGGCAGTTTGTAGCAAGAAAGCTTTGGAGATGAGACTAGGTGCAGTTCTCCTGAATTTATGAGAGTGGAGACAGTATGGCTATAGGCTTGAAGTTTAGGAGCTTATTTGGATTTCCCTACCCCTAACCTTTATACTTATTTCACTGATTTTATTAGCAAACTGACACCTCCAACCTTCTCCAACACTGAAGCTGTCAACTACTCAGACCCTCCCACATCCTCTAAATTTGCAAATGCCTTCTCTCTAAATACAGTATCAACTAGCTACAGTAAATACTTACTTCTCAAACTTAAACTCTGCTCCCCCTCAGTAGACAATATACCTCCATTCTTTCTTCAGATGGCAGCAGTCACTAGCCCTTCCTGCCTCCATACTATCAACCGGTCTATAACCGAATCAAAAGTTCCCTCAGTGTGGAAACATTTCTTTACCTTACCCATCCACAAAGGCAGTAACTCCACAGAACTTGCCAACTTTAGGCTAATAGCTATTCTATCCTCGGTCTCCAAAATATTGGAGAAATGTGTACACAAACAAATGCTGGAATACCTCATACAAGAACATTTATATACCTCCACACAACATGGTTTTCACCTAAAACACAATACCTCCACAGTCCTCATATCCTTTATTAACACTATCTCCCAAGCCAGAGACAACAACAGACTGGTCTCATGCCTAGTCCTGGATCTCTTTAAAGCATTTGACACAGTCACCCACCCCCTGTTGTTGGTCAAACTCTGGCTTGAATCTATCCACTTCAACTATTTTTTGGTTTGTTGTTTACCTTAATGACCAACTCACTCCCTAGAAGCTCTCTTTACCTTAGAGAATGCTGATGTCTGTGCGGTCATTGAGATATGGTTTAAAGCCATGGACAGCACACCAACAGTGCAAAGTTATAATGCTTTCCACACATTTAGGCCAACTACTTAAAAGGCAGGGACTAAAGGTGGAGGTGTCTCTATTTACGTCAAAGATAAATATACTTCAAGGCTAGTCAAACAGGACAATGCACTTGAGCTGCTCCATGTTTAAAGCACCATAGACAAAATCCAATACCACTTCTTTGCAAGCTATATGACCCAGGAAACCCATACCATGTATTTAAACTTATTAGAAACACTAACCATCCAACCCAGTACCATATTCATGGGTGACTTTAATTACCCCACTATTAACTGGGAATCCTATATGACACCAAATGTACATGCAGAGAGATTCCTGGATTTTGTAAATACAAACTGCCTGGACCAGATTGTCAGTACACCAACCAGGGGTGCAACCATACTGGATCTGATCCTCACTAATATTGGAGAGTGCTGCACAGTCCCTGCTGTAATGCTTTTCCTGGTGTAGTTTGGAGTGCAAGTGATGTGTGCTGTATCTTTAAGAAGCGTGTCAAGGCTTTACATGCATATATAAAATCCCAGACATGTGCACTCTGTGGGGCCATTTTGTAAGAGCCATCACAGTGATAGCATGCATCAACGCAGTTGTTGGTTTGTATATAAGTTAAAGTCAGTAACCTTAAGCAATTATGTGTTTGCATAAGGGGAAGGCATCTCTGATCAGTATTAGCAAAAAACTAAGGGGAATCATAAAATCGTCTAAGGCCAGCTTCGAGAGAAAAATTGCACAGGAAACTAAGGATAATCACAAGGATTTCTTTAGTAAACAAAGCTTTACAAGCAATTGATAGAGGTTTGCAAGTAATCAACAAATATACATCTTTAAACAGAACATCATTAATTAATAGCAGCATTTAAAAATCTATGAAACATATTTGGAAATTAACTTGGTAGAAAAAAAGAAAAGGAATATGAAGGAATAGTATTAAGGGGTGAGAGAAATGTTTTAGGATAGGTTGAAGGATGAAGTGGGAGAGGCAGATGACAAGGGGCGATTTTGGACTGATAGCTAATAGTGCTTGGAACAAATAGGAGAAAGTAAAGGGCCAGACATTTAACATCCAGGAGCTGTGCATATACAGACCCAAGGATCTCTTATGTCTTCTCTTGCTTGTGCCTTAAAAAAGTTGGTGTTTACGGTGTTTCTTAAAAGGAGAGAAAGGGGTTCCAAATTTTTGCCAAGAAAGAGGAGTATAAGGGTCACCAGCTGTGTTGCTAGCTTTTGTAACAGTTACTAACATTTTGTCAGTGGATCTTAGCTATCTACCTGGGTTATGGAGTTGGAGAATATTTTTCAAACTAGGTCATTTGTGTTGATAATAGATGCATTTATGGGAAGTGATTAGTGGCGAAAGAGTAAGGCAGTCTCTAACTACTGAAGTTTTTTTAAGGCCAGACAGTGATGTGCCCTATAATGATGACTGGCAGCAAATTTCACCACTTTATTATAACACTATTCCAGGAGTTACAGCTGAGTGGGTTGTGCAGTAATCAAGATTGGACCAGCATAAAGTAGTGTAGGTGTGAGAAGGGATTGAGCAAAACTTTTCTGGCATTATCTGTGACGTATTGTTTGACTCTATAGAGTTAACTCAGCTTTTAATGGGTGTTTTTTTACTTCTTGTTTTGTGTGATGATCAGATTTTAAGTTTTGTCAATAGTGCTACCTAAAAGCTTGGCTTGAATTACTAAGTCTGTGTTGGTATTGTTAGAAGTTATTTTGAAATTATTTTTAGAGTCAGTTGAATACATTGGGGTACACAGGATCAGTTTTGTCTTTTTAGGGTTAAGGAGCAGCTTTCTGTCAGACAGCCAGGCCTCTATGGCGGAGAAAGTCTCTTAGGTGAATTGTTTTAATTTATCTATGCTTTTAACAGAACTGATGATTGTTGAGTCATCTGAAAACTGTCTGATAGTATCTGGCTTAGAAGTTAGGTGGAGATCATTCATAAATATATTAAACAACAGGGGACTTAAAATGGATCCTTAAGGGGTATGCACTGTAATGAGAAGGAAAAAAGGAAGTCATTTTCCATTTTACTGCCTGTTGCCTGTTTGAGAGGTAGCTGAAGAACCAAGATAGCAATGTTTTGTGTATTCCTAGGCAAGCTAGTTATGAAGCAATTTGTGGTGGGATGCCATGTCAAAAGCTTGGGATAAATCTAGGAAAAGTGCTGAGACTAACTTCCCAGAATTCTGATATTGGTTAACAGATGTCATAAAACTAAGGGGAGCTGTATACTTACTATGAAAAGGGCAAAAACCATACTGTGCAGAGGAAATAAGGCAGTTTGTAGCGAGAAAGCTTTGGAGTTGAGACTAGGTGCAGTTCTCCTGAATTTATGAGAGTGGAGACAGTATGGCTACAGGCTTGAAGTTTAGGAGCTTATTTGCATTTCCCTACCCCTAATCTTTATACTTATTTCACTGATTTTATTAGCAAACTGACACCTCCAACCTTCTCCAACACTGAAGCTGTCAACTACTCAGACCCTCCCACATCCTCTAATTTTGCTAATGCCTTCTCTCTAAATACAGTATCAACTAGCTACAGTAAATACTTACTTCTCAAACTTAAACTCTGCTCCCCCTCAGTAGACAATATACCTCCATTCTTTCTTCAGATGGCAGCAAAGTCACTAGCCCTTCCTGCCTCCATATTATCAACCGGTCTATAACCGAATCAAAAGTTCCCTCAGTGTGGAAACATTTCTTTACCTTACCCATCCACAAAGGCAGTAACTCCACAGAACTTGCTAACTTTAGGCTAATAGCTATTCTATCCTCGGTCTCCAAAATACTGGAGAAATGTGTACACAAACAAATGCTGGATTACCTCATACAAGAACATTTACATACCTTCACACAACATGGTTTTCACCTAAAACACAATACCTCCACAGCCCTCATATCCTTTATTAACACTATCTCCCAAGCCAGAGACAACAACAGACTGGTCTCATGCCTAGTCCTGGATCTCTTTAAAGCTTTTGACACAGTCACCCACCCCCTGTTGTTGGTCAAACTCTGGCTTGAATCTATCCACTTCAACTATTTTTTGGTTTGTTGTTTACCTTAATGACCAACTCACTCCCTAGAAGCTCTCTTTACCCTAGAGAATGCTGATGTCTGTGCGGTCATTGAGATATGGTTTAAAGCCATGGACAGCACACCAACAGTGCAAGGTTATAATGCTTTCCACACATTTAGGCCAACTACTTAACAGGCAGGGACTAAAGGTGGAGGTGTCTCTATTTACGTCAAAGATAAATATACTTCAAGGCTGGTCAAACAGGACAATGCACTTGAGCTGCTCCATGTTTAAAGCACCATAGACAAATTCCAATACCACTTCTTTGCAAGCTTTAGGTCCCCCTCTATGACCCAGGAAACCCATATCATGTATTTAAACTTATTAGAAACACTAACCATCCAACCCAGTATCATATTCATGGGTGACTTTAATTACCCCACTATTAACTGGGAATCCTATATGACACCAAATGTACATGCAGAGAGATTCCTGGATTTTGTAAATACAAACTGCCTGGACCAGATTCTCAGTACACCAACCAGGGGTGCAACCATACTGGATCTGATCCTCACTAATATGGGAGAGTGCTGCACAGTCCCTGCTGTAATGCTTTTCCTGGTGTAGTTTGGAGTGCAAGTGATGTGTGCTGTATCTTTAAGAAGCGTGTCAAGGCTTTACATGCATATATAAAATCCCAGACATGTGCACTCTGTGGGGCCATTTTGTAAGAGCAGTCACAGTGATAGCATGCATCAACGCAGTTGTTGGTTTGTATATAAGTTAAAGTCAGTAACCTTAAGTAATTATGTGTTTGCATAAGGGGAAGGCATCTCTGATCAGTATTAGCAAAAAACTACGGGCACTCATAAAATCGTCTAAGGTCAGCTTCGAGAGAAAAATTGCACAGGACACTAAGGATAATCACAAGGCTTTCTTTAGTTATGTTAGGAACCTGGGTGGGAATTCCCAGATATTCTCAGAATTAGTCCAAAATGACAAAAAATACACCGAACCCACAGACATTGCTAACATCCTAGCTGACAGGTTTACCGCAAACTTCTCCCACCCTTCCCCACCAAGGGCAAATATCTATCCCAGCAGAGTGCTGCCCCCCTGACATCTCAGATGCTCAGGTAAGAGCCACCCTCTCCAAAGCAAAAAACACAGCATCAATGGGACCAGACGGTGTCTGGCTGAGTCCTACATGAACTCCAAGAAGTACTAAACCCAAACATAAAACTACTATTCAATCTCAGCCTTACTACAGGATATGTACCCAAAGAGTGGCGTGCAGCAACAGTGGTCTCTCTCCACAAAGCTGGTGCCTCAAAGGATCCTGGAAACTATTGCCCCATAAGCTTGACTAGCTTGGTCTGCAAAGCTATGGAAAGGATCACCATGGACCTCATAAATAAAGATATTGGGGACCTACAGACACTGGATCCTACCCAGTTTGGCTTTGTTAAGGGCAGATCCTGCCTCTTAAACCTGGTCGATTTCTTTGAAACAGTCACCAAGGCCATTGACGAGGGGAAGGTGGTCCACAAAGCCTACCTGGACCTTGCAAAAGCCTTCGATACAATACCCCACTCGGGCATTATAGATAAGCTCACCAGCTTAAATATAAACCCCTATGTCACTAGATGGGTTGCAAACTGGCTCAAGGACAGAACCCACATGGTTAGAATTGCTGGAGCCATGTCAGACTCCAAACCAGTTACAAGTGGCATCCCACAAGGCTCAGTCCTAGGACCTCCCTTGTTTGGTATATATTTCTCGGAGGTACAGGCTATCATGGAAGGACTGTGGCTGACCAAGTTCACAGATGACTACACTGGACGCCATAATAGACTCTCCAGCTGACACAAGCATCCTACAAAAGGGCCTCATAGAAACAGACAACTGGTGCCAGAGCCATGGCCTCAAGCTAAATGCCAAAAAGTGTATAGTCATCCCCTTTGGCAAAAACAAAGTGCCCACAAATTACCACATAGGTGGTAATCCATTAATCTGGAAGAAGTAATTAGGGACCTGGGGACCCAAGTTGATAGCAATCTCTCATTTGACAACCACGTGGCCAAAGTGGTTAGAAAAACATTTTATATAGCCCACCTAATCATGAAGGGATTCACATCTAGATCAGGGGAGGTCATCGTGCCTCTTTACTCATCCCTCATCAGGCCCATAATTGAGTACAATGCCTCTTTTGGGATGTACCTTACCAGACACCTGCAGCAACTGGAAAGACCCCAAAAGTACCTCACCAAGAAGATCAAAGGGCTTAAACAGATGCCATATGCTGCCCGGTTAAAGGAACTCCAGCTCTACTCAGTGGCGTACCGCCTGTTCAGAGGCGATCTGTGCCTGACGTATAAAGCCATGTCCAACCTGGAATTAATGGACATGCTGTACCTCAGAAAATCCAAAACCCAATGAGCTATGTGCTCGAGAGACTTGAACCTCAGCACTGAAATAAATAGGACATGCTGGAGGGACAGATTCATAACCCAGAGGCTCCCTTCACTCTGAAATAAAATCCCAGTTCAGGTTAGGCAGAGTCCCTCACTGACTCTCTTCAAGAGGAATCTTGATGAGTGGATGGGAGATAATAGGTTTACCCCAGGTATCACTTCTGTGTCACTGTTAGACAGAGGCACAGTATACTAACCTCGAAAAAGGGCATAGCAAAATTCATTTAAAATGGGTGGCGAAAGCCAAACACACTCTGGCTAGGCATATAAATGCCCTAGGGCAGATAGCCTAGTATGAACCTATGAACCTATGAACCTATAAAATAAAGCTGCTTGAATAGAACCCACGAAGACTCTTCTATTGTATCCAGAATGAGAGAGTGACATGGTGTCAGAACCGGGATGCGAGAGAATAAAATCCAGAGCCATGAGGTGCAAAGGCAACAGTGAAGGTAAAACTAAGAGAAACAAGCACAAAAGCAGCCAGAAAGGAATCCAAGGCAATGAGAAGTAGCACAAACTGTTTACGTGATAGAAAAGACAAAAAGCGGCATTACAAGGCACAAACTACACTATTAAGCAATCTTTAGGCACAAAAAGTTTGTTAACTAAAAGAAATGCTTAAAGTGAACCTGTTTGATGAAACTATTAGCAGTAAAGCTAAACGAGCATGTTTAAAGATAAAACAAGCATACATAAAGCAAAACGAATGTGTTTCAAGTAAAACTGGGCATGTTTAAAGTAAAACGAGCACAAGAAAAGTACATTGGGTATGAAAAGGGCTTAAATGAGCAAAATGAATATAATAAGGCCAAAAAGGGCACATTTAGAAAAAATAAAGCAAGGCAACTGCATGTGTTTTGGCAAAGTGCTGTGTTGTATTGTATCAAGGGCATAACTAAAGTTATTCGAAGCATCTCAAAGTATGTAAAAGTGCTTACAGTGTCTACTTATTACTGTGCATGTATTTTGAAAAGTTTACTGTGTGCAAAATGCAGCTATTTCATGAAATGCAGTCAAAGTATAGCCATTTCAAAACGTTTCTTGTGCTGGGTGAGTCTATTCGCAAACTGCCACCATTACAGAGTATTTCTTGCACTGTAGAGAATTGCCTAGCAGGGTACCACCATTTTGGGGACATTTCAGTGTGCTATATGCAGTTATTCACAAAGTGCCATTACTTGGATATCTCATGTCCGATTTATTCACATTGTGCAGTTATTTGATATGTTACTTACACTGATAAGAGGTGATTTCTTGCAGGAGACAGCATTGCAAGAGTATTACAGTGCCCAGGAGTTATTCAGTTGCATTGTAAAGTTGTTTGAGATGTTTCTTAAAATGATGATAAATGACTTTAGCAAAGTGATGATAAGTGACTTTAGCATTTAGACTTTCAAATGATATTACAAGAGTATTAAGTGCCCAAGAAGTTTATTTCTCAAAGTCCAGTTATTCAGTGGTACTACGAATTGGTCTATTAGCATTATTTCAAAAAGCCCAAAAGGTATAACTTCAGAAGTACAAAGATATTGGACGAAGTTACAAATAATGGCATAAGTTTCTGGCATATGTGCATGTGTGTATATGTTTGTGCTTATTTGCAAAAAAAAGACCCCTCACTGGTATGTGTTAATATGGCAGATGGATTTAGAAAGCCCTTACCACTTGTATTTGATCAGAATATTGCAGAATATTGGAGAATATGTTAGCAAGAGTATGATATTTTATACAAGCAGCTTATGCAGATACAGAACTACACACCAGGGCATTCATTTTGCTAAACCTAGCTGGGGCAGAAGATACACAGCATTCATTTGTGTATGCACCTGCAGTATATGAGGGAGAAGGTGAAAATCATCATATTAGTGTGCATGCTGAATCAAGGGAAGACCCCCAAGTGTTTGAATCACAAGTTCAGAGAAATGTGTAACCCCCAGACAAATATTACACTAGAGAGGCATTTGTTTTACATGAGAGATCAGAAACTAGGTGAAACATCTGCAGCTTATATAACTGACCTGAGAAACAGAGATAAAACCTGTTGGTTTGGTGACTTAAAAGATGAGATGATAAAGGACAGGCTTGTGTGTGGTATTAACAGTGCTGCTGTGAGAAAGATTTTACTTTGCGACAATGATTTAAGGTTGGGCAAAGCCACAGAGATTTGAAAAAATCCATGAGGTGACACAAAAACACACAAGTATGCTTATGAGTGACAAGGTTTCAGTTGGCTCTAGGCAAATGTAGACATCATGCAACATATGGCATGCAAAAGCAAGCCCAAGCACAGGGTTTCCAATGAAGACGTGCAGCTAGACGTGCAGCTTTCTAACAAATTCTAAAAAGGGAGCAAATTCCAGCTCAGTGCAGTGCAAGCATGAATCAAAAAAACCCAAATCTAACTTTATTGTTAACTGTCGGAGTTGTGGTGCAAATCATGAATCTAAAAGAGACATGCTTAACATTTGGTCAGCAGTGTCATAAATGTAAAAAATGGAACCACTTCCAAAAGTTGTTAAATCGAGTACGCCTCACACAGTTGTGAAGAAAGGTCACACAAAAAAATCAGGTTGATCAAGTAGAATCAATGCAGTCAGCTTTCTATGTGGATGGTGCATCTGTACTTGATGAAAGAGTTGATGCAGCGAATTTATTAGCAAGGAGTGAAGTATTTTGTACTTTCCAGATTAAAGGAAACTCCACAAAGCTCAAAGTAGACACTGGTTCGATGTGTAATGTTATATCAGCAGACACATTTGTCAAGGTGAGAACTAATGAGCAACTCAATGTAGCCAGTAGTGCAAGACTTGTTGCTTATGGAGGTGAAGAAATTCATACCGAAGGTTCAGTGATGTTTTCATGTTATTTGGCCAAGAACTGTTAGAACTTGCTATTCTACATAGTCAGAAGGCCAGTGCAGTCTTTACTGGGTCTCAGAGATAGCTTAAGAATGAAACTGCTTTCTTTTGCTAAAGAAGTTCATCATGTAAGTGCATTTCCAAGTTCTAATTTTTCAGAAGCCATTTTCTCAGAATTTGCTGATATTTTCGATGACAAGTTAGGCAAACTTCCAGTGGTGTATTCCATGAAGTTAGACCCAGAAGTCACTGCAGTAGTCAAACCAGCAAGAAGAGTTCAGATAGCTATGCAGGATAAAGTTAAGGCTCAGTTGGATAAAATGGTGCAGCAAGGTGTGATTTGTCCAGTCACAGAACCAACTGAATGGGCATGGTCCATGGTAGCCGCTCACAAAAAAGGCTCAGACAAAATCAGAATATGTATTGACCCAAGAGATCTGAACAAATCATTGAAGAGACCACATCACTGGATGTGCACAGTCAAAGAAGTTGCAGCTCTAATACCGAATGCCACTGTTTTCTCTGTCTTGGATGCAAAGAGTTCATTTTGGCAAGTGATGCTTGATTACAAACCTTCATTTCTAACTACATTTGGTACACCATTTCACAGATACAGATTCCTAAGGATGCCATTTGGAATAAATTCTGCAAGCGAAGTTTTTCAGCATGTAATAATAGTAGATGATTTATTGGTTGGAGGGGGTCTATATCATAACCGCAAAAGCCCATTTCAGCGAATACGTAAACGTCGGCACATATTGCGCGAACCGTGAATACACTGAACACCTTAAACCACGAAATTCAAACTCTCAAACCAGCATAGTTGACCAACCCCACAGCTTGCTACATTCTACCCACCCAAATAAAATAACCGAAACCCTACTTCTAACCCTACACTAAACCTTACAAACATTACTGTCTAAGCACTTACCTTAACCCGTACCCTAACCCCAAGTTCCGTAACTATCGCACACTTACCTTAATGAGCTATACCCAAACAAAATAAATAATCCACACACATAAACTTAATAAAACCCTACTTCTAACCCTACACCAAACCTTACATACATTACTATCTATGCACTTACCTTAACCCACACCCTAACCCTAAGGTCCATAACTATCACACACTTACCTTACGAAGCTATACTGCAGAAGGGCCAATTATGCCGATTCGAGATTTTGAATTTCGTGGTTTAGGGCATTCAGTGTATTCACGGTTCACGCAATATGTGCCGATGTTTACGTATTCGCTGAAACAGGCTTTTGCGGTTCTGATATAGACCCATTGGAGGCAATGGCGAAGCACAGCATGACAGAAACCTAAAGAAAGTTTAATAGAGCATGTGAGGTAAACTTGAAGATCAACCCTCTGAAGTGTAAATTCAGACTTCCAGAAGTTACCTGCATTGGTCATTTGTTCACAAGTACAGGCTTGAGACTAGACCTGACCAAGCAAACCCCTATTCTTGAATGTCAGTACCAGATAATGTACAAGCTGTACAACATTTTCTAGGCACGGTCAACTATTTAGCCAAGTTTATACCAGACTTCAGTGAGTTGACTGCACCTTTAAGAGAGCTAACACAAAAAATGTTGCATGGTCATGGTTGGAACAGCACCAGAAGGCATTTGAAGACCTTAACCAGAAAATTGCCACCCCACCTACATTAAGATACTATGACATGAACAAACCAGTTACTCTTTCCTGTGATGCTTCAACATTTGGTCTTGGCGCAGTCATACTTCAAGAGGGCAGACCATAGCCTATGATCTAGAACACTTACCCAAACTGAGATGCAGCATGCTCATACTGAGAAAAAGCTTTTTGCAATAGTATTTGCATGTTCCAAGTTTCATGATTATATTTATGGTCAAGCTATTCAGAATGAAACTGACCACCAGCCTCTAGTTATTATTTTAAAAAAGCCTATGCATTCCGCTCCAGCAAGATTACAGAAAATGTTGCACAAATTACAAAAGTAGAATTTCAAAATAGTCTACACAAAAGGCAAATTGCTTCTGGCTGATACCTTATCCCGATTGCCCAGAAATACCACAGAACAGCTTGACACAGAGAATTATGACTTTGATGTGATGTCAGTGTGCAATTTTTCCACCACTAGACTTGATGAAAGTCAAGAAAGCACACTCAGACTGATCCAATTTTACGGAAGCTCAATCACTGCATTAATGCTGGATGGCCATCAAAGCAATCTAGAGTACCACCTGATAGCAAACCTACTTTCCTTACAACGATGAACTGTTGATGGAAGATGGCATGATTTTTAAAGGTCCTAAAATTGTTGTTCCTGCTTCCTTACAACAAGAGTATATCCTGATTTTGCATTGTGGTCACCCAGGATCCACATCCACTAAGAGAATAGCAAGAGAATTAGTATTTTGGCCTTCGTTACCCAAAGACATTGATAAAGTACTTTCTTCTTGTTCAGTATGCAATAGTACTAGACTGCATTTGCAAAGCGAACCACTTTGACTAAGTCCAGTTCCTGAACTACCTTGATCAATCATTACAACTGATATCTCTGCGTGGAATAATCAACACTGTTTGGTTTTGGCAGACTCTTATTCAAATTAGTTTGAAACTTCCACTGCTGTTATTGCTAAGTTGAAACGTCATTTCTCAGTTCATGGTAGTCCACACAAAGTTCTTTCTGACAATGGTACTCAATTTACTAGCCAGTTGTTTCAGAAATTTGCAAAATAATGGGACTTTGTACATGTCACTAGTAGTCCTGAATATCCTCAGTCCAATGGTCTAGCTGATTGTGTAGTACACAGTGCAAAGCAATTACTCGAAAGGTCAAAGTGTGACAATACCGATGTGTTTTAGAATTTATTTAATCTCAGAAATGTACCCCTTGACAATATTCTTGGCTCACCTGCTCAAAGACTACTTTCCAGGTAAACTAGAACTACGCTACCCATTAATTCCAGTTTGTTGAAGCCTAAACCTAAGAACAATAAAACCACCATGCCTCAGTTGTTTAAGAAGCATAATATCCAGAAATCTAGTTATGACTGATCGAGCAGATTACTTTGTCCGTTTAGGGAAGGAGAGATGGTAAGATTCCAGACAACAAAAGGTTTTGATAAAATAGGACAGATTACAGGCATCTGTGCCAAACCAAGTTCTTACCTGGTGGACTCTGAAGGTGTGGGATATAGGAGGAATCATAGGCATCTTCTTCCTGTACCAGAATCACCATCACAACATTGTTTCTGTGATGCAGACTTCAAATCAAAGAGTGAATCAGACACTGTTCAAATGCCAGAATGTGTTCAAAATTTCATTCCAGAAAATGATCAGAGCATTCCACAGGTCAAACATTTTGCAGAGACAGTTTCAGTTGCTAAATCTCATTTACCGTTTTATATCACACAATATGGACATGTATCAAAGCCTAGTGTAAAACACACAACAATGTGGACTTGATTGTATATATCTGTGTATTTAGCATTGTATAATGCATGATTAAGAATTACCTGTGATTTCTACATGCCAATAGACTCATAGCATTGTGTGATCTATTTCTCAAAGAGGGAGGATATAGATCGGAGTGCAAGTGATGTGTGCTGCATCTTTAAGAAGGGTGCAAGGCTTTACGTGCACATATAAAATCCCAGACACATGCACTCCATGTGGCTATTTTGTAAGAGCAGTCACGGTGAAAGCATGCATGAATACAGTTGCTAGTTTGTATGTAAGTTAAAGTCAGTAACCTTAAGTAATTATGTGTTTGTATAAAATAAAGCTGCTTGAAAAGGACCCACAAAGACTCTTCTATTGTATCCAGAATGGGAGAGTGACACCTGGTAAGGTCAGACCACAAAATAGTCACCTTTGAAGTAAAAATTAAACCTGGATCCCTAGCTAAATATGGAATATTCAGGAACTATTGTAAGGCTAACCTCATGCTATTAAGTGAGAACCTGGCAAAATTTCAAGCCCCAATAAACCCTGAGAACACTGCTGCCTATACAGAACTGTTCACAGAAGCCCTGTACAAGCATGTTAATAGCTGCATAGAGGCAGCTGTACCCACCAGGAAGAAGTACAGAACTAACTCAAAACAAGCCACCCTGGTGGAATCACAAAATCAATAGGCTGTATAACAGGAGGAAGTAAATCATGGCAAAAATTAGGAGGTGCAGCACCCAGCAGGATAAACGCACTCTCACCAAACTAAACAAACAACTCAGAGGACAAATAAAGCCCACCAAAGCCAAATTTGAGGTAAGTTTGGCCTCCCAGGCCAAGGACAACCACAAAGCATTCTTTATATATGTCCGCAACCTCAAAGGCAATACACAATTGTGTGCAGAGCTCATTGTAAATGGAGCCACCTATACTGAGTCAGAAGATATAGCAAACCTCCTGGCTGATAAATTCAGCTCCAACTTTACCCCTCTCATCCCCTCAACATTCCTTCAGGAAATATCATCAGATATAACTCCCTCTATTATCACTATGGAGCAGGTCCTTAATGCTCTTTCTAAGACCAAGAACACTGCATCAATGGACCCTGACAATATCCCACAATGCCTTCTAAATAGCATGAAACATGACCTATCGGGACCTCTGGAATTACTATTTAACTGTAGCCTCCAAACAGGTTTCATTCTTCATGAATGGAGAAAGGTAACAGTAATTCCTCTGCACAAAGGTGGGCCATCTACAGACCCTCAAAACTACAGACCCATAAGTCACACTAGTTTTAAATGTAAAGCTATGGAAAAAATTATCATGGTGGTGATCAGCAGAGATATTGTAAACCTCCAGACACTGGAGCCAACCCAATTTGGTTTCATCAAGGGCAGATCATGCCTACTCAACCTGGTGGACTTCTTTGAGAAGGTCTCCAAAGCAATGGATGAGGGCAAAATAATTTACACTGCCTACCTTGACCTGGCCAAGTCATTTGACATAATACCCCACTCGGGCATTGCTGACAAACTCAGGAGGTTAGGTACAAACCAGTATGTCACCCGGTGGATAGCCAACTGGCTCAAAGACAGGACTCAGGAAATTAGAACTGGGGAGTCCAGCTCTACAAAGAGGCCAGTCAAAAGTGGAGTCCCTCAGGGATCAGTCCTTTGACGTCTCCTTTTTGGCATTTACTTCTCAGAAGTCAAAGCCAATCTCAGTGGTCTCTGGCTGCCTAAATTTGCAGATGATTGCAAATTAGGAGCTGTCATTGAATCCCACACTGACACAAATGTTTTCTAGGATGGGCTGACACAGACAAACAACTGGTGCCAGAGCCATGGACTAAAACTAAATGCCAAGAAATGCATAATAGTATCCTTTGGAAAGTCATCCATCCCTGGCACTTATCATATTGATAACACACCCCTTAGAGTTGACCCAGTAGTCAGGGACTTAGGGACACACATAGATAGTAATCTAGTCTTTGCCCATCACATGTCTACAGTAGTGAGAAAATCATTCTATGTTGCGCAACTTATAAAAAAGGTATGGTATTTAAGCCCAAAGAACTGATTGTTCCACTGTATTCTGCATTCATCAGACCTATCATTGAGTACAATGCCCCCTTTGGTATGTACCTAAACAGGCATATCCAACAACTAGAACATCCAATGAGGTTCCTCACTAAAAGAATACAGGGCATAAGTAAAATGTCCTTTGCAGGCCACCTCAACGCCCTATCCCTGTATTCTGTCTCTTACAGGCTTTTGATGGGAGATCTATGCCTGGCATACAGGGCATTGTCAGACCCCACTCTGATGGATCGCCTGCATATCCACAATACAAACATCACCAGAATTACTTGTTCTAAAGACTTGAACCTTGCCTGTGATACAAACAGGACCTGCTGGAGAGATAGTTATGTATCCCAGAGACTAATCCATCTATGGAACAGGCTCCCCATCCATGTGAAACAGAGTTTCTCCCTAACCCAATTCAAGTGCAAGTTGGGCAACTGTATGGAAAACCAGAAGTTCATCGCTGGTTTGGCACCTATATATCTAATGGACATGGGTAACCTGTAAATGGTTCATCTCCCAGGCCCATGCCTACACTTAATAAGGGTATTAGAACTTGTCAGAGATTTGGGATGCATGGCTAGGCTTAAAAAGGCCCTTGTGGTTATAAGCCTAGTAAACACCTATGAACCTCAGATCTGTTAAACGGTTCTCTTCTCTTTCCCCTGCACTTCCTGTCAAAATGGGAGTACTTCAAGGATAAATTATTGGACCATTACTCTTCAACATCTTTACCAATCTTTTGTATACTTCTTGTCCACACTCATCGCTTGTGCAATATGTGGATGATTCCACAGTCATCAGCGTAGCTGATTCCCTCCCTGACCTAAACACCATTGCCCCAAAATCCTTCTTATCCATTGAAAACTGACTTTCTAAGAATCAGTTAATCCTAAATCTTAAAAAGAACAAACTCTTGCTTTTTCTTCCAAAAACGTATAGCCACCTTAAATATGCCTTCTCAATCTTATCACTAAATAACACACTTATTACAGTTGAATGTCAGACCAAGCTTTCGGGGGTCGTAATTGATGGTCAACTCAAACTTGACCTGCATGTACAAAACAGCATCAAGAAAACGAATGAAAAACTTGGACTCCTTTATAGAAATAAAAAGTTCCTATCAAACAAAACTAAAATCTCCCTCTCCTGTGTCTACTTCCTTCCAAGAATATTCTATAGCTCACAAATCCTCAATAACCTTCAGATCTCTCTCTCTTAACAAAACTAGAAACACATGAAATAAAGTTGCTAGATTCACTGCCAATCAAACCTAAAACTCTCACCAACATCGTTCTCTTAAAAGCTTAAACTGGTTAGAATTTCCCCAACAACTACTTCTCTCTCAGCTTCAGATCATACATTCCATCATGTATATACCATCCTTCTGTCCAGGTATCTCCTCATTTGTCTCTCTTTACACCCCTTCTAGGTTTGTCCGAAGCACAGATAGAAAGCTACTTCAAATCTACAAGCCTAAAAGCAAAATAGGGCAAAACCTTTACAGCTACTCCCCTGCCCTATTCTGGAATAAACTTCCCTGGATATTAGAAGTATTAAGCACCCACAACAATTCTAAATGGCTATCAAAAACTTTATAAAAAGTACGTGGACTTGTCACTGTAAACACGCTCCTTAATCTGTCTACCCTCTCCTCTACTGCTCTCTCTAACCTACCTTACCCCCCACCTCTTCTGCTCTCTGTAACCTAGCCCTCCTCTTTTCTCTTGTATCACTTCTCAACAGCTTTATAGTGAGACTTACTTGTAAATAGCTTAGAATACCTGTTCAATCAGACTACTCACACTTTGTCTTTAACTGACTACTCAGACTTGTTTTGGACCTACCTACCCTCGTTAACTATTTATCAGCAGCTCCACATATTTCCTATAGTATAATATGGGTTTACTACTTCGGTGATTGCACTGTTAAATATGTTTGTATAAGTTTGTATATAACATCGATGCTTTTAATTTATCTATTATATACTATGTACTCACATTTTATATTTTAATATTCTATTCGTATGAACTACCTGTGGAGCTTTTCTCCCTCAGCCTTCGCTGAAAAAGGCTACGGCTCAGTCGGACTAACCCAGCCAGGAAATGTCAAATAAATAAATAAAAATACAAAAATTTCCACATTTATGGAAAGGAAGAATGCAGCACCTTTTCTGTAGGGTTGGGAGATAGCTTTCTGTGATGGAGTGGTTCAATAGGATGGAAGTAAGAAAAAGTAGGGCATCGGCACCAATTTTTAAGTACTGAGATGGTGTGTTATCAGGGCAAAGGTGGTAGGCTTTAAGGTCAGTAATAGTCTTCTGATTGTAGAAATCGAGGCTGGTTTGAGTGCAAGTGTTTTGGGGGCTATCAAAGGAAGAGAGGAACCTGTGTGTTACTGTTTCAATGAAGTGGGTATTGAATTTCCTGTGCTGTCAATAAAGTAGTAAGTTGTTTTTGTGTACTGGGTTTCAAAAGTTGGTTGATTGTAATCCAAAAAGCTTTGGTGTTGTTATAATCTGCTGCCTGTATATTAATGTAGTAGTGTTTTTATCAGTTTTGAATTGATTTTAGTAGCGCTTATGAGATGTTTATAATATTGATGAGTAGCTGTAGTTTTAACTTGCTTCCTTTTGTTTCAGGCTATGTCTTTGTCTTTCATGAGCAATTTAGTACTTTTTGAAAGCCAGGGTGCTGGATTTGATTTAATTCTTTTGGTTCTTATTGGGGCTAGTTCATGTAGTATGTGATGGAAAACTGAGTTGGACAAACTGAACAGAGCTACAGCTTCAAATGGGATGGTCTGAAGAACACGCCAGATGATGGATTTTAGTGCTACAATGAATCAATCCTTACTTAAAGTGGAGAGGTTACAAGCAATTTATTCTAATTTAGCAGCCTTTAAATCTAACATTTCTAGGTAGGGTTTGTTTTGTGGTGTTGTACATTCTTTTTCTGCACTATCTGTAAACAGTTTACTATAATGTTTTGAAGTACTGCTTTTGCGATAACATAATCAGAATAAAGCATTATCATGCTGTGGGTTAGGTAGGGACTTGCTGCTACATCTAGTCATATAGGTGGCTTCCAGGCTTTAGGTCAAGCCACATTATTTTGATGAAAGTTGACTGTACAAAGATCGTCAATTTTTATTACTGTTGCTCTGAAGCATTGACAAGCCCAAAACCCAAATAAAAGCTTGACGACATTCACTAAGTCAGCACCATGAAGACTACCATGAAGAAAGTTGTGCAGAAAGCTATTTGTCTTACATGTGCACTAATACATACATTACCCAAAGTCTAGTGCAAAGCTAAACCCTTGTCTTACAAATTAACGCTTCCTTTTGAATAACACATAAATAAATATGGTCACAGAAAAATAAATAAAAAATATATATATATATATATATATATATATATATATATATATATATATATATAAATATATACACACACACACACACACACACACACACACACACACACACACACACACACACACACACATATAGCAATCATTATATTGAACAGGATGGGATCAGAAAAATCCTATAGAAAAGAAATGTTTTCTAGCCAGCCTTGAGCCATTAATGCTGCCTATGGAAGGTAGCATTTATCGGGTCTATATTACTAGACCAAAAGATCAGAAATGCGAATGCATGTACATCGACACATAAAGGTCAATGTACATACAGAGTGAAACACAGAAAGGGAGAAAACCGAAACGCTGAATATGTTTCTTAGACAGCAGCGCGGTGGTGAGGACAAGGGAATATATCCTTTTCCCCACTGTAGTGTGGTCTCGGAGTTGGTATATTTAAATAGGGGGTGGGGGTGCATTGGGCTTGCCTCACTGCAGAAGCAAAATAATTTAGTTTTTTATCTGGAAGTTTACTTACCTGTGTGGCACATTCTGATGATGAAACATGTTAAGCATTTCGATTTTCACTATTTACATGTTTCGCTGTGTATACTTTCGTGGTTTCAATATAGACCTGCATTTATCACTACCTGTGAACTAGATTCGAAGACATTGTTTCAACTACATATTTGATCCTAAGGACTGTGAATGCTGAATGATGCTCGTTTACATCTTCATCGTTTTATTTTTATTTTGGGCTTGTCGATATTTCAGAGGTTCAGTGATAAATACATCTGACGCTCTTTATACCATCAACCTTAGATTGAAGTAATATTTTTTGGTCTAAAGTTAAGAAGCCTATTCAGACTTTATCCTTGTGACCAAACTCCAGCAAGAGAGAAAGAATTACAACACAACCCTCATCTGAATCATAAATTATTGAGATATTAATTGTGTGTAGCGGAAGTTATTCTCACTGGACCCCCTCTGCAAATGGGCTACCACAATGAATGCAGTGAAATACATAAGCAGTTGTGGGGATTTTTCTTGTATATGCAACTATACAAAATTTCATAAATGTCTTATAGCTACGATCATGGCTAAAAAGACTCATTTGATCAGTCCACTTACGTAGACATCAAATCAATAAAAGAATGAATAAATAATTATATAAATGAACAAACTAATAAATAAGAAAGTATCACACTCGTAGCTTTGTCACTGAATTGTGTCATCATTTCACAGAATGTTTTGAATATTGAGTGACATAATACCAACATCCAAAACATTGAAAATGAAAAAAAAAAATCAAAAGCAGATTCTTTTTTGGGACAACAAGCCCCTGTGCACCCACAATGTGGAGGACTGTGTCAATACAACCCCGAGTAATTATATATACTAACTCCAACATCACACTACAATGGGGTTAAGAGCTAATACCCTGAGCTTGGCTTTACTGCTATCTTCCATAGCTGGTTTCCTGCTCACTATTATGCTGCAGAATTTTCAGTTTAGACATTTTTGATACTGATGTTGTACCATTTGGCATTCAAAACATTTGACTAAGTTACATGGATCGCTTAATGATTTGTAACCATCCCTACAAACACAAGAAGACTTTTCCAGATCTGACTTTTTGTGAGCATGGCTTCATCTTTCTCTCTCCTCCCAAAATCATCTCAGAATGCTTTTTCTAGCAATGCCACACTATTTGTGTTGTATTTATTGTAATTAGTCACAGTAACTCAGCTGATGACAAACGACTGAGATATTACTTTCTTCAAGTCTGTAAATCTAATTGATTTTCTCATAATACAATTAGTATTAAGATAATTTCACCTGCTTTATCTTTTAAATGTAGTTGTTTACAACCAGCATTCTTTTCCACTGGTTTATAAACCACATTGGGTGGGAGAATTCATTGAGTAGTGTTTTGAAGAGTGCTACTTAATGCAACCAGATGCTGTTTCAAACTTTCTTAATTTCACAGCCTGGAGTTAGATATGCATCTAAGATATATGTAAAGCACACGCAAATACATTTATTTTAGGTGCATATCTAACACCATTCCTTGAAACTAAGAAAATTAAGAAAAATCAGCTGATCACATTAAGTAGAACTTTGCACAATGCCTTCTATGAATATACCCCAGTGCCATTATTGTTCTATATTATTCTGTTTAATGGTGTTGCGAATTCCACAGTTTTATCAGTCAGAACAAAAAATTGCAGCATAACATGGTTATTGAATGTCCTCACAGCAACAACACTATTTTCTGTGTAAATCATTTACCCTCAACCTTAGTAGGGGCACAGGTTATCTACATCACCACAGGAACTCAAATACCCTCCCACTTTAAGTCCATGTTCCTGTTCACTGGATAATATGGGCTATCACCAGGCTGACTTGATAAGTCATAAACTCACCCCTAGGACAACCAAGGTAATGCTAGTCCTGTAATACATTAAGAATGTACACCAGAACTGCTTCCCCATGCCTCCCTTAGGGATGGGCGTATCCACATCTCCTGACAGTGCTGTCAGGCACTTGAATTGCTAATTGAATTCAGGTCAACTTGACCACAATCAGAGTCTTATCCATCTACATTAACACTGCTGGTGAATTTCTTTAATTACTGACTTGTAAACAACAAGAGATATCCACTGGCCATTTCCTTCTGCAGCTAGCCAGACACCAAAACTGAAACATTATGAGATAGTGATTTAAGTGCACGGCATTTTCAAACTTGCCTTGGTCTTCCCTATACCTCTCAACCTTATAGCACAAGAAATCTAGACAAAGCAAAAATAATGGGGGACAAAGACTCACAATCAAGAGCAAATGTTAAGTATTGTTCTAATAAACTTAGATAGTGGATACAATAACATAGGTTCATAGGTAGGTACTAGGCTATCTGCCCGAGGACATTTATAAGCCTAGCCAGAGTGTGTTGGCTTTCATCGCCCCATTGATTAATTAACTGATCCTCTCTCAAGCAGAACTAATGAAGTGATCCCAGGGGTATATTTTCTGTTATCCATCCACTCGTCAAGGTTTCTTTTGAAGAGTGTTAGTGAGGGGCTCTGCCTAATGTAATTTGGAATTATGTTCCAATGCATGGGGAATCTCTGTGACAAGAATCTATCCCTCCAGCATGTTCTATTTATTGTTGTGGTGAGGTTTAGTTCACTAGAGCGCATGGCTCGCAGTGACTTGGATTTCTTTAGGTGGAGCATGTCCATCAATTCTGAGTTGGACATGACTTTGT
>NC_056744.1:410915432-411022932 GCF_019279795.1 Protopterus annectens | reverse complement strand
AAGTCTCTGTGCTGCAGCTGATATGAGAATGATTACTTCTAAAACAAAACATAGTTACCACTTTAAATTCCTTACAGGTCTTGAAATTTGTAAAATGTTCCAGTGCTTCTAGATATACCACATTAAAGAAATGATGCGATAGTTACAGGACAATGACCTCATGCTGATTGTGACACAGTTTACTTTATCTAGGTAAATGCATGGTCAGCCGATCTATTTATATTTGCAAGTTGTAGGTTTAAAGACTACATTATTTAACATTTATCTAATATATAAAGAAAAACAATAAAAATGAGTTAAGTACATCTCTGACTCTGACTACACCCATATTTTAATTTTCTGTTTTGGATTGGAGATGGTTATTGTAATTAAGTAAGGATACATTATGTACTGCAAGCACTGAATATAAATGCATTGTGCTTTTAAGGGCAAACTCTGCAAAATTGTCATAATGAGATCTTATATATATATATATATATATATATATATATATATATATATATATATATATATATATATATATATATATATATATATATATATTTATAGGGTCTATACTACATAGTCGAAATATGACAACTTCAAACGTGATATGGTCGAAACCATAAGTTCAAAGTTGTCACACTTCGATTGGGAAAAAAAATAAAGATAAAACGAACATATCTGAGGATTGTAAGCAGGGTGGCAAGCCCCCCTGCACCCCCCACGTGGAAGGCTGCACCCCCCCCACACCCCCACTCTTCCCTTTACTGCACTGTAGCACAACCTCGGAGTTGGTATATTTAAGGACCGGAGGGTGTGGGGGGGTGCAGGGGGGCTTGCCCCCTGCATATAATCTTTTATTTTCTTTTCCCCTTTTTTTTTGTAAACATAGCCAAAGTTCTGTAACTTCGGACATATGTGTTCGTACATATAGTGGTCGAAGTTACGGAACTTTGACTATGTAATATAGACCCTACACACACACACACACACACATATATATATATATATATATATATATATATATATATATATATATATATATATATATATATATATATATATATATATATATGGATCCCTATCATATGATAGAAACCTGATTTGACTGAAACGCATCTGAGTGAAACCATAAGACTGAAATTTCAAAAGATTGAAAAGTCACTTGACTGAAACCCATAAGACTGAAACCCATAATACAGACCCAGAATTTTAACATACTACATTGTAAACTGGACCATATAAAACCAGACTAGGTGGGGGGCTATGCCCCCCCACACCCCCAATGTAGGGGGCAGAGGGCTGTGCCCCCCACCCCCCAACTATATATTCTATATATACTAATTCCAGGATTGCACTACGGTGGGAAAAAGGGCATACATCTTTCACGTACCTTACAGTAGTCTACATACTGCCACTGCTATGCCCTTTTCCCCACTGTAGTGTAATTACACATATGTATACATACACATACATACTGATAAGTTCAAATGTGTATACTAGGCTACTGATAAGGCTTTTATAAGCCTAGCGTTACAGGTCAACTATGTCCCTTTGTCTATTGTATCTGACGCATTTACATTCGGATGAGGGTATGTTGATCTCCAAATGAATATTACTATAGATTATAATAGAGGGAGCATGTTAGTTTAGACATAATATATTGCCTGCTTCTGACCATCAAAGGTCTGGGAGTCAAACCTCAGATGAATTTCTAATTTCCTGTCCACTGATCATGGTTATGCTTGAATATGGTTAAGGAGAGACTCTGCTTCATAAAGATGAGGATCTGTTCCAAAGGATGGGGATCCAACGAAAAATGCACCTGTCTCTCCAACATGTCCTAGTTATGTTGCAAGCAAAATTGAAATCCTTAAATCTAGTTGTTCTGGTGCTGTTTGTTTTGCAGATGTGCAGAAAGTCCATTACAGCTGGATCTAGGGATGCCTTGTACACCAGGCAAAGATTGCCTCTCAGTAGTCTGTAGGAGACTGAGTGTAGAGGCAGGGCTTTAAGGGGATCCTCCTGAAACATTTTGATAATGAACTATATATTTCATTATTAGAATGTTTCATTTTTAAAGAATTAATTAATTTGATGATGTGGCCTTTTATCTCTGTAAATGCTTGTTACATATATATATAGATACAATCACACACACACACACACACACACACACACACACACACACACACACACACACACACACACACACACACACACACACACACACACACACAAAACTACATAAGCATATTGTTTTAATCAATTAAAGTAACAATAATAATAATCTTATTGGATAACCAAATAGACCTACTGGACACACAGTCCCTTTATAGGCGTGACCCAGCAACAAAGTCTGGTTAAGTAACTTGCTTAAGGTCACTGAGTAGGTAATCAAGGGCTGAGGGAATCAAACCCTGTATCACAGGAACTACAGCTCAAACCCTAAGCTTTGTGCTAACTGAAAAAAAATGTTATTTATGAGAAAGTTTGCATTTTATATATATAATATATATATATATATATATATATATAGAGAGAGAGAGAGAGAGAGAGATATGTATCTACTTTAAATTATTGATCAACCATATCATCGAGTTGCACAACAGTGAGATGAAAATCATGAAAGTTTACATTACCAAATGTCCAGATCGTCGGAAGTTTTCACTGCGAAAGTAAATACTTGGCCCACAAAACTTAAAAAAAAAAATGAAGCAAACAAAACCCACCTGGGGGGGGCTTCACACCCCCCCAACTAAATATACCAACTCCAAGATCACACTACAGTAGAGAAAAAGTCAAAGTTCACCAGATTTGCCAAGTGTTTACTTACATGATGAAACCTTCCAATGATTTGGATGTTCTTTAATGTAAACTTTCATGATTTTCTCCTCGCTGTTGTGCAACACGATGATATGGCTGTTGGATAATTTAAAGTAGATCCATATATGTATGTAAGTAAAACCTGCTTAGATGGTTCCTAACCACCCACCTTTCTGTTTGGATTTCTTCTTGTGTTGGTGGTTTGGTGTAGATTTATCTGCTTGAAACTTCAGTTTACTTCCTTAAAGTTTTATATTAAGTCACGGAATAATAGGCGGCCACAGTGGTGCAACAGTTAGCGTTGCTGCCTCACAGCAAGAGGTTATGACAGCGAGCTGTATGATTTAAGTAGATTGTGATCAGGAACAGTACCGATTAAAAGGTGACCTGTTGTGGGAAAGTGCATTTAGGAGGTGAGTAGTACAGGGTTTAACTGGTAAGAATTTTTGCAAGACAACTGCTCTTAGAGCTGTTCCTAAGTATTTAAACAGGTTTTGCCTTTCACATTTCTAAGGTGAAAGTAGTTTCAGTTATGGGAAGGTTATGGGTTAGTCCCAGTAAATAAGATTTTTTATAGCGTTATACATCAGGTGCAGAAGGAGACTGCAGCTCATTCTGATTTTGTGATTGCATGATCTTACAGGTATATAAAATATATGTTACTTAAAAGTACTGATCAGTGTTTTCTCATTAGTAATCGTTTAGAATTCTTAGTTTATATGGTTTAATCCAGATGTAATTGCCTGTTATCTAATGTATATGTAATCATGCTTTCAGTTGTTACATTTTTCTCTTTGTATATTATAAAGTAATTTTGTAAACAGCTCTAGCCAATGATTTTATATTCACATCACTAATGTCCATGGGCATAGCTAAAATCCACTGACTTCCAAGCAAAATTTGGAAGTAATCCCAGCAAGGAGGAAAGCTTGTATTGTTGAAGATTAGGTGGGCTGAAGAGAAGAAAGACACTAAGTCAATAAAAAGGAAAGCTTTTGTCTTATTTTTTGCTGCGGACTACCATAACAGAAGTATGTCCGTGCTGTGGACCTTATGGCATATTTCACATATACAATGACATTTTATACAAATAATTATTGCAAATTGTGATGAAGTAAAAGTATCAGCTGTTGGTGCACATCTAGTGTTAACAATGTACCATTACATTATCATTCTATTCCTGGAGTCCCAGTTGAATTATCCCACTACACTATAACTATCATGTAAACCTGAGTAACCTAAAATAGCAGACTGGATCAGTGGATGTAAACCATTCTGGCCATTTGGATGCTTGCTTATTGCTTAGCAGATCTTTCAGAAATGTATGAAGTTAAATGATATCAAAGGTCTTTCTGAATACCTGGCAGACATCCACTAAGACCACCTGTTGAGCGCTGTTATGGACCACCACACAGGGATCTGTGCTTATCCAGATATAGAACGTGTTCTTAAGAATAAAAACTGCACTGTCAGCACTCCTGGCATTAACAAAAAAGGATATCTCACAGACTGAGACCAGTTTTGCCAAATTGTTAAAATAGTTACAGTTTGTTTAATTTACAAAGCGCAACATTTGTTCAGCTATATTCTGCATCTTTGCATCCCCAGGCATGACTTAACAAAACATTGACTTCATGCATTAAACCACCCTGTCCTTGACTGCAACAAATAATAGAGGTTCTCTTTAATTTCATCTAAGCAAAGCACCCTGCAGACCCATAAATCTGCAAAACAGTGAGCTGTAATTTCTGAAGCCAACACATAATTGTAATACAAAATGCAGTAGATTCATTAACCACAAAAGAAGACATTTCCTTTTATTACAGGCTTGCTTCTTTTTGTTAAATGCCTACGGCACACATCTGTAATTATTTATGCAAGACTGTCAACACTACAAATTTATTATCCAGTTGATGAATTCCAGTCTGGATTTAGAGAGATTTACAAATCCTACATTACTGTTACATGCAAGCAAAATTATCATTCCTTCTTTCTTTTTTTTTAAATACTGTCACTTTAAATTCTACTCGTGGAAATCATTTCCATTAGTGCCAGATTTAAGAAATTTTGGCTGAGGCTCTAGAGGTCACAGACATCATGACTAGAGCTTCTAAGGTTACTATGTTGAAAAGTCAAGATTCAAACCTTCACTTGTGAAAGGCTGTACCATATATTCAGACCTAAGAAGGACTGCAGAATTTTATTTATTTACTTTTTGTTTTAATCCACCTCCATCTTATTTGTGAAATTTCAGGGTCTGTCACATTAGACATAAGAAACAATGCAATATAAAAGATAAGCTCATAACAATGTTTACTAGCAAATTATGGCAAAACATGTATGGATAATTATGACCCTAAAGTTAAGTTCTGCGGGTCATATTTATTTATATACGCATTGAGAAATGCAATTTCCTGCCAGGAACATAAAGCTCACATAACCATGGCTATAAATATGTCATGCTAGTCTTTAAAATAGATGGATTTTTGCAGTTTTATAATTTTTTCTGCAGCTTGCAGTTACATTGAGGTGATTTTTGTCTCATTCACTTGCACAAACTCCAGCTGAATGTCACCTAGCCAGGAGCTTGTGAGCATTCCCATTTCTGCCTGCCATGTTTTTATAGTATATTCTGCAGAGCAGGAGACAGACCACTCCTGATCTAGAAGTCTGGTTTGAACAAGTAAGGCCAGCTATAGCTGATACTTTTCAACCTCCTGCACAAGCTCTGATTCCTTCTTCAGTAGTGAAGTGACATTCCGTATCCAAAGATCCACATATCATTGCCAGGATCTAATCCATCTTCATCCACAGCTCTCATACCTTGATTGGCTTATATCTAAACTGCATCCTTTGCTTTATAGATTATGTGTCCGAACTGCAGTTTCATGCAGTTTGTTTAGGGTTAAGTCCAGCTGGACTACTCAAATGACCCAGCATGCAGCCACATGCTGATAAAAAAAAACCACCCTCTGACCAAGCTCCAGGGCTGGATTCTAGTATCCCTATTATAGGTAAGGCTCTTGAATTTTTTTAAATGAGACATCAAAAGGGTTTTCTAGATTGTTGTTTGTCTAGCCCTTCTCTCATTCTTATTTGACAAAAGTAACCCTACCAGGAGCATAAAGATTCAGACAACATAGATATAAGAATAACAAGGGCGCACAACCCCTTCCACCATGATGAGGTCACAGTCCCAAGAGGGGTTTGTCACTGCACTTGGTAACCCTATCAGGACATCTAGGAACAAAATCCAAGCTATAAACCAATTTGCTCTTCCTGTGCTAACTTACAGTTTTGGAGTCATTGACTGGCCCTAAAATGTGTTGGATAGATTAGATAGGAGAACAAGAAGGGTGCTTCATGCTCACCAAATTATTTATAAAAATCAGTGTATATTAATATTATATATTCCTCATTCTGAAGGCAGGATGGGCCTCCTTAAAATTGATTACATGTATAGATCTGCAGTTGTGTGACTCCACACATATCTGCTGATCTTAGAAGACCCAAACATAGTGAAAGTTTTGAAACATGAGAATACATCTAAAATGACTTCTCTGCTTAATCTAGCAAAAGCATATCAGCATCAAGCAGGAATGGAAATCACACCAGAAGTAGATAAAAATAGGCAGTAACTGAATGTGCCAAAAAACAAAAAAAAAGAATATAAGGTGAAGGACCAGATAAGAAGACAAGAAATGTGGAAAATGCATAAATATAGTTGCAAGTATAGAAAACTTCTGGAAGAACCTCATACTGATCAGGAACAAATGCAGGAATGGTTAAGGAGAGGTAAATTCAAACCAAGAGGTAAAAGGTTAATACTGGCAGCCCAAGATAGTGGACTACATACATGCTAGTTTACAAAGTTCATTGAACATGTGGGAGAAACAGACAAATGTAGGTTTTGTAAAACTGAATTGAAAATAGTTGCACAACTTGTTGCTGGTTGTGAAATATTAATGACAGAAGGACTGTATACTGAAAGGCATAATAACATGGCAAAACTGTTGCGCTGGGGATTGTGCAAACATTATGGTACTGAAATGGCTGAAAAACACTGGAAACATGAGCCACAAAGCATCATAGAAAATGATGAAGTTTATATCACATGGGACCACCCACTACCAACAGTTCAAAGATAGATACTAGAAAACCAGATATAGCGGTCCATGAAAAGAAGACAAAGTAGCAATGATCATTGAAATTGCCACACTCAGTGACTACAGTGTGTTGTGTACAGAGAGATACAAAGTCATAAAATATCAGGATCTGCATGCAGAAACAAGAACAAGGTAAAAGGAAGATACCCAAACAATTCCAATAGCAGTAGGAGCAACGGGTCTTATGAAAAAGAATCTACAACCATATTTAGATATGTTACCAATCCATGTAACCCCGTATGAATTGCAGAAGGAGTCATTATTGGGTACATTGCAGGTGCTGTGAAGAGTACATTTGGCTGGTGTTAGAAACCCAAAAGATTTGGAAAAATTAAAAAGGGAGAGACCATGGGGGTCTAAATGGAGAGGTGATAAGCTAGCAAGCAAAGGAAAGTAGTCTTGGTGAGTACCCTCATGAGGTGGACCCTGTTTTTCACAAAATCTCACCAAGCCGACACTGATATATATATACCATATTTTATATAGCATATATCATAGACAGAAGTAGGTTAAAAATAAAAAAGATAGCTGGGTGCACAAGACCCAGATAAAAAAGTGCTTGATCCTGCTAGGTGCACTGGTGCTTGGAATGAAAAAAAAACAACAGTGTAGAATCCTCAAGACATGAAAACATTCCTACAATAGGGCTAGGCCAAGCCCAGGGGGCAGATGGCTCCCTGCTGTAGAAGGAATTAGTAGTCCCAAACAAAATCACAAAAACTGATAGCCCAAAAAAGAATTATAAAGATAATAGAGTGGACTATTGAGGTTAAGAAAGAAATTATGCATTGTTACTATTATGCAAGAAGCCTAGAATTTCTAGACAGAAGATATACAAAAAGATTAAGAGAGAAATTAGAGGAAAGAAAAATACTTCCAGAAGAAAAACTGTCAGAAGCTTCAAATAAAAATTTGTGTTCATTAATACAACAGATTTATGAAAAGCATTATATAGACCAAGACACATTGGGACATTTGGAAAAATAAGGGAATGAGGAAGTACAAAAATATAAAGAACAAAATCTGGAGACTTTTGAAAGGCATAAAAAAGAAATATGGACATGGGAAAGAAAGAGAGATTTGATATGGTACAATATTTAAGCAAAGGAGAAAGCCAAATGGAAATTTTTTACAATACAAAAAAATAACAAAACAAATAGGAAAAGTTGAAAAGAGAATTAGTAATGGTTATGTTAAAATAAACAGAAAATGAGGTTATGGATTACCTGCAAAGTGAATGACAATGTAGAAAATCGAGCTTTGATAGCATCAGAGAAGGACAGAGCAATGGATCCCCAAATTAGGGAGAAACCAGTAGAGCAGGAAACATCTGATCAGTTGCCATATGAAGATAATTTTGAGCCTTCCATAGGAAGCAAGTACAAATGTTCAGTTGGAGTTGCACAGCAAGGGAAGGAACAGGAAACTGTGTCAACTCGGATGCAGTCAATGTTGTGGAGTGATACACCAGTGAGTTCCCCTATGAAAGAGCAATGGGTGACATGGATGAAGCTGAAGACAATGTGGCATAGGAAGATGCTCTGGAACTTTATATAGAATGCCCACAGGAAATGGAGAACAAAGAATGTGCCCTCAGTTTAGAAGAAAATGACCTAAGAGAAGTCTTGCTTGATTTAATAGAGATGGACAGACATATTAAGATCAATGTAAGAAATAGACTACAGACAGAAAGTCAATAAAACCCAAAAAGTTAGAAGTTTGATAAAACAAATGAACACAGTAATTAGGACTGTCCATACATATTCATGCGTTAGAACTAAACCGGATATATTACTGTGCAGCTAAATCAATAACAGATAAAGTCTTACCATAAAAGCATAGGGTAGTTAAGGAAAGGAAGGGGAGAAACCAAGTGCCATCATGGAAGCATCAAATAGAAAAAACTATAACACAATTAAGACAAGAAATGTCACTGTTAGAAGAGCATAGAAGGGAGAACAGATCAACAAAAATACTCACAGACATAAGTGATAAAAGCAATGCACAGTATTAAAACAGATCAGGATCTATCATACATTGTCACAAATAATAAACTAGAAATAACAGCACAGGCAGAAAAACTTAGAAGGTATGCAGATAAATATAAGGGAAAAGTACAAAATAAGCAATGATAAGCAATTTATTGATGACTCAAAAAATTTATAGGGAACTGGGAAACGACAAAAGGAATTGAAACACCACCAAAAAAGAAGAAACAGATACATTCTGCAGAAATATCTATGAAGATCATATGGAACATAACAAAGATGTTAAATGGCTAGAGGAAGTAAAAGAAAGAATAAGAAGTTCAAATGCACAGACTATGAAATGGGATGAAGTAATGACCAGAGAAACTGAAACAAAAAGCTCCTAACTGGAAAGCTCCAATACCAGATGCAGTACCTAACCTCTGGCTAAAAGCATTAACATGTTTACATGAAGATTTAGCCATGAGTAAGAACTATTTATATATTCCACAAACAAACAGCAGCCTGGGTAACAACAGGGAAACAATACGTAAGATTGAACCTGCACTTTATCCTAAAAACTGTAGAACAATAACTTGCCCTCCAATGACATATAAACTATACACTAGAATTGATGCTGGCAGAGTTTTTGGTCATTTAGAAGAAACCCCAATCATTGCAATAGAACAAAAGGGCAATAAAAGAAAGTCATTTGGAACAAAGGATCATTTGTTGTTAAATAAAGTCATAATGGAGAATTATAAAAAGGGGAAGAATTGAAGTATGGCAAGGATAGACTACAAAAAAAAGCATTTGACAGCATCCGTCATTCATGATAAAAGAGTGCTTAAAAATCCATAACATGCACCCTACGCTGATCAATTGCATTATAGCAACCATGAAACAGTGGCAAACCACTTTGCAGTTAAGCCATAATAAAGGACAAATTATTATTCCAGGAATAATAATTCGAAGGGGGATATTCCAGGGTGACTCTCTATTACCGCTGCTCTTTTGTCTTGCTCTTAACCCATTAAGCTGTCTACTTAACAGATTAGGTCATGGCTACGATTTGACTCCTACAAAACAACAAAGTTCTAATCTTCTTTTTGTGGGTGATTTAAAACTGTATAGTTCATCAGATGAGGAACTGAAATCAGAACTGCAAGTGGTGATTACATAAGAATGTCATTTGGTCTTGATAAATGTGCAAAAGCATCAGTTTGGGACAGGAATGTGATATAAAAGGACACGAGCAAGAAGGAGTGTATAAATAGTTGGGAATTGATGAAGAATCAACAATAAAATGTGAGAAAATGTGAATAAAACTCAGTAAGGAATATTTTAGAAGACTAAAATTAATACTGAAAAGAGTGATGACATCTAGGAACTAAGTCCAAGCTATAAACCAATTTGCTCTTCCTGTCCTAACCTATAGTTTTGGAATGATTTGACTGGACCCAAAAGGTGTTGGATGGGTTGGACAGGAAAACAAGAAGGATGCTTTGTGCTCATCAAATGATTTTAAAAAAAAATCATTGCATGCCAATACTATATATCACCGTTTTGAAGGACGTATGGGCCTCCTTGAAATTGATTATATGAATAGAGCAGTCATGGGAATGCATACTTATCTGCTGACCTCACAAGACTAAGTGTAGTGAAAGTTTTGAAACATGAGGAGAATAAGTCTCAGATGACTTCCCTGCTTAGTTTATCAGAAGCATATCGCTGTGAAGTGGGAATGGAAATTAAACCAGAAGTCGATAAAAATCAGGGAGCAACTGAATGTGCCAAAAACCAAAAGAAAAAATATAAGGTGAAAGATCAGATGAGAAGACAAGCAATGTGGAAAATGCTATAGAAAACTCATGGATAACCTCATGTTGATCAGGATTGAATGCAGGAATGGTTAAGGAGAGGTGAATTTAAACCAAAAGATGAAAGGTTAATATTGGCAGCCAAAATAGTGGACTACATACACTTTGGTTTACAAAGTCCATTGAACATGTGGAAGAAAAAGACAAATGTAAGTTTTATGAAACAGAATTGGAAACAGTCACATACCTTGTTTCTGGTTGTGACATACTAATGGCAGAAGGACTGTACACTGAAAGGCATAATAATCTGGCAAGATTTTTGCTTTGGGGATTGTGCAAACATTATAATATTGAAGTAGCTGAGAAGCACTGGAAACATGAGCCACAAAGCATTATAGAAAATGATGAAGTCTACATCAGTTAAGATCTCCCATTACCAACAGTTCAAAAAACAGATGCGAGAAACATATAGTACATAAAAAACATATAGAACATATAGTAATCCATGAAAATAAGACAAAAGTAGCATTGATCATTGAAATCGTTACACCCAGTGACTACAGTGTCTTGCATACAGAGAGGCAAAAAGTCATAAAATACCAGGATTTGCAAGCAGAAATGAGGGCAATGTGAAAGAAGGATACCCAGACAGTTCCAATAGTAGTAGGAGCAACGGGCCTTATAAAAAATAGTTTACAGTCATACTTAGATATGTTATCGATGCATGTAAATCCATATTAGTTGCAGAAGGAGTCATAACTAGGCACATTGTGGGTGCTGTGAAGAGCACTTCTGGCTAACATCAAAGACTGAAACAATAATAATTTCATGAACTTTAATCATCTTTTGACTTAGGAACGGGATCCATTCCCAACATGGTATTAGAAACCCAAAAGACTTGGAGAAATTGAAAAAGACAGAGACCATAAAGCTCCAGACAACTTAGGGCATCAAGACCGCACAAAGACAAACCACTCTCACCCTGAGAGGTTACAATCCCAAGAGGGGCTTCTCATGTCATTGAATGACTCATCCAGGTACATAAACTCCAGGGATATAAGTATAAAAGGGGTGTCTCATAGTACTGGCTGCTGGGCTGCAGCCCCCTTCCTAAACAAAGGAAAAAAATATGAATTTTTTTATTTTCTGTTTCTCTTTTACTTTAAAATGCAACACCTTGTTATTACCATTCTGATATCTTCTGCAGTCCACTGAGGAGAAAAAATAAATAAATCCACTTACTCTGTTTGCTGGGCTGTTTTCAAAACAGCCCAGTACTATGTCTACTCCTAACTGGAAATAAGGTGATTACCCTTTATTATAGAATTTCCTGATTTCTGACACAAAAAAGTGGCTTATTGGCTGTTAAAAGAAAGGAAGCAATTTCTATTGGCTCAGGTGGCTACCTCAGGTGACTGGCTTAAACTGAGGCAACCTGAGACTGAAAGTGAAGACATAAGTAATGGACGACTAAAAGACTAAAATATGAGCTCTGGAGAAAAGTTTTTTTTTTTTTTTTTTTTTTTGTAATTTTTAGTATTACTGGCCATAGATGTGCCTCTTACGCAGAATATAGCAAGCAAGTATGCATGCCTTTTATTGTGTGTGTGTGTGTGAGAGAGAGAGATTGAGAGGGATCTACTTCAGAAACTAAAAGTTTCAAAACTTCGAACTTCAAATGGCCAAGACCATAAGATCAAAGTTTTGAAACTTCAAAAACCTAATAAAAAAAAAATAAAAGCAAAAATTGCTTTTACATTTTTGCACCCCCACACCCCCTTCTAATTAAATATACCAGCTCCAAGATCATGCTACAGTGAGGAAAATTGTAAATATCTTTGATCTTATTTTTTGTCTTCCTGCTTGATTCTTGAACTAAGAGGCTAAGAAGTATGTGCCTATGTGTGTGTGTGCTTGTAGTGTGTGTGTGTGTAGAGGGGTTGCGGTGTATTCTGTCAGCCATGAGATATGTTGCATTCCTATATGGCAGTTATGTATTTATTCATTCATTTGGTTTCAATCAAATTTTTGAAGTCTACAATTACAGTCATGAAAGCATTTGTAAATGATGGTCAAATATGTGTATGTGCATGTGCATGTGCTTGTGTGAATATATATATATATATATATATATATATATATATATATAGTCACATGGTGGATAGAATCACATTAGACAACCTCGACAGAGTGCTGCTCGCTATATTTTTATCTGTGACTGCATAACTGTCTTGAGGTTTCTTCTAACAGATGTTTTTCCAATTGGCTCAGTATCTGCATATACTAAGTAGTTGGTGCATGGCATTGTCCTGCATGCGGTAGCTATTTGCTCAGTGTGTTTTTTGTAATCTTTATAATATATATTTACCATCTCAAAAGTGCTTACTCCTCTCTGTACTCTTCTTTTCTAGACCTAACACCACTCTTAAGTATTCAACTGCGGTACCACCTTTAACATTCTTATAAGAAAAGCGCAATCCAGGTCTGAACTGTCTGCAAACAGCTACAGTTAACTTTGAGTATGCGTCTACCTGTTTGAGCCAATATTCATTTTTCCCCTGGAGAGCACTTTGCTTTGGTTGTAAGCAGCCCCCCCCCCCCCACACACACACACACACACACACACACACACACACACACACACACACACACACACACACACACACACTCATCTTCCACTTTCTCTCTTATTCCCTTCTGTTAGCAAATAGTATCCATAACTGATCAATACTGTGTGTTTGCTAATTTAAACTGAGACCACAGTGGCCTACTGATACAAGGTTATCCTGTTTTTCTACCTGAGAAATGGTTAAGAAATTACTTACAGTTTCAGACCAGTCCTTGGTCAATTGTGATTGTTTTTTAAACACAAACTTGTCTTTGCTTTGGCTCATTAGCAGCAGTACAAAGAACTGCCTGCTCACACCCTTGCCCCCCCCTTCCCTGTTTATTACCTTAAGGCAATCCCAAAGTTAATAAGTATTACCTGTGGCAGGCACCATTTTTAAAACTACAACCACCCTTGTCACTATCATATGTTCATTTATCAGTTAACTCTGTTACCTGATTGTTTCCAGCCCCCCCATAAGAGCAACTAACAGGGTCTCTACCCGCTTCACTCCCCACCCTGCCCCCTATTCCCTCCCATCCCCAGTGGTCCCACCTTTATTACACTCACAAACCCTTCCCATCTTTCCAATAGCCAACCACAGCACTAACCCAACACTACCTCCTCCATCTTCCCACTACTATCACACCTCCTCAACTAACATGTACAAGCATACCTTACCTATGCTCACTGCATGCACTCTCCTTGCATATCTTACATCCTACCAAAGCTCCATCATTCCCCCACTCAACCACTACCACTGTGCTACTACTCACACCACCACTCATATCTCACCCACACTCAGCTCCCCTCCCACCAGCTCAAGAACCATCTCTATGCACCCCCACATATTCTACCAACTATATTACTCAAACATAAAGCATCCCTACAACTTAACATAGTAACCCTCCCACCATACCTATTACCCACAGAGCACAATCATAAAGTTTCCCTTATAAACAAAAACATTCAAAAACTGAGAAAACTAATAACCTCATGCATATCAAACTAGCCCTAAGTGGAGACATCCACCCCAACCCTGGCCCTACCATCTCCAACCCCAATCCTCATAATCAGACTAGAAACCACAACTTCTCCCATATTACAGCCAATAGAAAGCCAAGTGACTTCCTTCTACTAAACCTAAATATTAGAAGTATATCCAATAAAGTCTATGAACTCCATGCCATCATAGACTTGTACTCCCCAGATATAGTCATCCTGACAGAAACCTGGCTAAAACCTCACATTACCAGTGAGCAAATACACCCTACAGGTTATGGCATACTAAGAGTAGACCGGCTAAACAAGAAAGGAGGCGGTGTAGCTATAATATTTAAACAGCATCTAAACATCCAGATCTTAAAATCATCAGCTCCACAAATAGGCAATGAAGAAATAATATATACCAACCTCAAAATAAACCAGAACAAAACCATCAACATAATTGGATGGTTCTTCCCACCTGGCCAAAACATCCCTCCACTAGAAAACCTCCTCAGCTGGTCTACCCACCATCTCCCCCAAGAAACTATCATTTTAGGTGATTTCAATATTGACTGGTAATCCTGTTCTGGCAACCATCCAACCCATCATGTAAACCTTCATGGCTTCACCCAACTAGTCCAGTCGCCAACCAGGATAAATAAAAACTCCAGTAAGCACACTACCCTGGATTGGTTACTAGTCAGTAAGAGCCCCCAGTCATATATAACAGGCTGCTTATCAGATAGCCTCAGTAACCACTCCCCAACATTCCTACTCAAAAATACCTATACCAAGCTAAACCTGTCATCTACCGTCAAATACGTAAAAAACTAAACTTTAACCCACTCACATTCATCTCATCCCTCAAAGAATGTAACTGGCATCCTCTAAAGTACCTCAGTCTTGATGATGCAGTTGAATTTTTTAATACTACCTTCCTGAGCATCCTTAATTACCATGCCCCCGTAAGACTTTCCAGAATAAAAGCACGACCCTCCCAATGGCTGCAGAAAACCACTAAGTCAGAAATGAAAAACAGGGATAAAGCCTGGGATCACTGGTGCAAAACCAAAACCCCCTCAACTAGACAGAAATTCCTAGAACTACGCAATAGAGACAAAAAGCTAATAAAATAGGACAAATTCCAATAACCAGTCTGCCCTAGACTCCTCCCAACACAGCCCCAAACAATTCTGGTCCTCCATAAACTCCATCCTCCACCCAGGTAAAGTCAGTACCCCTCCTCCTAACATCCCTCACTCCTCAGAAAATATTGCTACCTCATTCAACACACATTTCACACAAACCATACTATCACTAGCTAAACAACACAACCCCCCTCCCCTCCAACCTACACCTTCAACTAGTAATCTCCCCACTGCCTTCTCTTTTTCTCCTGTACCTACCTCCAACATAAAAAAAACTCTTAACTAAACTTAAGCCCACCAAATTAGCAGCAGACAACCTCCCAAGTGAATACCTACAAATCACAGCTGATGTACTGGCCTACCCAGTAGCCATCTTGATTAACTGATCTCTGTCAGAAAGTTACTTTCCCACACTGTGGAAAGCATCACATATAATTCCCCTCCACAAAGGCGGACCCTCCACAGAACTAACCAATTACCGCCCCATAGCTATTCTCTCTCCACTCTCCAAAATACTAGAGAGATGCATACACTCTCAGGTCTCAGACTACCTCCTTACTAACAACCTCCTTTCCAAAACTCAGCATGGTTTCCAACCAAACCGTAGCACCACCACTGCCTTACTCTCCTTTACTAACACTATCCTTCAGCATAAAAGCAATGGCTATCTCTCCTCTGCTACTGTCCTAGACCTATCTAAAGCATTTGACATGGTCCCACACAAACAACTTATCTCTGTCCTCCATAACCTATCCTTCTCACAGTCAGTCACCAACTGGTTTCAGAGTTACCTGTCTGACCGCCAACAATCCGTTGTATGGCAGAATGACATATCTCCCCAACTACCTGTCTCCATAGGGGATCCCCAAGGATCCATCCTTGGACCCCTACTCTTCTCTGTTTTCACCAAAAATCTAGCCTCTGCCACCAAACATGGCACACTCATACAATACGTAGATGACTCAATCATCATCTGCTCAGCCCAGTCCCTTTCCAAACTGCAAAAAGTCACACAGGAAGCCTTTTCCTCTGTTGAAACTTGGTTATCCGATGCCCAATTAATACTCAACCCAAACAAAACTGAACTACTCATCTTCTAACCCACCAAACATACTCAAAACAACTCTCACTTTAACATCACAGCAAAAGACAACACCACTATATACCCAACTGAACACACCAAATTGCTAGGAGTGGAAATAGACAATAAACTAAAATTTGACATTCATATATCCATGACCATAAAAAAATTTCACAAAAAACTAGGAGTGTTATACAGAAATAAGCAACTTCTCACCAAAGCAGCAAAGATTTCAGTAGCAAATTCACACCTTATCTCCACCCTACTTTATGCCTCTCCAATATATACCAACCTAAGGCAATGCGATCTAAACAAGCTAGAGACTTGCTACAACAAAATCGCCAAATTCGCCACAGGGGCATCCTACCATAGTCACCACTGTCTCCCACTTGCTGAACTGGGCTGGCTTGAACTCCCTCACCTCCTTCAATGGTATCAACTCTCACTCGCCCACAAACTAGTAAACCATCCATTAAATGTCCCATCCCTCCAGAATCTACTTTAACCCTATCGCACCACCAGACCACTAAGATCCAGCAACAAAAATCACTTGCAGATCACTAAAGCCAATAACTCTGCTGGTGAAGCACTATTCTGTTGCACCATAGCCAAATTATGGAACTCCCTCCCACCCACAATTACTTCCATACCATCATGCACCCACTTCAAAACTTTACTAAAAGCGCATCTAAAAACATGCTGGCTATGCCCTTGCAACTCCCACTCTAATATCACCCACCCCATCCAACCACTACCTTTCTTTCCACTCCACTAACTACCTTGATTATATTATACAGCAGGAACTTCTTAATGTAACATTTGTTAATGTCTGTTATGTACTTCACAGATAAAGATTCTAGTTGTCTACTGATGTACTATGCTCTTCATCTGTAAATATGTTGTAAGTAATTGCTATGTAAATTGTTAATTGCTATGTAATCCAATGCAACTACTGTCTGTTTATTTTAACTGTGGAGCTTTTCTCCCCGGGCCTCCGCTGAAAATGGACCTACATCCAGTCAGACACTCCTGGTCAACAAATATAAATAAATTAATTAATTAATTAAAAAATATATATATATATATATATATATATATATATATATATATATATATATATATATAAATATATATGGGTTTATTTTGTTTGTACGAAGTTTCAGTACTTTGAAACCCACTTGGTTGAGACTAGTTGTTCGAAGTACCAAAACTTCGCAAATGAAGTGCAGAGATCACAATACAGCGCGTAATCGGAATATTCCCTTTTCCTCAATGTAGTGTGTTCTCGGAGTTGGTATGGGGAGTAGGGGGAGTTGGGGGTACAGGGGGCTTGTCCCCCTGCAAAATATGCTTTTTTGTGTTTTTTTAGTCAGCCGATCTGGTGACTAGGCTAAAGCGAAAGTGCACTTTCATTGAAATGCACTTTTTCTGAAGTGGGCATCTACTTTGTTTCTTTGATGTAACGTATTTTCGAACAAAGTAGATCCATATATATATATATATATATATATATATATATATATATATGTGTGTGTGTGTGTGTGTGTGTGTGTGTGTGTGTGTATGTGTGTATCTGCATGCATGTAGGTATATGTGTATGTACGTGTAGCTGCATGTCTGTACTGACCATGTTTGCAGTTGTCTAGATGTGTGTGTGTGACTGTCTGAATATGTGTGTAAGAGTACATGGGCATCAGTGTGTGCATGCATATAAAGTTGTTATAATGGGTGTGCTCTAAGGTAGCCTGTCAATGAAAATGACCAACACCATCTGTTGTTTGATCACAAATGATGGTCATTAACCTGTTGTAATTGACCTCCATATCATTCCAATTAGCTCCACCCATTAATTTGTTTCCTGCAGCCCCTAGCCCTTGCTTTGAAGTATGGTCATGCAAACCCTCCCACCTTAATGAGGTCACAATCTCAAGAGGACATTCTTATGGCAATGGATACATAAACAGGTTCATAATGAACATTCTTCTTTGTGCAGAGGCATCTAACAGCTTTCTGGAGTATTCAGCCTTCTTAGAGATCTTGATTGTGACCCTCATTAAGGTACCTCCTAAGGATTTTGTAGAAGGGACATGGCTAGGAAGATCAGCTTGCCTAATCACTCTTTCCTCTTCTTCTCCTTAACATCCTGCTTTACTACTACACCCTTACCTCCTATGAAAATCTCAAGCTTAACCAAACTCCTTCATCAGCCAAACGTACTACAACTACACTTCCCCTACCCAACCAATCACATATTAATATACTATCTACCTGTCCCTACCTCCCCCCTCTCTACCACAAAGCCCACCACTACAAATTCACAACCTCCAAACGGCTTATTCTAATACCATTCAAATACACAAAATTCCTACAACCACCACAAACTCTTTTACTTATACATGGGGACATCCACCCCAACCCTGGCCCCAATACCCTCCACAATCAGAGCCCTCCAAACCAAACTACCAACTATTCTAACCCACCCTTTTCCTCTGACTCCCTCTCTATTGCTCACCTTAATATTCGTAGCATTAACAACAAAGTCACTCAACTCCATGCCTTAATTGATTTCTACGCCTTTGATATCCTCTGTCTCACTGAAACCTGGCTTAAACCCAGTACCAAAGACAATGAATTCACTCCCCCAGGCTATAGTACCTTAAGACAAGACCGTCCAAATAAAAAAGGTGGAGGAGTGGCCCTCCTGTACAAATCCCAACTTCAGGTAGCCTTAATTGACTCCTTCCCCCCCATACCAGGAAATGCTGAAATACTTTCCACCAAACTCCAAGTTAACAAATCCAAAGCTATAAACATAATATGTTCCTACATCCCCCCAGGCAAGAACACGAATACTTTAGAAAATATCCTAAGCTGGATTTCCTGCACCTTTCCCCAGGAAACCATAATCTTAGGTGATTTTAATATTGACTGGAGCTCCTGCATATCCCCCAAACCCACCATACACCTTAATCTCTTTAACTTTCACCAAACCATCAACTCCCCTACTAGAATACATAAATCCACCCACAAACAAACCATTCTAGACTGAATACTGACCAACAACAATCCCCTCTCCTATAAAACAGGAATACTCCCTGATAATATCAGCGACCACCTCCTTACCTTTATCACTAAAAAAAATGCAATAATCCCAAGCAAACTACTTATCGTACCAAATATAACAAAACAGAATTCAATCTAACATCCTTTCAAAATGAACTCAAAGAATATAACTGGTCAACTCTAAAATACCTCCCAATAGATGAAGCAGTAACCCATTTCAACAATACCTTCCTACAAATTCTAAACCAGCATGCCCCATCCCGATTAGTCAGAGTCAGCTCCAAAGCAGCTCCATGGCTCTCAGTTATAACTAAACAAACTATGAGAGCTAGAAATAAATCATGGTCTAAATGGAGGTCCACAAAAAGCCCTATTGACCATCAAAACTTCAAACATCTAAGAAACAAAACAAAGAAACTTATCATTCTGGATAAAAAAAACTATAACTTTCAATATCAACAAAACAAAAACCAAAACCCAAAAACATTCTGGTCAGGAATAAATAAACTACTCCACCCAGGCAACACCAAAACACCTACCCCAGCTAGCTTAGCACAAAACCAACCTAACATCATAGCCAACACCTTTAACAACTTCTTCTCTCAAACAGTCAACTCACTTGCAAGCACCATGACCCCCACCCTCCAAATTACCCCCACTCTTAACAGTACCCACACACTAAAACTTGAGACCGTCTCAACAACCTATATACGGAAACTACTTTCTAAACTAAAACCCTGCACCCCTTCTGCTGACAAACTTCCAGCTGATACCTTCAGCTAGCTGCAACCGAAATAGCCTACCCAGTTTCCATCTTAATTAACAGAACCATAACAGAATCCGAAATCCCATCCTGCTGGAAAATCTCCCATATTATTCCACTCCATAAAGGAGGGAACTCTAACGAACTATCCAATTTTAGACCTATTGCCCTTCTATCTCCTCTATCCAAAATAATGGAACGCTGTATTCACCATCAACTTCTACATTATCTCTTAAATAACAACTTGCTTGTAGACTCTCAACATGGTTTTAGACCGTACCACAGTACTACTACTGCCCTTCTCTCCTTCTCAGACACTATAAATAAAAATCGAAATAACAACCTGTTCTCATCTGCACTATTTTTGGACCTCTCAAAAGCATTCGATATGGTCAACCATCAACTTCTCCTCGATACCTTAAAATCCCTATCACTGGATTCACAAGCATTACAGTGGTTCAACTCATACTTGACTAATAGAAAACAAGCAGTCCTTTGGGACAGCCATTTATCCACTCAACTCCCAATTACTATTGGAGTCCCACAAGGATCCATCCTAGGCCCCCTACTTTTCTCTATTTTCATCAATAATCTGCCCAATTCCCTCCCAACATCCACATGTATACAATATGCAGATGATTCCACTCTTATCTGCTCTGCTTCTTCCCCAGCAGAACTCCACTCTGCTACCCAAGTAGTCTTCACTGCAGCAGAAAAATGGTTTCAACATATCTGTCTCCTCCTAAATCCCAAAAAAACCAAACTACTACTCTTTACCCCAACCTGTAAATCCACCCCAATCTCTTTTTCAATAACATCCTGTAATGGCACTGTCATCAAACCTGACAACTGCACTAAACTGCTAGGCGTCACCATAGACAACCAGCTAAATTTTGACTATCACATTGATTTAACTATCAAAACTGTCAATAAAAAGATTGGTGCCCTATACAGGCTAAAGCCCTATCTCACTGCTACTTCCCGAGTAGCCCTTGCCCAAACTCACCTTATCTCTACATTAACTTACGCCTCTCCCTCCTTTATCAACTTATCTAAAGCTAATCTTCAGAAACTGAATACTGCCTACCACAGTATAGCCAGATTTGCCACTGGCTCTCCATTCCAAACTCACCACTGTCTTAACTTAAAGAAACTAAACTGGCTTGAACTCCCGAACCTAATACTCCTACAACAACTGATCATCACTTTTAAAATTCTTCATTACCCCTCCAATATACCCATACTAAATAAACTTATCACACCTTATAAAAATCTCACGACACTCAGATCAGCCAACAAGCTACTAGTTACTACTTTGAAATCTCATAACAAATCAGGTGATTCCCTATTTGCAAACACTATCGGTTCTTACTGGAATAAACTTCCCACAGAACTGACCTCCCTAACCTCATGTCACCTTTTCAAAAAACAGATGAAAACCCACCTACTAATTCACTGGCTATGTCCCTGCTCCAATCCTGACTGAGCTCAGCACTCTTTATTACTCTCTCCAGTCTGCTACTTGTGTAATTCTTTCCACTCCCATTCTTACTTAGACTGACTTCATCAGCCCCCTTTACTGGACCTTCACTCTTTTATCTCTCAATTTTTTGTTTACCTCCCCTTCTAGCCATCTTCTTTCCATCTCTTTCTACCCTTAGCTGACCTCCTATAATCCTGCTACCTTGGCATTTCATCACTATCCTGTTTCCACCCTCTCCTTTTCCAACTGGACACTCCCAACCTTTACCAATTTCGTAATACGTTTACCAACAAATTATATTCTATCCCCACTTTCTGTCTATCTTATTTTTCCCCCTTTTCCTCATCTCTAACTACTTATTTACCTGTTAAACCTCCAAACCTGCTCTTTTAACACTCGATACCAACAGATTCTTTGCTTCTGTAAATTACCTAATCTGTTATCATGACTACTGACTAACGACTATATTTTTTAACTTGACTAGTGATGTCTCTTAACTTAACTTTGTATTTTGATGCTGGAGCTTATCTCCTTAGCCACTTAACTGAACTCTGTTTGTTACCTACTCAGATTAGTCCAGGCAAACTGTATATTGTCTCTGTACATTTTTTAGAATTAATTTTAGAAATGTTTTCGTAAATGTATTGTCTTATTCTGATAGTGGAGCTTTTCTCCTTGGGCCTCTGCTGAAAATGGACATGTATCCAGCCAGACTAGCCCGGTTAACAAATGTAAAATAACAAATAACAAATAACAAATCTGAACCTAAGTAGTGATTTGATTTTAGACCTCTGTGCTCACTGTTGACTGTCGATAACAAACATCACATCTGAACACAGGTGTGTTCGTAAGTTTAGTTAGCATCCGAACATCATCAGCCATAGATTAACAACCAAGTCTGTTGTCATGTTATCATAACTGAGGTTATATGGTGATTAAGACAGATGCTGAGTTAAGTTCATTACCATATTGTGGTGGGTTTGGTCAGGTAGTTGTGACAGTGGCTGGACATGCCTGTAAAGTGACAATACATAGACAGAGTGCCCTGGGAATGACCAGCAGATGATTCTGTGTCAGATGCTTTTAAATCTCATCTCTTTAGGTTCATAGATTTGCAGGTACTTTACTAGGCTACAGATCTTTGGGGATTTTAAGCCTTACTTTCCCATAATGTTTTTTAGTCTTTATATTTTGCATACAAAATACCCAGAGATAGGCAGAAGCAAGGATATGTTGTGACATTTACTTTTTGCTCCTTTCCATAACATACAAGGTTGCTAAACCAAGTATGAATTTGTAGTTTCTAATCCATATATTGAAATTATGTTTGAATAGAGGAAGGAAGTACTTTGTTTTATATGGAGTGGAAAACGGTTCCAGTGAAGACATAGTGTCTGCGATACATCCCAAATCCTTCCAACCTGTTCTATATATTTTGCAAAAGAAAAAGTGATCATTTTAGCAGGTGCTCACATTGCTACTGGACTTGTGAGTGTGCAATAGGTCTGACAGAATAGGCTCTGTTGAGGTTTTATATGCAAGGCAAAGGTCACTTCTTAGTAACCTGTATGATTAGTAGTAAGAGAGACAAGGCTTTGAGTTGTTCGACTTTTTTTTCATGAGAAAGCATTGTCGTTGCTCCAGTTGCGTCAAATGTTTGAACAGGAACATACTGAGTTGGACATTAAATTCATAATAGGCCAGAGGAGAGCTGAGTACAGTGGAATGATTACATGTCTGGTCCTGGGCACCATACCTGTGTGATAAAAGAGAAAATTACCAGAATGATTCTCGCATATGCCTGCAGAGGTTGGGGATATGATGTCTGAAGAGACCCTATTTGAAATCTCTTTAGATGGTGCAGCGACAAATAGCTGACTCCATATGGTATTCAGCACTTGCAAAGGTGGTAGTCCCTGGAGAATTAGTGGAAGAAAATGCCAGGTTAAAGAAAGGAGCCTTCCATGCAATCCTTATGTGTGGTAGTGGTGGTGGGCAATCCTTGATATGTACCAACAAGTCAGAAAGGCAGCAGCAGCAGCAATAGTCACTGGACAGAAGGCTTTAGTATGTGCACTATTTAGTGCGGCCATCCTATTAAGGAACTTGAGCCTTACAAAAGGTTCTCACAAATAAAATAACTAAAAACAGGACTCTGTCCTGGTAGAGAAACAGTTGATCAGCTCTTAGCTGTTGGACAGATACTGGGGACTCTCGGGAGTTTCAAGTACTGTATGCATGTGTTTATGCACCTAGTAGCACATACACTAGAATTTCTTGTGGGAAATGTTACAATAATATGTTTTTTGTAACACTATAGGGCAAATTCTGTGTGTCATTGCAATTTGTACTTGGGAACTGACAGCTGTGTTCAGATTCTAAATACTGAGTTGAATACATTTAGATGATATCAGACTTCATCAATAGTGTATCTTATTGTTGTCCTGTATGTGAGGGCTTTTTCCTGTTTCCTATTTGTTGTTAAGCCCTCTGGACAAATTGTCCTCTTCAGGGACAACTGAGGAGCACTGACTGGTTAAATGACTTGCTCAGAGTCACATGATAGGCAAATAAGGTAAAAAGGAATCGAACTACATACCAAGGGCACAGGAAGGAATCAAACTACATACCAAGGGCACAGGAAGGAATCGAACTACATGCCTAGGGCACAAGAAGGAACTGAACTACATACCAAGGGCACAGAAAGGAATCGAACTACATACCAAGGGCACAGGAAGGAATCGAACTACATACCAAGGGCACAAGAAGGAATCGAACTACATACCAAGGGCACAGGAAGGAATCAGACTACATACCAAGGACACAGAAAGTAGCTCATAATGTTAGTCCTCTGCACTAACTGCCAAATTTTCATGGGCAGCATATCAAAGTGTAACCAAGCTCTGGAAAGCAAATAGGCTGGGGGGTGTGAAGTCTGAATCTTCCCAGTTTTCAGGTAATGCAGTCCTCTTAGCTTCACATGAATGTGATCCTAGCATGCACTGGCACGATTCACTGCTGACTGTAATGGAGGGGGACTAAAATCATTACATCCAAATGAAATGCTACGGTTCTGTCCTGGAGAAGAGTGGATTTCACCCTTCAGGAGAGGGGGTGGGGGTTGCTACCTTAAGTGGTTGAAGTATTTGGGGGCATATTTATGATTTGTACTACAGGGATCAGGGGATTGCCAGTGGGTTATTGTAGGAGTGACAATGCTGTAGGTGATATACTGGACCATGGTGATGAACGGGGTACAGAGTCATAGGATGATACTCTTAATTTACTGGTCAGTCTATGTTTCATCTTGAATAACCGACCTGATATTTGGATAGTAACTGAAAGAATATGATGATTGATACAGACAACAACAAAATCAGGTTTTGTCACAGGGTAGCTGAGTCACTATCTATGATACAATGAAGAGCCTAGGAATTCTTAAGGTTACCAGTGTACAGGCAATCCTTCTCTGTGTTGATAGCAGCTAGTTGAGGTGGACTGTGCACCTTATGGGGATCCTTCCAGAGTGCCTCCAACATAAAATGTACCAGGCATATGCCACTGATGGGAAGCCCCAGGGTAGACCCAACACCACTGACAGGAAGTCCCAGGGTAGACCCAACAACACTGATTGGGAGCCGTAGAGTAAACCCAATGAATGCTAGAGGAACTGTATCACTTATCTTACCTGGGAATGCTCACGGATGATAGCATTTTTCAGAATTTGTAAAAAAAAAGAAGAAAAGGACTGGAATATTTTGATGTTATGAAACCTACCTCCATTCTAGATCTATACTTCTTTTATGCATTATGACAATATTAGGTATACAAATATAGTTTAGTTTACATTTTTTATTATGATTTGATGCAGAGGTACTTACTAAGTCATGCTGATTTCTGCTGGTGCATTCCCTTTATAACATTGACATAAATAATGTTCCAGCCCCTACATGACACTGACAGAATTAATCTTCCACAGTTTGAAAATGTCCTTCTGTCCAGCTTGGAAATGCAATACAGCATAACAAGCTCCATGGCAAAGGCAGGCTAGTATAAAACGTTTATAATCTGCCCAGCTTCTCATTCAGCAAAGGCCTTCTATATAATATATTTTGTATTATATGGTTTATTCAAATCAGATGTAATAGTCCACTTTTATTTAATCACAACTGAAATGACATAGGTACTCATATATTAATGAAAAAGAAAAAGTTAAACACAGTCGGGCATTTGAAAAAGGGACACTTTTACAACTTTTCTGTAGTAATTGGGCAGTAACCAGCAACTAGCTAAATGAATATATTTAACATGCAAAGATCTATGAAATGTAATCACTTGTGAACCTCATCTTAGTATTCCAGAAGTCAGAACCTCGGAAGGTTCCTATGTTCTCCACAAGCACATTGATGAAGGAAGAGAGTACCCTACTTTCAAGGAAAGAGGGAGGCAGAACTTAACATTTGCCATCTCAGTAAAGTGCAATTATAATTAACTATAATTTAGCATTAATAATTATTTCCAAACTACTGTTACTGTTTCCCTCATTGAAAATATTAAAAGGTCATTAAAAGTTGATTCATTTACAACCAGAACAGATGAGGCGGGAAGTCAAAGGCAAACAAGAACTTTCAGTGCTATTGAAGGGCTATAAAATCTGCTGACACGAATTCTTCAAGGTAAGTTCAACAAGGAATCATTTCATGTAGTAAAGGAAAAACAGCTATACGTGCATGTTAAAACAGCTTATATTTTGTTTATGCATCTGTTTGTTTTTGTTTGGTAGATAAGTGAGCTGGACCATTGTGCTTCTCTTACATTCATGTCCGTTTTAACACAGAGAAAGCAAGCACAGATCAAATGAACCAAACAAAATGTCATAGCTCTGGACCAAATATATACATAATTTAGAGCAAATATTATTTTAATAAAGCAGAATAAATGTACAGATAACAATTAAGGCAGTATAGTGATGCTGGTGCTAATATGTCTGTCGCACAGTAGTTGGATATCAAGTTCATTTCCTTGCTGGGGGGAGGGTCCTTGTGTGCCGGATCTGCTTCTTCTCCTTATAGCTGCCTAATTTTGCACTGCATGTTCTAGTTCACAAGTTCAAGGTCTGATGGTCATTGAGTAACTTGGTGCCCCAGATACTATGTTGGAATAAACTTTCAGGCACCTTCTAGAAGATATGACTTGATGGGCTAAGCTTAACTTGAGATGTAGGGTCTATTCCAAAGGTATGTGGGTCTTTGAGACTTGTCATGGTATGGTTAATATTAATTGTTATTGAATCAGAGTATCCTCTTATGTTCGGATCACCAGGGGGTTATTCTAAGCAAATTATTTAAATAGCAAGCTATCCTTTAATGCTCTGTTTGTTAGCCACAGGTCTCCTCTAAGAAGGAGATAAGATGGACAGAAGACAAAGAGTTTCTGTTGTCTTTCAAAATAAAACAAGCCTGAAAACAATTTAATTCTTCTTGTGAGGAATCTTTGTACATTTTCCTGCTTTATCAGGTGCAGTGCGTGTTGGACAGAATAGGACATAGTATTCCACAATTCGATTGAGCTTTACTATTAAGGACAATTATCTCTCTTTAATGTCTATCACCGCAACAGATGGTCAGATAGCAAATTAAATATGATGTGCAAATGGTTGTGGCTATATCCCAGCTGATGCCAATGAATAGGGTGTAAATGTTATGTTTTTTTTTTTTTTTTTTTTTTTTACATTTAAGCCAAGGTTGGCTCTAATACAGCATTCTTGAATAATGTTAATAGTTGTTTAAAGCAAATTGATTTCTTTAGCACCAAGAACAATGCTCCCAAGTCTATAGTCATCTGCACAGTTGGTATGTTGGAGAGTCAGTTCTTTTCATTTGAGAAAAAGATGCCAAAAATCAGTTACCCCAGGACAGAGCCTTGAGGGTCTGAACTGATGGCAAGGGAAGTTGAGAACTAGAATCCCCCTACTCTTAACAGTTGTATGTGACCATTTAGTCAGTCATAAATTCATGTTATTATGGCTTCATTTACTTTCAGGTCCTTAAGTTTATTCATTATTCAATCATGGGGTGTAGATTCAGATGTTTTAGCCATATGGAAATAAGCTGCATAGCCAGATAAATAGATAGATCTTCCTCCAGAGCATTATCCACGTTCTCAAAAATATTTATGACACTAAGCATGAAAGCTTCATCTTTGATAAAACCATACTGAGCTGGGCCATGGAGAAAGAGATTTCCTGTGGTTGTCTGAGTAACTCGTATGGAATTCACTTGTCTGAGTAACTCACATGGTAATTCTCTCCAGTGCTTTGGTAACATCATTGTAAGGTTAATCAGTCTGTAGTTACAGGAAGCTGTGAATGGCTTGCTTCCAAATATCAGACATAAAGCCATTTTTAATGTTCTATTAAGAATGTGCATAAGGGTGGTATGCTATGCTGCTTTTAATTACACAAATTAGGCTTCCTGGCTGAACTTACTGAGAGTAGAGGTAATCATTTTGGATGTCATTTCAGGTGATAATCAAGTTGTGATGAGGAAAGTTAGATGTGTTTCTACTTTATGATCTGTTCATTAGGTTCATAGGTGTGTACTAGGGGCTAATGGCCCTGGAGCCTTTACAAGCCTAGCCCATAGAAGTTAGGGTTGCCACCTTTTAACAAGGCCAAAGTGGGACATGGGGTGTGGCCAATAGGACAGGGGGTGTGACCAATATGACACTGGCCACACCCCCACCACGACATCACCAGAGGTGTTAAAGGAGATGCAGTATTACAGTTATGGATACAACATTGTGACATTACAGCATACTGAAAACTCAAACCATTTAAATGAAATGAACTATTACTGAAAAAACACACATTACTTAGTTGTAACAGTAAATAAACTTTAAAGGAATAAAAAATGCACTACTCATTAAACAGACTCTTGTTTATTTAAAAAGTAAAAAAAATCATAAACCAACCATGACTATTCAGAAAGAAAACTTAAAAAAATCTATGCACCACATACAAGCCAAGTAAAAATTAAGACTTTTTATTGTCAATTAAAGTTAAGCAAAGAAAAAACACAAAACTACATACTGTACCCTAGTACTACATACTGCACACTAGCAAATTAAAGCTAAATCAAAGAAAAACACGAAATTACAAACTGCACCCTTGTACTTTATACTGCACACTAGTACACTAAATCATTTTTTTAAAGTGAATTTTGAATTTGATTTTATGGCTTGAAGAAGGGCCTGATTTGAAATAATATTTGAGTAAAAGTCATAACATTTCATCAGGTAACTTACAGCCATCATTAGTTTGGCAACAAGTCCACACTACATCGGTTTTGCACATCTGTCCATTTATCTTTCACCAAAGAAAAAAACTCTTTCTGCAAATGCGTTTGAGGTCGGTATAGATAAAACCCTAGCAATTACTGGATATAGTGTAGTCAGTTCAGGCCCTTCTTTGAAAAGCTTCAGCCACTTCTCTCCTGGGGTCAAACTTGTGTTACATAACTGTTCGAGAAAGGGCCTAATTGCCAAGTAGTCCCTAAAAAGATAGTCTTCATCTACATCTTGCAGAATCAGGGCAGTGGTCACATTAAGTAAGTCACTGAAAGCAAAGGGCTCATTTAGAAATAATTTAGACAGTGTAAACAAGTAGATGCTTTTAGTATAATCAAACCACTGTTCCAGGTACTTCACTGCTGTCTCCAAGAACACAATGAAGTCTCTTTTCAGTTTATTAGCAGAAGTGCTATCTAATGTGCTCATAAGTGCCCTAAGTTTCCTTCCAAAGAAAGCACCTTCAGCTCTTGCCTGCAGTTTTTGCTTCAGAGAGACCATTACACAAAATGTTTCCATGGCAGTAAGTGCTGATTTTTCTAATGTACATATATGTTCATTAAAATCCACAAGAACAGCACAGAGAAAGTGCAAATAGTACTGGAGAAGCATAGGCAATGCATTCTCACCATGCTCATTAGCTGAAAAGTACTATCATATCTGCTGGGGGGTGTCTCCTCTTCTCCCTGGGAGAGGAAATAGGACTGGAGCACTGGGAGATTTTTTACTATTCTATCAATGGCTGGGAGAAGTGATAGCCACTTTGTTGGCACATGTCTTAACAGACTCTCAAATTTCATGCCACAAAACTCAAAGAAGTCTTTCAAGTCTCTGGTCCTTGCAGCAGAACCTGAGAAGTGGCTGAAAAGTTTCATTACAAATACTTCCACATCATACGGTAGTTGTGCTACAGCTTTATTGGCTGCATTGTGAATGATGTGGGCAACACAGTTAGCCTTCTGGAGTGATGGGCACTTTTCTTTTAATCTGGTATACACACCAGATTTGTTCCCATAGTTCACACTGACATTATCTGCCCATAAGCTGAAATGCTGTTCCAGAACAAGGAGTGTCTTTCCATAATGTTGGAAATTTGCTACGAAATAGCCTGTGCAGATTCATCAGGGTCTTCATAAAAGTCCAAAAGGCCATTCACCACCCCTTCTTCTTTAGAAAAATACCTCACAACAAGTGGAAATAATTTTATGTTCCCCTTGTTGGAAGCATCTGATGAAATTGCAAATGAAGTGCCTGTTTTTTGAAGGCCATGCAGGAGGCAATCCAATGAGTATGGCCCCAAAACATTTTCAACTATGGCTTCAGCCTTGGTTCTTCCACAAGATAGTTTCTTTGCAGTGTCCCAGTCACTGTACAACTGGCTGGCCAACTTTACTGCACAGTCCAAGCTGTTATAGGAAATATTGTGCTTAACAGCATGAAACACCTCAGAGGCTTCTGCTGCAATGATCCTAAATTCTGGTCCCTCAAGATTTGTGTTCCTTGCCCACTTTCTCATCAGGTGAGTGGATTTAGCTTGAAGAATAGCAGTCTTATGTTGTTCAGTTGCCTCATGTCGTGTGACATCGTTTCTTCCACCGTGGGTCACTAGAAATTCTCTCTTGTAGTACCTGCAGAACGCTTTGACATCACTGCATCTCTCGATCCAGTTGAATTCTGTTTTCCAAACATCCTGCCACTTGCACATTCTCTTGTTGCTGGTTGACTGTGATGAAGCTGCTGCTCTCGTCGTGCGTGAATCTGTACTTACCTGACATGCAGCATAGTAACCAAAACTGTGTTAGTGGGTGCAGTAACATACTGCTGCCTCCATAGTTACCAAAACTGTGTTAGTGGGTGCAGTAACATACTGCTGCCTGATATGCAACATAGTTACCAAAACTGTGTTAGTGGGTGCAGTAACATACTGCTGCCTGATATGCAACATAGTTACCAAAACTGTGTTAGTGGGTGCAGTAACATACTGCTGCCTGATATGCAACATAGTTACCAAAACTGTGTTAGTGGGTGCAGTAACATACTGCTGCCTGACATGCAACATAGTTACCAAAACTGTGTTAGTGGGTGCAGTAACATACTGCTGCCTGATATGCAACATAGTTACCAAAACTGTGTTAGTGGGTGCAGTAACGTACTGCTGCCTGAAATGCAACATAGTTACCAAAACTGTGTTAGTGGGTGCAGTAACATACTGCTGCCTGACATGCACCATAGTTACCAAAACTGTGTTAGTGGGTGCAGCAACATACTGCTGCCTGATATGCAACATAGTTACCAAAACTGTGTTAGTGGGTGCAGTAACATACTGCTGCCTGACATGCAACATAGTTACCAAAACTGTGTTAGTGGGTGCAGTAACATACTGCTGCCTGATATGCAACATAGTTACCAAAACTGTGTTAGTGGGTGCAGTAACATACTGCTGCCTGAAATGCAACATAGTTACCAAAACTGTGTTAGTGGGGGCAGTAACATAATGCTGCAGAAATGCAACATAGTTACCAAAACTGTGTTAGTGGGTGCAGTAACATACTGCTGAGTGAAATGCAACATAGTTACTAAAACTGTGTTAGTGGGTGCAGTAACATACTGCTGCACCGCACAAATGAACTGGCTCAAAAAACATTGGCACATGAAAGAACTGGCTCAAAAAACAGTGGCACACAAAAGAACTGGCGCGAAAAACATTGGCACACAAAAGAACTGGCTCAAAAAACATTGGCATGCAAAAGAACTGGCTCAAAAAACATTGGCATGCGAAAGAACTTAGGTTCATAGGTTCATAGGTTTATACTAGGCTATCTGCCCTAAGGCATTTATAAGCCTAGCCCAAAGTTTTGTGGCTTACGCCACCCCTTATATGAAAAAATACTGTGCCCATTAGTTTGTTGTGCCTCTGTCCAGCAGTGACACAGAGATGATTCCCGGGGTAAACCTACGATCTCCCATCCACAGGTCAAGATTTCTCTTGAACAGAGCCAGCGAGGTGCTCTGCCTCACTTGGACCGGGATTTTATTCCACAGCATAGGGAGTCTCTGAGTGATAAATCTATCCCTCCAGCACTTCCTATTTATATCCGTGCTAAGGTTTAAGTCGCTTGCTCTAGTGGTTTTGGTGGATTTGGATTTTTTGAGGTGGAGCATGTCCATTAATTCCAGGTTGGACATGGCCTTGTATGTCAGGCACATGTCACCTCTGAGCAGACGGTATGTGATTGAATAGAGCTGGAGTTTCTTCAATCTGGCAACATATGACAGATTTTGGAGTCCCTTTATCCTTTTGGTGAGGAACTTTTGGGGTCTCTCCAATTGCTGCAGATGTCGGGTGAGATACATCCCGAATGGGGCATTGTACTCGATCATTGGTCTGATAAGTGAAGAGTACAGGGGAACAATGACCTCACTAGATCTGGATGTGAATCCCTTCATGATCAGGTGGGCAATGTAGAAGGTCTTTCTAACCACTTTAGCAATGGGAGTGTCAAAAGAAAGGCCACTGTCAACCTGGGTCCCCAGGTCCCTGATAACCTCTTCTGTGCTTAGTGGATTGCCACCTATATGGTAGCTTGGGGTTACCTTGTTTTTCCCCAAGGGTATGACTATACATTTTCTGGTGTTTAACTTCAGGCCATGGCTCTGGCACCAGCTATCTGTTTCCGTGAGTCCCTTCTGAAGGATATCCGTGTCCGATGCACTTTCCACTATAGCGCCCAGTTTGCAGTCATCTGCAAACTTTGTCAGCCAAAGTCCTCCCATGTTGGCCTGTACTTCTGAGAAGTAGATGCCGAACAATAGGGGGCCAAGGACCGAGCCCTGTGGGACACCACTTGTGACCGGCTTGGAGTCTGACATAGCGCCAGCAACTCTAACCCTGTGGGTTCTGTCCTTAAGCCAGTTTGCAACCCATCTTGTGACATATGGGTTTACATTTAAGCTGGTAAGTTTTTCTACAATACCCAAGTGGGGTATTGTGTCGAAAGCCTTTGCAAGGTCAAGGTAGGCTGTATGGACTGCCTTTCCCTCATCAATGGCCTTGGTGACTGTTTTGAAGAAGTCGACCAAGTTCAAAAGGCATGATCTGCCCTTGACAAAGCCAAACTGGGTCGGGTCCAAAGTCTGCAAGTCCCCTATATCTTTGTTTATGAGCTCCATTATGATCCTCTCCATAGCTTTGCAGACTAGACTTGTTAAGCTTATGGGGCGGTAATTACCAGGGTCCGTAGAGGCACCGCCTTTGTGGAGTGGGACCACAGTTGCCGTACGCCACTCCTTGGGCACGTATCCTGTGGTAAGGCTGAGATTAAACAGCTGCCTTATGTGCGGGTTTAATTCCTCATTTAGCTCGTGTAGCACACAGCCAGGGACACCATCCAGTCCCATTGATGCTGTGTTTTTAGCTTTAGAGAGAGCAGCTTTCACCTGCGCATTTGAGATGTCTGGGAGGCTACACTCCGCTGAGATAGTTATCTCTCCTTTGGGGGGGGGGTGAAGTTTGCACTGAACCTGTCTGCCAGTATGTTGGCAATGTCTGTGGGTTCAGTGATTTTTGTATCATTTTGGACTAATTCTGAGCATATCTGGGAGTTTCCACCCAGGTTCCTAACATAGCTGAAAAAGGCCTTATGATTGTCCTTTGAATCCATGGCAATTTTTCTCTCAAAATTGGCCTTAGTTGATTTTATGAGTGCTCATATTTTTTACTAATAATGATCAGGGTGACTTCCCTTTTATGGATTTTGTTCTATCATGTAATAGCTTTCTCCTCTTATTGTAAAGTTTGTTAATGGCTGGGGTCCACCAGACTGGATGTTTGCCCTTTGTGGAAAGAGTCTTGGTTTTATTTGGGATTGCCTGATCCATGCAGTCCTGGAGGTGTTCATAGAAGGCATTTGTAAGGGCTTCCGCAGCTTGGGTTGTGGTTTCCACTGGCTCAGGGGCCTTGAAGGATACCACACCAGTCTTGAGTAGTGTGAAGTTTGCTTTAGAGAAGTTCTTCACTGTGGTCTTTTTGTTTGGGGTGGGGCGGGATGTGGATTTCCAGTGAGATTAGTTTATGATCAGATCTCACCAATGAGGGATATACTTCCGGTGTGGAGCATTTTGTCCCCATGTTTGTGATAATGAAATCTAGTATATTTTCTCCTCTCATGGGAACAGTGACTAGCTGTTCCATGGCATTTGAATTTATGAACTCCAGGAACCGTTGGGCTAGAAAGTTAGGGCTTGAGTAATGTTCCCAGTCTATATTCAGGTAGTTGAAGTCACCCAATATGATGGTGTTTGGAGATACATTTATACCCTCCAGTGTCTTCAGGAAGGCTGTCTGGGGTTCCTGAGTTTGAGAGGGTGGCCTGTAGCATGCTACAATTTGTAGAGCAGTTTTGCCTATGGTTAGTTGCACCTGGATGGTTTCCGAAGCTTCGCGCGTTGCCACCAACCTGGAGGTGTGGGTATCCTTTATGAATATGGATACATCCCCTCCTTTTGTGGTGTGGTCCGGGTTTTGGGGCCGGAACGCATGATATGAGGTAAAACCTAATAGTGCCGGGGTGCTCTCAGGAGCCTTGAACCAGGTTTCAGTTACAGCACAGACATCGATGTTCTCCATACTGAGAAGGGCCTCGAGTGTGTGCATTTTGAGATTTAGACTTCTGGCATTGAGCAGCATTACCCTCAGTTTCTACCCATTTTTGTTTTCTAGGGTGGTAGGTTTAGAATTTGAGCCTTGCCTAAAAAGGCACTATGGGGGTGGCAAGAGCCTTAGCCAATATCCGGAATCCCAGGAGTGACAGGTGCAAGCCGTCCCTTGTGAAGCAGCGTGGCTTGTCAAGCATGTCATCCCAGGCAGACAGACACTGGATCCCCTTTGAATGACACCAGACATTAAGCCAATTGTTAAAGCTGATCATCTTGTCTCTATATTGTGGCATCATTCTTGGTGAAGGAAGGATACTGGTCAGGGTCATACCTGCCTGGGCTACATAATCAGAGAGCTCCTCTATGTCTCTTTTCATGTAGTCCAGGGAGGTACGTCTCAGGTTGTTCACACCAGCATGGACAATGACTGTGTCATATTTGTACTTGCCGTGGAGTGACCCGAGTGCTTGTGTTATGTGGCGGATTCTAGCGCCTGATAGGCAGCTTACTGTGACCCTCTCCTTGTTCAGCCTGGTGAGTGGGACGTCAGTGTGTCTGACTATGGAGTCACCTATGACAAGTATGTTTGGTGTTGTATTTGGCCTTAAGAGCTGTGACTGCTTTGCACACTGATTTTGTGATTTATGTGTTGCTTGTTGGGTGTCTTGAGGTAGCAGTTGTTTGGGTGTCTGCTTTGGTGGCCTCTGCTGTTTAGGTAAATTTTTACTCAGAGCCTCTGAGTATGTCTTTGTGTGTTTATGTGTTTGATTCAGTGGTGTGGTAGCATTATGTGAGGCTGGTTTTGTGGTGTGTGTAGTTGCCTTCTCCTCCTGTCTGGTCTTGCCAGTCCTGAGTTGAGAGAGCTCAGCCTCCAGTTTGGCTAAATAGCTGCATCTCTCGCAAGTATTTGTGTTATGTGGGAGGAGGAGAGGGTTGTCTGTGTACATGAGGTAGTTATAACATTGCCTGGCTTGAAAAACATTGGCACGCAAAATAACTGGCTCAAAAAACATTGGCCTGCAAAAGAACTGGCTTGAAAAACATTGGCACTTGAAAGAACTGGCTTGAAAAGCATTTGCATGCAAAAGAACTGGCTCAAAAAACATTGTCACGCAAAAGAACTGGCTCAAAAAACTTTGGCATGCAAAAGAACTGGCTTGAAAAAAATTGCCACTTGAAAGAACTGGCTTGAAAAACATTGGCATGCGAAAGAACTGGCTTGAAAAACATTGGCACTTGAAAGAACTGGCTTGAAAAACATTGGCATGCAAAAGAACTGGCTTGAAAAAAATTGCCACTTGAAAGAACTGGGTTGAAAAACATTGGCATGCGAAAGAACTGGCTTGAAAAACATTGGCACTTGAAAGAACTGGCTTGAAAAACATTGGCATGCAAAATAACTGGCTTGAAAAACATTGGCATGTGAAAGAACTGGCTTGAAAAGCATTGGCATGTGAAAGAACTGGCTTGAAAAACATTGGCATGCAAAAAAAATGGCTTGAAAAACATTGGCACTCGAAAAAACAGCTTGCAAAACAGTGGCACTCGAAAAAAATGGCTTAAAAAACATTGGTACTTGAAAAAACTGACTCGAAAAACATTGGCATGAGAAAGAACTGAGGAATGGGGCAGAAAAGAGTTAACATTACAAGCAGTTTGAAAAAGGTCAAATAGTAAATGAGGTAATGTAGGGGGCATTTTGGCTATCGAAAACTAACATTAACACAGATCGTAGAAAATGAAATGCATTACTTTTACCACCGAACATGCCCCCCACCTCACCCCACCCCTCAAGAAAAAAAAAAGTTAACCACATTTTCACTGAACCAAAAAAACACTAAAATGAATGAGAATGCACAGCGGATACCATAGACCTGATTTAGCTTTTGACCACAGCAGTTAAAAGAAATGTATGGCACTAATTTACACAGCGCAATGATCTATTAATGAACATGCCCAACAGCAGCACTGGTCGTAATCAGATTATAATGAAAACAGTACATTGTAAGTTTATTGAAGACATCACTAAAACACAAAATACAAACTTTGCTACTTATAAAAGCAAACAACCCTGTAACAACGATATGGTTTAGCACAATCTCAAATACACTGCATTAACTTCTGAGCATGCATCCACAAAAAAAAATAAAATAAAAAATAACAGGAAAAAAGTCCGTAAACATTTTACCTTTTAAAAATACTTCTTGCAAGAGAAGTAAAATAAACTGCAATGTACATCAGACTCCATGGACTCCTTTTACCTCAAAACATAGCAATTAAGAGTAATTTACCCAGCACAGCGATGCAATAAACAGGCCCAAGTAAAAGCAGCACACCCATATTCACATTACAAGCAAAGCAGGACATATTAACCTTATTAAAAACGCATAAAAAATTAAATACACACATTTACAAGTATAAATGAAAATAATCTTGAAACAGCTTCGGCAAGTTGGCAACATGTACCTACTAGAATAATAAATGCACTACATTAACTGTTAACATTTCCCCTCAAAAGGTAGACTTGTACCACATACACATTGACTTACAAGAACTAACAGGAAAAATTACCCAAACAGTACATTCTAACTTCCTGAAAACAGCATTAAATTGCACACATTTCCACACAAAAAAGTGCAAACGTTGCTCGAACATTTTCTATCTGCCAACAGAAAATACCCAGAAAAAGCTACGACAATAGAAATACATCACAGTAAATTTATATTTCACTGCCCCCCACCAGAAATAAACAAAACTTCTATACACAGAGTTCAGCCTTTTAAAAGTAATGCTTCCAAATCATACCACCAAGAACAATAACAATTACAAATACATACAGGTTTTATACATTTAAAAACTACTACTAAAAAAATCTCAAAATAACCACTGCATAGATTTAAATACTACGTACTGCACCCCCATCTACCGCTAAACATTAAAAACTTAAATAAACCACAATATATTCCCATTTTAAACTACTACTCAAAAATCTCAAAATAACCACTGCACATATTTAAATACTGCATACTACATGCCCATCTACATCTAAACATTAAAAACTTAAGGCACAATATTCCCATTTTAAATAACTAAAGCCACAAAATACTATGTTATGTACTTACCACTATCACAGTTTTTGCTGGGCTAGCTTGCTTCCTTCCTGCTGGAATGGCTAGTTGGATGACTGGCTCTGACTGCTCAAGTGGCTGGGCTGGCTGGCTAGCAGGCTCCCTTGCTGACTAGCAGGCTCCCTTGCAGGCTGGCTAGCAGGCTCCCTTGCAGGCTGGCTTCTTTGCAGGCTGGATGGCTGGCTTCTTTGCTGGCTGGCTGGCTGGCTGACTGGCTTCTTTGCTGGCTGGCTGACTAGATTCTTTGCTGGCTGGTTGGCAGGCTTCTTTGCTTGCTGGCTGGCTGGCTTCTTTGCTGGCTGGCTGGCTGGCTTCTTTGCTGGCTGGCTGGCTTCGCCACTAGGATTGGAAATTTCAGACCTTACGTATTTCCTTCACAGCTGTAGAGCACTAAGACAAAACTGCTCTACAGCTGTGACCATTATTGGGCTATTCGAGGTGAATCCCCGCCCCCTCTAATCCCTGCAGCCAATTGCTGCTTGAATTACACAACCCAGACCTATCAGGGAATCCCTCTAACTGTAGATCCGGATAGGCAATGTAGCCACATTGCCATGGAAAAAACGAAAGTATTTTCGGCCTTTCCATGGCAACGGCAATTCAAAAGTGCGAAGAGTGGAAAATGGGACTTTTAAAGTTCCACTGTCTGCAAATGTGGGAAACGGGATCAGAAGGCTCAACCCGTGAGTGTCCCGCTGACAACAGATAGTTGGCAACCGTAACAGAAGTGCCCTGGCATCGTGCCACCCAACAGTAGTTCCCAGTGCCTCTATCAAGTAGAACCACTGGAGTGATCCCCAGGATGAACTTTCTGTTTCCCATCCACTCATCGAGACTTCTCTTGAAGAGGCCAGTGAGGTGCTCTGCTTGACATGTATGGGAAGTCTATTCCAGAGCTTAGGCAATCACTGGGTTATAAACCTGTCCCTCCAGCATGTTCTGTTGATTGTGGTAATGAGGTTGAGGACTCTGGAGCGTGTGGTGTTGAGGGATTAGGATTTCATTAGATGTAGCATTTCTAACAGAGCTGAGTCAGACATGGCTTTGTAAGTCAAGCAGGGATCACCTCTTAGTAGACGATATGAGACAGAGAATAGCTGGAGTTTTTTTGAGTCTGTCCATGTAGGACGTGTTTAAAGTCTAGGATCCACTTTGTGTAGTGTGGCCTTTCCAGCTGTTCCATGTGTCTAGTGAGGTACATGCCAAATGGGGCATTATACTCAATGACTGGTCTAATGAGGGAAGAGTAGAGAGAGATGATGACCTCTTTCTTCGTGGATGCAAAATCCTTGGTAATGAGATGTGACACATAGAAGGACTTACTGACCAGAGTGGCAATGTGGTGGTCGAAGAAGAGGTTGCTGTCAACCTGTGTCCCCCAGATCTCTTATAATATCTTCAGTGTTTAGTGGGCTCCCATCGATGTGGTAATTAGTGAGAACTGAGTTTTTCTCAAAGGGGATGACGACACATTTTTTGGCATTAAGCTTAAGGCCATGGTTTTGACACCAGACATTGGTCTCAGTGAGGCCTTTCTGTAGGATGTCTACATCACATGGGGAGTTAATAATGGCTCCCAGCGTGCAGTCATCTGAGAATCTGGTCAGCCAGTATCCATCTGTGTTGGCCTGGAGTTCTGAGAAGTAGATGCCAAACAGGAAAGGACCCAGGACCAATCCCTGTGAGACTCCACTCATGACTGGTCGGCAGTCTGACTTGGAGTCCGCTACTTTCACACTGTGGGTTCTATCTGTGAGCCAGTTTGCAACCCACCTAGTGATATAGGGGTTGATGCCTAGTTTGCTAAGTTCATCAATAATTCTTGAGTGGGGAATGATATCAAATGCCTTGGCCAGATCGAGGTAGGCTGTATGAACTGCCTTTCCCTCATCCACAGCTCTGGTGTTTGACTCAAAGAAGTCCACCAGGTTGAGCAGGCATGATCTACCTTTCACAAAATCAAATTGCATGGGATCTAGAGTTTGGAGATTCCCTATATCCTTGTTAATTAGGTCCATGATGTGCTCCATAGCCTTACATATCAGACTTGTCAGGCTAATTGGGCGATAATTCCCAAGGTCTGTATTCACTCCCCCTTTATGGAGAGGGATGACTGCAGCAGTGCGCTATTCAGTACGGGCAAAGCCTAAGGTGAGGCTGTGATTGAACAGGACATGCAGATGTGGTGCCAGTTCACTTTGTAGTTCATGTAGAACACGTCCATGGATGTTGTCAGGTCCCATGGAAGCTGTATTATTGGCCTTGGAACCTTTAACCTGTGCTGCAGTGATGCTGGGTGGCTGGCATTCCTCTGGTATTGTGATTGGTCCTTTGGGGGGGTAAGGTTGGCACTGAATCTGTCAGCCAGTATGTTGGCAATATATGCTGGCTCAGTATAGGAGGTACCATTGTGCAGTAACTCAGAGCAAACCTGGGTATTGCCATGGAGATTCTTGATATAACTATAGAAGGCTTTGTGGTTTTTAGTGTCTGCCACAATTCTGCCTTCATAGCTGGCTTTAGAGGTTTTGATAAGGGACCTCAGCTTCACACACCACTTTGGGCTGGCATGTTTTGAACTTTGATACTCCTTTTGGTGCCATGCCCTTGCCGTACCTGCTGAGGTTGGTTGCTGTGGTCTTTGAGACTTGTCATGGTATGGTTAATATTAATTGTTATTGAATCCGAGTATCCTCTTATGTTCGGATCACCAGGGGGTTATTCTAAGCAAATGATTTAAATAGCAAGTCATCCTTTAATGCTCTGTTTGTTAGCCACATGTCTCCTCTAAGAAGGAGATAAGATGGACAGAAGACAAAGAGTTTCTGTTGTCTTTCAAAATAAAACAAGCCTGAAAACTATTTAATTCTTCTTGTGAGGAATCTGTACATTTTCCTGCTTTATCAGGTGCAGTGCGTGTTGGACAGAATAGGACATAGTATTCCACAATTCGATTGAGCTGTACTTTTAAGGACAATTAGCTCTCTTTAATGTCTATCACCGCAACAGACGGTGAGATAGAAAATTACACATGACGTGCAAATGGTTGTGGCTATATCCCAGTTGATGCCAATCAACAGGGTGTAAATGTTATGTTTTTTTTTTTTTTTTTTACATTTAAGCCAAGGTTAGTTCTAATACACCATTCTTGAATAATGTTAATAGCTGTTTAAAGCAAATTGATTTCTTTAGGACCAAGAACAATGCTCCCAAGTATATAATCATCTCTGCACAGTTGGTATGTTGGAGAGTCAGTTCTTTTCATTTGAGAAAAAGATGCCAAAAATCAGTTACCCCAGGACAGAGCCTTGAGGGTCTCAACTGATGGCAAGGGAAGTTGATAACTGGAATCCCCCTACTCTTAACTGCTGTATGTGACCATTTGGTCAGTTATGCATTCATGTTATTATGGCTTCATTTACTTTCAGGTCCTTAAGTTTATTTATTTTCTCAGTCATGGGGCGTAGATTCAGATGTTTTAGCTATACTGAGATAAGCTGCATAGCCAGATAAATAGATAAATCTTCCTCCAGAGCATTATCCACGTTCTCAAAAATATTTATGACACTAAGCATGAAAGATCCATCTTTGACAAAACCATGCTGAGCTGGGTCATGGAGGAAGAGATTTCCTGTGGTTGTCTGAGTAACTCATATGGAATTCTCTTGTCTGAGTAACTCACATGGTAATTCTCTCCAATGCCTTGGATAACATCCTTGTAAGGTTAATCAGTCTGCAGTTACAGGAAGTTGTGAATGGCTTGCTTCCAAATATCAGACATAAAGCCATTTTTAATGTTCTATTAAGAATGTGCATAAGGGTGGTATGCTATGCTGCTTTTAATTACACAAATTAGGCTTCCTGGCTGAACTTTCTGACTGGTGAGGTAATCATTTTGGATGCCATTTCAGGTGAAAATCAAGTTGTGAGTAGGAAGGTTAGATGTGTTTCTACTTATGATCTGTTCATAGCTTCATAGGTGTGTACTAAGGGCTAATGGCCCTGGATCCTTTACAAGCCTAGCCCATAGAAGTGCCCTGGCATAGTTCCACCCAATAGTAGTTCCCAGTGCCTCTATGAAGTAGAGCCACTGGAGTGATCCCCAGGATGAACTTTCTGTTTCCCATCCACTCATCAAGATTTCTCTTGAAGAGGCAAGTGAGGTGCTCTGCTTGACATGTGTGGGAAGTCTATTCCAGAGCTTAGGCAATTTCTGGGTTATAAACCTGTCCCTTCAGCATGTTCTGTTGATTGTGGTAATGAGGTTGAGGTCTCTGGAGCGTGTGGTGTGGAGGGATTAGGATTTCATTAGATGTAGCATTTCTAACAGAGCTGGGTCAGACATGGCTTTGTAAGTCAAGCAGGGATCACCTCTTAGTAGACGATATGAGACAGAGAATAGCTGGAGTTTTTTGAGTATGTCCATGTAGGACGTGTTTAAGGCCTAGGATCCACTTTGTGAGGTAATTTTGTGGCCTTTCCAGCTGTTCCATGTGTCTAGTGAGGTACATGCCAAATGGGGCATTATACTCGATGATTGGCCTAATGAGGGAAGAGTAGAGAGAGATGATGACCTCTTTCTTCCTGGATGCAAAACCCTTGGTAATGAGATGTGACACATAGAAGGACTTACTGACCAGAGTGACAATGTGGTGGTCGAAGAAGAGGTTGCTGTCAACCTGTGTCCCCAGATCTCTTATAATATCTTCAGTGTTCAGTGAGCTCCCATCGATGTGGTAATTAGTGAGAACTGAGTTTTTCTCAAAGGGGATGACGACACATTTTTTGGCATTAAGCTTAAGGCTATTGTTTTGATACCAGTCATTGGTCTCAGTGAGGCCTTTCTGTAGGATGTCTACATCACATGAGGAGTTAATAATGGCTCCCAGCTTGCAGTCATCTGAGAATTTGGTCAGCCAGAATCCATCTGCGTTGGCCTGGACTTCTGAGAAGTAGATGCCAAACAGGAAAGGACCCAGGACCAATCCCTGTGAGACTCCACTTGTGACTGGTCGGCAGTCTGACTTGGAGTCCGCTACTTTCACACTGTGGGTTCTATCTGTGAGCCAGTTTGCAACCCACCTAGTGATATAGGGGTTGATGCCTAGTTTGCTTAGTTCATCAATAATCCTTGAGTGGGGAATGGTATCAAATGCCTTGACCAGATCGAGGTAGGCTGTATGAACTGCCTTTCCCTCATCCACAGCTCTGGTGACTGACTCAAAGAAGTCCACCAGGTTGAGCAGGCATGATCTACCTTTCACAAAACCAAATTGCATGGGATCTAGAGTTTGGAGATTCCCTATATCCTTGTTAATTAGGTCCATGTTGTGCTCCATAGCCTTACATATCAGACTTGTCAGGCTAATTGAGAGATAATTCCCAGGGTCTGTAGTCACTCCCCCTTTATGGAGAGGGATGACTGTAGCAGTGTGCTATTCAGTAGGGGCAAAGCCTAAGGTAAGGCTGTCACTGAACAGGGCACGCAGATGTCGTGCCAGTTCACTTTGTAGTTCATGTAGAACACATCCATGGATGTTGTCAGATCCCATGGAAGCTGTATTATTGGCCTTGGCACCTTTAACCTGTGCTGCAGTGATGCTGGGTGGCTGACATTCCTCTGGTATTGTGATTGGTCCTTTGGGGGGGGTAAGGTTGGCACTGAATGTGTCAGCCAGTATGTTGGCAATATATGCTGGCTCAGTATAGGAGGTACCATTGTGCAGTAACTCAGAACAAACCTGGGTATTGCCATGGAGATTCTTGATATAACTATAGAAGGCTTTGTGGTTTTTAGTGTCTGCCACAATTCTGCCTTCATAGCTGGCTTTAGAGGTTTTGATGAGGGATCTCAGCTTCACACACCACTTTGGGCTGGCATGTTTTGAACTTTGATACTCCTTTTGGTGCCATGCCCTTGCCGTACCTGCTGAAGTTGGTTGCTGTGGTCTTTGAGACTTGTCATGGTATGGTTAATATTAATTGTTATTGAATCAGAGTATGTTCGGATCACCAGGGGGTTATTCTAAGCAAATGATTTAAATAGCAAGTCATCCTTTAATGCTCTGTTTGTTAGCCACATGTCTCCTCTAAGAAGGAGATAAGATGGACAGAAGACAAAGAGTTTCTGTTGTCTTTCAAAATAAAACAAGCCTGAAAACTATTTAATTCTTCTTGTGAGGAATCTTTGTACATTTTCCTGCTTTATCAGGTGCAGTGCGTGTTGGACAGAATAGGACATAGTATTCCACAATTCGATTGAGCTGTACTTTTAAGGACAATTAGCTCTCTTTAATGTCTATCACCGCAACAGACGGTGAGATAGAAAATTACACATGACGTGCAAATGGTTGTGGCTATATCCCAGTTGATGCCAATCAACAGGGTGTAAATGTTATGTTTTTTTTTTTTTTTACATTTAAGCCAAGGTTGGTTCTAATACACCATTCTTGAATAATGTGAATAGCTGTTTAAAGCAAATTGATTTCTTTAGGACCAAGAACAATGCTCCCAAGTCTATAATCATCTGCACAGTTGGTATGTTGGAGAGTCAGTTCTTTTCATTTGAGAAAAAGATGCCAAAAATCAGTTACCCCAGGACAGAGCCTTGAGGGTCTCAACTGATGTCAAGGGAAGTTGATAACTGGAATCCCCCTACTCTTAACTGCTGTATGTGACCATTTGGTCAGTTATGCATTCATGTCATTATGGCTTCATTTACTTTCAGGTCTTTAAGTTTATTCATTTTTTCAGTCATGGGGCGTAGATTCAGATGTTTTAGCTATACTGAGATAAGCTGCATAACCAGATAAATAGATAAATCTTCCTCCAGAGCATTATCCACGTTCTCAAAAATATTTATGACACTAAGCATGAAAGATCCATCTTTGACAAAATCAAGCTGAGCTGGGTCATGGAGGAAGAGATTTCCTGTGGTTGTCTGAGTAACTCATATGGAATTCTCTTGTCTGAGTAACTCACATGGCAATTCTCTCCAATGCCTTGGATAACATCCTTGTAAGGTTAATCAGTCTGCAGTTACAGGAAGTTGTGAATGGCCTGCTTCCAAATATCAGACATAAAGCCATTTTTAATGTTCTATTAAGAATGTGCATAAGGGTGGTATGCTATGCTGCTTTTAATTACACAAATTAGGCTTCCTGGCTGAACTTACTGACTGGAGAGGTAATCATTTTGGATGCCATTTCAGGTGAAAATCAAGTTGTGAGTATGAAGGTCAGATGTGTTTCTACTTATGATCTGTTCATAGCTTCATAGGTTCATAGGTGTGTACTAGGGGCTAATGGCCCTGAAGCCTTTACAAGCCTAGCCCATAGAAGTGCCCTGGCATCGTGCCGCCCAACAGTAGTTCCCAGTGCCTCTATCAAGTAGAGCCACTGGAGTGATCCCCAGGATGAACTTTCTATTTCCCATCAACTCACCAAGATTTCTCTTGAAGAAACCAGTGAGGTGCTCTGCTTGACATGTATGGGAAGTCTGTTCCAGAGCTTGGGCAATCTCTGGGTTATGAACCTGTCACTCCAGCATGTTCTGTTGATTGTGGTAATGAGGTGGAGTTCTTTGGAGCATGTGGTGTGGAGGGATTAGGATTTCTTTAGATGTAGCATTCCTAACAGAGCTGGGTCAGACATGGCTTTGTAAGTCAAACAGAGATCGTCTCTTAGTAGACGATATGAGACAGAGAATAGCTGGAGTTATTTTGAGTCTGTCTATGTAGGACGTGTTTAAAGCCTAGGATCCTCTTTGTGATGTACTTTTGTGGCCTTTCCAGCTGTTCCATGTGTCTAGTGAGGTACATGCCAAATGGGGCATTATACTCCATTATTGGCCTAATGAGGGAAGAGTAGGGAGAGATGATGACTTCTTTCTTCCTGGATGCAAAACCCTTGGTAATGAGATGTGCCACATAGAAGGACTTTCTTACCTTGGTGGCAATGTGGTGGTCAGAGAAGAAGTTGCTGTCATCCTGTGTCCTAAGATCTCTTATAATGTCTTCAGTGTTCAGTGGGCTCCCATCGATGTGGTAATTAGTGGGAACTGAGTTTTTCTCAATGGGAATGACGAAACATTTTTTGGCATTAAGCTTAAGGCCATGGTTTTGACACCAGTCATTGGTCTCAGTGAGGCCTTTCTGTAGGATGTCTACATCACTTGGGGAGATAATAATGGCTCCCAGCTTGCAGTCATCTGAGAATTTGGTCAGCCAGAGTCCATCTGTATTGGTCTGGACTTTTAAGAAGTATATGCCAAACAGGAAAGGACCCAGGACTAATCCCTGTGAGACTCCACTCGTGACTGGTCGGCAGTCTGACTTGGAGTCCGCTACTTTAACACTGTGGGTTCTATCTATGAGCCAATTTGCAACCCACCTAGTGATATAGGGGTTGATGCCTAGTTTGCTTAGTTCATCAATAATTCCTGAGTGGGGAATGGCATCAAAGGCCTTGGCCAGATCAAGGTAGGATGTATGAACTGCCTTTTCCTCATCCACAGCTCTGGTGAGTGACTCAAAGAAGTCAACCAGGTTGAGCAGGCATGATCTACCTTTCACAAAACCAAATTGCATGGGATCTAGAGTTTGGAGATTCCCTATATCCTTGTTAATTAGGTCCATGATGTGCTCCATAGCCTTACATATCAGACTTGTCAGGCTAGTTGGGCGATAATTCCCAGGGTCTGTAGTCGCTCCCCCTTTATGGAGAGGGTTGACTGTAGCAGTGCGATATTCAGTAGGGACAAAGCCTAAGGTGAGGCTGTGATTGAACAAGGCACACAGATGAGGTGCCAGTTCACTTTGTAGTTCATGGAGAACACATCCATGGATATTGTCAGGTCCCATGAAAGCTGTATTCTTGGCCTTGGCAACTTTAACCTATGCTGCAGTGATGCTGGGTGCCGGGTATTCCTCTGGTATTGTGATCGGTCCTTTGGGGGAGCGGGTAAGGTTGGCACTGATTCTGTCGGCCAGTATGTTGACAATATCTGCTGGCTCAGTATAGAAGGTACCATTGTGCAGTAGCTCAGAGCAAACCTGGGTATTGCCATGGAGATTCTTGATATAACTACAGAAGACTTTGTGGTTTTTAGTGTTTGCCACAATTCTGCCTTCATAGCTGGCTTTAGAGGTTTTGATGAGGGATCTCAACTTTTTGTTGAGGCTAATAAGGGAGTTTTTCCAGTCTTGGGCTTCACCTTTCGCTGCAACAGTTTCTTCCTTCTGTTGTAGAGACTATTATGGGCAGGAGACCACCATATTGGCTTCCTTTTTTTTTGGAGGAGAGCATCTTTGTTCTGTTGGGTATGGCTAGTTTTATGCATTTATGTAAGTGTTTATACAGTGCATTGGTGAATGATTCAACAGTCATACATCTATTTTCCATTGACATGGGTGCCATGAAGTTAGCCTCCTCTGTTTTTAGGAGCCCAAAGTCAGCTTTGGAGAAGTTTTTCATGGTGGTTACCTTTAGGATGGTGTGGGTGAGATGTGGATTTCCATGATGATTAGTTTGTGGTCGGATCGAACCAGAGAGGAATTGACTATTGGTGTAGAGCAATGGTTGCCCATGTTTGTAATAACCAAGTCAAGGATGTTGCTTTCTCTAGTGGGGGTAAGAATGACCTGGTCCAAGGCATTGGAATTGATGAATTCCAGGAAGTGTTGGGCCAGTGTATTGGTACATGAGTAGTTTTCCCAGTTGATGGAGAGGTAGTTGAAGTCACCTAGTATGAGAGTGTTGGTTTGGACCCTAATAGTTTCCAGGGTCCTTAGGAACATGGAGTGAGAGTCTTGGGACATGGTTGGGCACCTATAGCAGGCTATGACCTGAATCACTGTCTTACCCAATGTTAGTTGTTCCTGACGTATCTCAGATGCGTTGTGCTGGGCTACTCGTTTGGAGGTGTGAATATGCTTTATGAATATGGAGACACCATCACCTTTGGAGCTTCAGTCCATGTTCTGGGGCTGAAAGGTGTGGAATGAGTTATAGCCTGGTAGCGCAGGGATGCATTCTACTGCTTTAAAACAGGTCTCCATTACAGTACAAATGTCGATGTTGAGTGGTGTAATGGGCAAAGCTATTAATAACTAAAATATCCCCAGAAAAAAAAAGGTGATGGCTAGAGTCCCGTGATGCCTTTAGGATCTGCACTGTACTGTGTTAACTACATCTATTGGCTTTCTTATTTTGTTTGTTCTGGCATATTATATTGTTCTTTCTTCCTTCAGTTTCATTTTTCAGCTGTGATTGCAGAAATCTTTATTACTGTCATCTTGCTAGCAGGTTTTACATCAAATGATGCTTTGGTTCTTTTTGCATTTTTTGAGAGCTCTTTTTCTTCCCCTGCATCATCCTATAGCCTTACTACCCATTGTTCCACATTCATTGCTGGGTCTACCAGCTTCTCCTGTTCTCCTGGGCTTGTTCCAATAACTGGAGCCAGTGCAGATCCTAAAGGCATCATGGGGCTCTAGCCATCACCTTTTTTACTGGGGGTATTTTAGTTATTAATAGCCTTCCCCATTACACCCCCTAACAATTTGGCATTGTGTCTCTTTGAGGAGTGAGCATAGACTGGAGATGTATGGTATATTACACTGCCTCCAGAACAGTTCAGCTATGTCTAACTACCTTTCCCCAGTAGAACCATGCTCCCTCATCATGATGTCCCTAGCCTCCACCAAGGATCATCAATGGGAATAACTACCCACCACCAAGATGACCACACCAATTCTTCCTTGCTGCTCCATCAGTCATCCAAGCCAGTAATCCAACTCTGGTTTACTGGGTATAAGTAAGAGTTTTATTCTCTATGCCACCAGAGCAGCAAGTTTTAGTTCAGTTGATTGAGTTAATGAATTCTTCTGGAAGGACTTGACCTTAATCTTGTTGTGTAGAGTTGGACAAATTAGAAGACCCTATATGCATTCTCTTTTTGAGCAATAATTTGTTGATTTTTGAAGCTGACCATTTAAGTTTATTGCAAAATTTTTCAATATACCTGTCCCCCCGAGGGATGACTTTATCAATGTAGTTATTTAAAGTTTTGTAAAGATTCATGGGGGGGGGATTAATACTGTCCCAAATAATAGGTGTTTGGGACATCAAATATATACTCCCAGTTGCTTTCCTTACACATCCCAAAATGTTGCATAAATGAATTGATGATGCTTAAAATTGTGTGTATAATGTGTATATATGTGTGTCTGTGCTCTATGATAGTCTGACATCCCATCCAGTTACACATTCTCTGCCTTGTATGCATTGAGTGTCAGGATAGTGTCACGCTTCTCTACAGCTCTGAACTGAGTAAAATAGATATTGGTTAATGAAAGGGTGAATGAAATAGGCTTGCATTTTCTGGTACTAGTCATTTTGCACAGTATCGATTTGATATGAATAGTAACACTCTTGCATATCATACACTGTGTTTATAGAGTTTAGGTTATATGTGTTCAAAAGGACAGTTTGTTATTTTACACTTTTTAGTGCAGTTGGAAAGATATGTTTAGCTATACCACATTCAAAATATACGTTCTTTGTGAAGCAAAGGCGACTGTGAGCTAAAGCTTTGTGCGGGGATTTTGGAATTGACATACCATATTTATTGGGTATTTTGTGTATTTATTCTGGAACCTTTTATGCAAGCTTAGTATTTGGAATTTGATTGCTTTTTTTATTTGATGCTTGATGGAATACTATAACTGTGTCTGTTATATTACAGTGACATTTTTAATATGAAGAAATGCTGGGCAGCATAAACATTATACTGCAGGTAGTAATATTTAGAGCAGCACACCAAACTAAGTTAGGTAATCCTTATCTGTTTTGGGGTTTTGGAAAATTTTTTTATATATATATACATATATATATATATATATATATATATATATATACACATCTATATCTCTGTCTATCTCTCTATCTATACCTATTTATTGGCCCATTTATGTGTGTGTATGGTGTGTATGTCTATATATATATATATATATATATATATATATATATATATATATATATATATATATATATAGGGTTCCTATTAGATGACTGAAGATGCATTATATCGAATACATCTTGGTTGAACTTAAAACAATGAAAACGCAAAATAGCGAAGCGGCTTTTAAGTGAATTCTTTCCCAGGGAAAGAATTTGCTTGGCCACTTCCATTACTTTGCCATTTTTGGCACTATAGTGCAGTCTCGGAGTTGGTATATTTAAGTAGGGCCTGTGTGGGGGGCACAGCCCCCACACTTTATGTATTATTTAAATTTTTTTTCTTTTTTTTTTGGGACAGTGATTTTTTTTCACTTGGAAAAAAATCGCTGTTCTAAGCTTTCGAGATTGTAAGCTTTCGCTTACATGGGTTCGATTATTCATTGTTCGCTTTTTTAAGTGTTCGATGATGTAATATAGACCCTATATATATATATATATATATATATATATATATTTTTTTTTTTTTCTAAATGTCAACTGTTCCTGTGTGTGTTATTTGTATTTCTACAAGGACAGTATGGTCTCATGAAATGAAAAACTTGGCAAAAAAATATACTTCTGCATAATATTACAGAGCGTTAACCTCCTGTTCTCCTGGGCTTGTAACTATGGAGGCGGGAAGTAATCTAATAGTAATGACAGGCTGCTTTACTGTACAACTTCTGGAATCCAGTGTTCCACAAGACAGTATATTTTGCCATGGTAATTCACCCACATGCTCAGATAACTCATCAGACTTAATTGCTTCAGCTTTGAAAATGCATTATTTCCATTAACCTCTTCCTTCTGCTATGTGTAAAATAATATAAAGTCAGTAAAGGACATCTTATATGGTTTAAATGCACATTTTTATGAGTTAATATTAACATCAGAGAGTTACCATGCCGAATCTCTCAAAGTAAATTGTTTAGATTCCCTTACTAAGTCAGTGAAGGATAGTCTTCTATCTTCAGAGGGTAGTTCATCAAGAGACAACTTTATAATAACAAGACTGGATGAAAACTGCCAACCAAAGAATAAACTGAAAGGAGTACTTTGGGAATATTTGTCACAAATATCTGGTTCCACAAAAATGTTTCAATCTAATGTAATAGGCCTGTTGCATATGTCGCAGTTGGGTACAAGTTTGTGTTGGGAGCATGAAAGGAAATTTCATTTTTTTGTTGAGTTATATAGTTATCTGCTAGCTTTATATATTGGTTTTAGGAATAGATCCTGGAGGTGGACTGCTAGTGGTCATGGTGTCCTTTTGCTATTGCCTTGTCAGCTTTTAATATTAAGATCTTCTGTGGGGGAGTATATAAAGAATATAATATGTATACAAGTACAGTTGGCCTTACTTACAGACCATGTAGGTGGAGAGTTAGATGCATGTTCATTTATGTTAAACCCATATGGCATTAACCTTTTTATTTGCATCAGTTTCCTAAAAGATAATGTGACATACTCCTTAATCTTGGAATGGCATGGTCATGCCAGGTAAATAGTAAAAGAAAACTTTTAAAAATATTTTACAAAAGATTAATACTATTGCATGTCTCACACAAGAGATGTTTTATTATGGCCATATTCATGCAATTTCTCACATCCATGCATTAGTGATAATAATTGTTTTCTGTTTGAACATATCTACTTTATGCATGTATGCATGTATAAATATAGTTGACCAATAAGTAACGGGACTATTCTCTTGTAAGATCCCAACTCCAGAGCAGTTTACAATGACATCTACTTGCAGCATAATTGGCTTACATTCATATTGCCATCTGTTTGCAACACAGCTAGCTTAGTCGCGTAATCTTGTTTTGAGATTTGTATATCTGTAACTAATTTATTTAATATTTCAACATTATTTTCCTTTTCATAGATCCATTCCCAGGCTATATCATGCTTTAATAGCTTTCAGACACATTAGATACCAGCTTTGCAAGGTATTAAATTATTTCTAGAAACCTACATAATGCCAGCTTGTTTTATGGTTTGGCATTTGTACAAGTGGTCTGCCTTTTAGGCTTTAATTTGTGTGATATTAACATATTATCGACATATTTCAAACTTGGCATACTTATTTTACATATGCTCTTATAGGTTGTTGTATTAGTAACATCATCCTATTATTTTGTTTGATCCACAGTAATAGGTCATTTGTTATGTTTATGTTACCTTCCAATCTTTCCATTACCTATACAGCAGCTTTTTGGAATGTCTCTGTTGCTGATGAAATACCAAATATAATTCTAAGAAACCTGATGTATTAAACATACACATTTCGGAACTTTTTTGGTCTAGTTTAATTTGCCAGAACCTGCAGTTTATGTTTACTACTGAAAAAAAACTTAGCATTTAGAATTATTGATACCACTCCCTCCCTTGTAGTGAGTTAATTTGAGTCTTCTAGATCAAAACTATTTTAAATTGTGTCTTGTTTTATAACAGCAACCAAATTATTCAAACTTTCTTAGTCCATCCATCTGTCAGTTAATGAAAAACTTATATTGAATGACTTGGGTGTATTAACAGAAGTAAAAATGTTGCTTTGCAAACAGAATATGACTGGATGCAGTGGCCACAAACAAAACATCCTGCTGAAATGCTACCATTCATACTATGTATATTGCATTAGTTTTACCCACTTTCTTAAAGCCAGAAAATGTCATAGAGATTTCCATTTTCTAAAAGAAAAAGTAACATTATGAGCCACAATATTACCATAAAAATGATCATTCAGACAGCTATGCCAGAATTTTTGAGGGCTTCCCTTTAGTCTCATCATATTTTAACCATATGTAGTAAGAAATCTATGGGCCTGATTGAATATATTTGTATCTCCTGTTTTTATATCATAAAATGTGTGACTTTTGTCAGTGTCTTGTCCTTGTCTGTTACCTGGCTAACATCTGCAGGTTTATATCCCCATGATAGAAATCAGTTGATCAGTATATTCATTTCCATCTGAAATTCTGTTTTCTCAATCCAAATTATAGGTACGTTGTATACCTGAAAGAAGGGAATGTTTCTAATCACATGGAAAGAGTGGCAATTATTAGCATGTAGAAAACTATTGTCATAAAAGGTTTTCTGTGTATACTAGTTGAATGACTTCCATCCAACAGTTTCATTACTGTAACATCAAGAAAGTTACAATTGAATAAACCACAAGAACATGTATACAAAAGGTCCAAATCATTGTTATTTAGAAATGAACAGAAATCCTTAAATACGTCTTTAATTCCTTGCCACATCAACCAACAATCATCTAGGTAATGTTTCCATTAAACAGTATTGTAGAGAAATGAATTAACACTGCCACTTTTTATCACTGGAATTCAAAACATCTAATGTCTAAACTGGTATACATAGAGGCAAAATGTTGCACCATGGCTGTATCTCTGTTATGCAAGTAGCAGTCCCCTTTATAATAAAAATATATTCATGTTCAAAACAAAACGTAAAAGGTCTATCAAAATTTGAGAAAAAGAGAGGGAATAAAGTCTGCAGGATTCCAGAAAGTCACTGACTAACTCAAATCCCTTTTGGTGGGGGAATCAAATATGAATGCATTGTACATCCAACCAGTATATGTACGTCAGCCCCAACTTATCTGGAATCAATACATTTCAAAAACTCAGTTGTGCTTTAATTTGAGATGAAATAAGATTCAGAAGGTGTCGAGTTTGTATTTTAAAAATTAGATAGTGGCTGTGTCAAAGACCCACATCCTACAACAATAGGGTTTTTGGCTGCTTTTTCTTTAATATTGTGGAATACTGAGGTCTGGGAGTTTGCCGTTATCTGTTGTGCAATCTCAGAGTTGATATATAGAATATGCAGGGGATGTGGGAGGTAAAGGGGAGCTTGCTCACATACGAAAATATTGTCTTTTTAATCTTTTTTTTGTAGGTTCAATTTTTTTTTCAGATTTGATTTAAAGAAAGAATTGATGTTTTTGTTTTTGCTCTTGTTACAGTTCTATAAATTATGAGGCAATCATATACACACACACACACACACACACACACACACACACACACACATATATATATATATATATATATATATATATATATATATATATATATATATATATATATATGGGTCTACTTCATAAGATCGACAGACCATTTGATCGACATTCATTTGGTCGACAGCTCATTTGGTCGACAACCAATATTCAAGGCACATAACAGGGATTTGCCCCCCTCCCCAATGTTGTGCGACCCTGGAGTTGTTATATATAGTTGGGGGTGTGGGGGGCAAATCTCCCCACCTAATTTTGTTTAAACTGTGTAGTCTCTCGTGTATTTTTACGCTTTTAAATGAAAATAGGTGGGGGGCTGTGCCCCCCACACCCCCTACCTATATATGAAAACTCCAGGGTCGCACAACATTGGGGAGGGGGGCAAATCCCTGTTAAGTGCTTTGAATACTGGTTGTCGACCAAATGAATTTCGATCAAATGGTCTGTCGACCATATGAAGTAGACCCATATATATATATATATATATATATATATATATATATATATATATATGTGTGTGTGTGTGTGTGTGTGTGTGTGTGTGAGAGTCTAATCTATATTAGATATATTTTATATATAGAAATATATGTATATGTGTATAGCTAGACAGATGTAAAGAAAAAAATGAAGTGAGAAAATAAAAACTGTACTTAGGTTAAGATAAATACACTAGTTTTTAATATTGGTAGAAGTGTGAATTTTTGGAGTCCCATATGACAGTAGAATGTGATTGGGGTTGTGAAGGAGTAGTAGCTGGAGGTACATAAGCTACAGAATGTAAGTATGCAACTATTTATAGCTGTATGCTCCGCAAATGTAAGTTAGCAATCAAACCAGTCAGTATGCAAAAAGAAACTTGATAATTTTATTTGAAAGGAACAGACATTTTCATTTTTTTTATTATTTGTATATTACTTTATCTATAAAGTACTGGTTTAGGTGTTGATCATCTCTAACTCAGACCACCAGAAGCAAAGGGGGGGGGGGCAGTGGCGGCTACAAATAGAACGCTAGAGACTTTTATTTGGGCGAGGTACTCCAAAAACAGACAGGTATGGGATTGCTTCTATATTCCCCGAATAGGTCACATCTTAAATATTGTGGACAGTGCTACAGCCCTTACAAGAAAAGATACATTAATTTGCTTAAAAGTGTCCAGCGGAATGCCACCAGAAATGTGTGTGGGATGGAGGTGAAAATATGACTACAGATTATTGGAGTTACAGTTCTTCTCACTAAACATCAGAAAAGCCAGGGGGCATGATATTAGTACACAATTTCATATCAAGGAGATGTGAAGTGGTCATTTTGAGTGGGATCATGGGGAGGAAGAGCACAGACAGCAGATTTTAGGAACTTAAATTTCTTCATCATAGAGGAGGTTAAAATGGACAACTGAAATAAATGATGGAGAGATGATCCACAGGCACACTCAAGAGGGCATAGACAGGGGAAGAAAGGGTGAGGGGGAGTAGTGATACAAGAAATATAGTATGATAAATGCACTTAAATGGCAGGTTACAGATGTTTATCTCCTTCTGTCACCAAGCTAATGCAATGCAATATCTAGAACTACAGGAGAAAATTTTCAGTATCTTTCAGACAAAACACATTATGCTAAAGGATCGAACTTTGCATGCTGTTTCTTTATATTATTTAGGCCACCATTTTTTATCTGTAAATGTAAGGGGAAGGTATATGGTGCATAAAAAGCTTCATTCACACTAGTTGATGGAAGACCCTCCAGCTCCCTTGATGGTTTTACACGTACTAGCAATTCAACCTTACTTAAGAAGAGGGCACCATTTTGGGGGATTACCATTTATTTCTTAATCTAAATCTGGGTGTTTAGTAGCAAAGAATACTACCTTGATGAAGTACTGTTCAGCTGACAGTCACCTGTTCACCCCTTCTCCCTTACTGACTTTGTAGTGTGAGGCAAGCAAAACTTAAAGCAAACCATCTGAGCAACCACTCATTCTGTAAACCCACAATGCAACCAAAATACACAAAAACAATCATTCTTTTATGTGCTGTACCCCTGTACTCCTGTTTATGATAACTTTGTATTTACTGCAGCTTAAGAGAAATTGGCTTTTCCAGCATGGTAACCAACACCATCATACAGATGGTACCCAGCCCAAAATAACACACATTATAAACTCCTGTATACAGAACAGTTCCAAACCTCACAACAGGATCCCATCATGACAATTCACATCAAAGATAACTGCAATATTAGTTCTGAGGTTGCTGAACCTTGGTGTAAGTGGGCACTCTCTTACCTATGAGGCTGTGCAAGCTTGGAATTGAATTAGTATATTTATAGAAATGAGGATACAGGGGAGTGCAGGGGCCTTGTAAAATGCTTGTTTTATGTTTATTTGGAATCGAGGTGGTAGTGGTACAATGATAGTGACGAGGACGGTGCAATGGTGCAGCAGTAGTGTTGTTGCCTCACAGCAAGAGGTTCTCTGGTTCAATTCTTGGCTGGGATGCCTTCTGTGTGGAGTATGCATGTCCTCCCTGTGTTTGTGTGGTTTTCTTCTGGGTGCTCCGGTTTTCCTCCCACATTACAAAGACATGCATCTGGAGCATTTCTCCCTGGGCCTCCACTGAAAATTGTCTTTGTTCCAAGTCGGACTTTCCCGCTTAACAAATGTTAAATAAAATTATATTTATTCCATATTCCTAGAGATTGTGAAGTTTCTCTGTTCAGTATGTCAATATAAATCATTGGATGGTACTGTAATAGATGGACTATCCTGATTATACTCTGAAATCAGAGAAAAGATAAACTTCATGTCAGAGAAGTGTGTAACAAGTTTTGTTATGGATCTTTCAAAGCTGTTATGCTGCATTCTTTGTGCTAGAACATATCATCAACCACAGAGCAGCATCAGCTTTAAAAGCTGTAATATACATCATGCTGACACACACACACACACACACACACACACACACACACACACACACACACACACACACACACACACACACACACACACATCTGTGTGATGTCATACACACATGCATACACTCTCACACACCAAAAACGTGTGCAAGGGTGTAGTGTCTGAAACCACTTAAAATGTTGTTCCATCACAGGTACATATAGCTTCTGCCAACACTTTGTATGCAGCTTTAAAAGCTGTAAAACACTTTGTGATTCTATATTTTTCCCTGTGACTCATAGTTCACGTAAGTAGATAAATCTCCATGTAAGAAGTATGAATATGCATCTCTGCTTCATTCAAGGTAAATTTCTTGACATCCATTTGTCGAGCACATAACAGGAGAGTAATGACTGGAGGCCCAGTCATACTCCTGTATGCCATAGTTGTGTACAACAAACACATATCCCAGCATATTCAGAACATAACTGTGCTTCCTACAATTTCCAGATGAAGGGTGTCTGACCTATCAGCTCTGAAAAAAATCTCCATTGCAGTAGATCAGACACACACTGATTGTATGCAATTTTCTTCATCATTTCAGCACTCAGACTATTCCTCCCAGCTGTGAAACTGCCATTGTCAGGCTGCCCTTTGACACTGTGATGTTTAGTGGACATATCTGTCATTTTATTGAGTTTGGTTTGTGCAAAAAATGCCATAGATGCTCCTGTAGCACATCATAAGTTTAGTGAACAAGCATATTTCAAATATATAAAGCAGCTGCATTTATCACAATATAATCAGTTTTCAAATGCTGACCTCATTAACTGGGGAAAAAAGAAAACTATTATCTCTTCAAGACGTATGAGTTTATATCAGAAAAGCTCTGCAATGACAACTTGTAAATGTTGAGCATAGTTTAGCATATTCTCACAGAACATGTATTCTAGTTTGTCATAATAGCACCAAGTCAAACAAAAAAATCCTATATAGAAAAATTTACCCCTAACACCTTACCTTGTTATCCTTGCTCCAAGGTCACTGTACCTTGTAGAGGGAATAATAATTGGAGATAGTGTTAAACCTGTTTCTCTCATTCTATGTGAGGCTACAAGTCTGGGTCACCCACTAACCAATGACACTCTGTATTGTGGTATCACCAATACCATAGCTGTGACAGGAACACCTGATAGATCAAATTGTGTTTGTGCTGCCTAGTGATATCTTCCTGACTATGAAAGATGCAATATCATCTTTTCCTATTAATCATTCCACTATTGATATTGTGAATAATGATAATTCCTCATTTCAGACATGCTGAAACTAAATTTATGTGTTAAGTACTTTAGCTAGGAAGGTATAAGTGTCTTTCTACAAAAACAACATAGGAGCACCATATGTACTAAAGTGCAGGAGTTGTTGTTTTTTAAATGTTAGTGGCATCCCTAATTCATCAGTGTAAAACAAATCCATAACTACCATGTAATCAACCCTCTAATCTGTATTAGTCACATGCCTCTCAACTGTACAGATTTCCACAGAATGTCCAGATTTTTGGCTCATATTTTGGCCTGTTTCTCGTAAAATTTGTGGTTTACTGGCAAATCACTGGGATGATCTGAGGATTGAAGTCACTAAATAATGACATACATTTGAGTTTCTTAATTGAAATCCTTCAGAAAATGTATGCTAAAATAAATTATGTTACTTTAGCAACTTTCTAAGTTTATAAGAACAATATTTAAAATATGTCCCTATTTTTGTGTCTTTGTTTCCCCATTTTGTCAGGCTTTGTCCAGATTTCTTGTGATAAGAGGTTGAGAGTTATGTTACTACATAGCAACAGATACAGTCTTTAATAAGAAATGTAATACTAATAAAGTAACACAACTAGCCCTTAACGCTAGCTTAAGTGTGGTGATCTGCTTAAAATGGAGCAGGAAGTGTTTAGACTGCTTCTAATCAGCAATGTTTCAATTGTCCATCTATTCTAATGCATGCATGTCTGTATGTATAAACATGCTCACAGACAGACAGAAGCGCACACACACGCACACACACACACACACACACACACACACACACACACACACACACACACACAATTGCAAATGAAAGTAATTCAGTAATAAGCTCCTTTATTCCTTTATTACAAAGTACAGTTTATATCTGTTATGTTCTACACAATGAAATGAGTAACACCCTGCTGATTTCTCTGCCAAGTTCATTCACATCCTGTGGGTCTTTTCAATCAACTCAGTCATCTAAACTAACAAAGCACATGGTAGTATTAATGTTGGCAGTTAACCACCCACTGTGGCAGTTGTTGGTCCACAGTGATCGTTTCTGCTTTTACTGTGGTGAAAGTCCAGATGCCCAAAGGCAAAATAAACAAACATGTCAGTGAATAAAAAAGCCTGTAAAATATTATCAGTTACATATGGCAGGTCAGGGTAACAAGCACAAACAAAGCCTCTAACTGTCAATAGGTTAGCCTGTGTGAATCACTGGATGATCAATTACTACTAAAGTTAAATTTATTACGGTTTAACTATATCATCAAATAGTTATGCAGAGTAGCAGCAACATTTAATTTTGGCAATGATGATTGCCTTAATGTGCTGTAACGTTTTGTTGATGTATATATCCAAAAACAAAAATGAAACCAAGCCATTTTCATTTTATTAAACACATAACAGGACATATACACATGTACAGAAAACAGTGGGCTCTAGTAAGGGCATTTACATCATTTAGTGCAGCACCATTTGCAAGTGAAAGAATAAATCATCATTTAATATCTAAGCATGACTCAGAAGTTCCCAGCTACACTATCAAGATAGGTTACCTTTATTTATCATTTATTAACTGTGTAAATCAGCTGGTTCGTGGACCCTTTTCAGATATAAAACAGGCCAGAGGGTTAAGTATAAGAATGACTTAGTATGAACAATCAGATTACATTTTTGGGAAGAAACCATTGAAAACACACTGCATTGGAGGCATAACATGCAACATTTACACAAACTGTGTCCAAAAGTTAGGTTTGAATCCCACACGTTCTAACTTCATAAGTAGAGATATTATCACTAAATAAGCATGCTTTTGTATATGACACCGTACATTGTATCACATAACCTGCTGATATTACATATCATTCTGAGCCCCCAAAGCTTAGCATAGAACTGCTTTATGGGGGCTGGAAAATATCTACGACTGAACTGATTAATATAAAATGTACGTAGCTATATCAGTTATTAGAATACCTCTGTGGTGTTAGATAAGCTATAAACTGTGTATGATTTCTATAACTTCTGCTTTCATACTGTGGGTACAAGACATTTAAAAGCAAACTGTAGTCAGATTTTGAAAAATGTATTTTTAGCTGTATCTTAATATTCTATTGAACAGTAATATACTTCCATCTTTTTCCAAAATGGCTTAACTGGAACTGCCATGTTGGCATAACTTTTTTTGTAATATTTTATTATACCATAGTGCATGCTGTACAAAGCAAAAGATTTTCTGTGGTTTTTGTCTATACATTCACTTACAATATAGACGCTGAAATTTCACTCTTTTTTAGGTTATATTTAGGAAGAGTGTAATTTTATTTATTCATTCAGTCTCCATTACACACTTTATCCTATTCAAGGTCATATATCAGTTGCAGACTATACTGGTAAGCAATGATCACAGAGCAGAGAACAATGCTTGAATGGGATGCCAGTCCTTTAAAGTATACAGACATTTATATATGTATGTATGTATGTGTTCATCCATACTTCCTTTCTTGACAGGGTTAGTTCCACTAAGCTAGTGGTCTCTTTTCACGAGAGACCCAAGGTAGTATTTGTACTACTATGAGAAATTTGGCCAGGCCATAGCATATGGGCTCTTTAAGAAACAAAATACACATACCAATGCTTAACTTAAATGATTTCCAGTTTATCTGATTCATTTCCTTTGGATAAAACTGAAACCCAGCAAAAGTTCCCACTCACACAGGGAGGACATGCAGGCTCCACAAAAAAATGCATCCCAACTGGGAATTGAACTGGAGAAACAAGAAATATGGAACAGTGATTCTAATTGCTCCATCACTAGTCATTTTGTAATCAGCAGTTTGCAGACACATACTAATGGAGAACTCTTGTACCATCCCAGGTAATTAATATAAAGGTGCAGCCTGGTACAGAATGAATTAATTCATTTCAAAATGTAAGTTTATTGATAAATCACCTTACCAAGTGGTAATAGAATGACAATTTGTAATAAGTGCATGCATCATAAAGTCAGTTACTGATGCTAGATGTTCAGCGGCTGACTTTTATCAATGAATCGGCAGTGGAACATGAGTGCCATTCTGATCAATGTACATGATTTAAAAGAGTAAATTCCATTTCTTGCATGAGCAGCCCTGATTAATGATAGTTGGATGAAGTCCAGCATGTCATCAGTTCACGTATATGGCTTTTTGACATTGTATATGAAAAATAAACGCTACATATTTGCACTAATAGTATTAAAGTGTGCTATCACAGGAAGAAAAAATACATATTTAATATAAATCCTGTTACACTTCTTAGAATCTGTTATTTAAATGTAGCATGGGTCTTTTTTTAGCCTTACTTCTACAAATTCTGCAATGTAATTCATTACTCGTTTGTTGCAAGTGCATTGTTCCTGTGAGAGAAAAATCAAACATTAGCCAATTCCTAAAATACTACAACTATAAAAATCTCACAACATTTGTTAAATGTATAGCACTGCTTGTTTCATTTGCTTTATAATCTGCCGGCATTTATTTACCTTAATTAGGAAAAAACAGTTGAGCCAGTGGCCTTTTGCACAGGCAACCTGAAAAGAAATCTCTGACACTGCATACCTAGAAACAATAAAGACTTGCAGATCAGCTTAAGTTGCATGCCTTTTGTTAAAAGCTGAGGAACTTTGGTACTTGCAGGAAACGTACGTGAGCAACTGACATGCAAATACCATCTAGACAATAACCAAAGGCCAGGATTGAAGGCTTTATCTGAGAGACATCAGTACTATGGTATAGCCCTTCCACCAGCGTTTGGCGTTGTACTTGTCAGCCTTAATAATGTAAGAAATTGTATAGCCCAGACCTCATAGTAATGTAATTACTATTATTATCTAAATATAAATCCATAAATTACACATTCTGGTTTAAACTTTCTCTGCTATTAGAAAAGTATTAAGACTTCTCCTTCTTCTTCTTCTTTCAGCTGCTCCCATTAGGGGTCGCCACAGCGGATCACCTGTTTCCATTTCTTCCTGTCCTCTGCATCTTGCTCTGTCACACCAACCACCTGCATGTCCTCTCTCACCACATCCATAAACCTTATCTTAGACCTTCCTCTTTTCCTCTTACCTGGCAGCTCCATCCTTAGCATCCTTTTCCCAATATATCCAGCATCCCTCCCCAGCACATGTTCAAATCAACACAATCTTGCCTCTCTGACTTTGTCTCCAAACCGTCCAACCTGAGCTGACCCTCTAATATACTGATTCCTAATCCTGTCCATCCTTGTCACACCCAGTGCAAATCTTAACATCTTTAACTCTGCCACATCCAGCTCTGACGTCTGCCTTTTTGTCAATGCCACTGTCTCCAACCCATATAACATAGCTGGTCTCACTACCCTTTTGTACACTTTCCCTTTCACTCTTACTGGTACTCGTCTGTCACAAATCACTCCTGACACTCTTCTCCACCCACTCCACCCTGTCTATACTCTCTTCTTCACCTCTCTTCCACACTCGCCATTACTCTGAGCTGTTGATCCCAAGTATTTAAACTCATCCACCTAAGCCAACTCTACTCCCTGAATCCTCACCATTCCTCTATCCTCCCTTTCATTCACACACATATATTCCATCTTAGTCCAGCTGACCTTCATTCCTCTCCTCTCTAGAGCATATCTCCATCTCTAGGGTCTCCTCAACTTGTTCCCTACTCTCACTACAGATCACGATGTCATCTGCAAACATCATAGTCCTCGGGGACTCCTGTCTGATCTCGTCTGTCAACCTGTCCATCACCAGTGCAAATAAGAAAGGGCTCAGAGCTGATCCCTGATGTAATCCCACCTCCACCTTAAACACATCTGTCACTCCCACTGCAGATCTCACTGTTGTCACACTACCCTCGTACATATCCTGTACCACTCTTACATACTTCTCTGCCACTCCCGACTTCCTCATACAATACCACAACTTCTCTGTCATATGCTTTCTCTAATTCCACAAAGACACAATGCAACTCCTTCTGACCTTCTCTGTACTTCTCCATCAACACTCTCAGAACAAACATCGCATCTGTAGTACTCTTTCCTGGCATGAAACCATTCTGCTGATCACTAATTATCACCTCCCTTCTTAACCTAGCTTTCACTACTCTTTCCCATAATTTCATGCTGTGACTGATCAGTTTTATCCCTCTGTAATTACTACAGCTCTGCACATCACCCTTATTCTTAAAAATTGGTACCAAAACACTTTTTCTCCACTCTTCAGGCATCCTCTCACTTTCCAAGATTTCATTAAACAATCTGGTTAAAAATTCCACTGCCATTTCTCCTAAACACCTCCAAGCTTCCACAGGTATGTCATCTGGACCAACAGCCTTTCCATTCTTCATCCTCTTCATACTAAGACATCGATCTGTGATATTTTACATCAAATAATGTTAATATTCTAATGCCTGATAGACATATCTATCAGTAAGAGACACATCCTGTGCATAGGGCATATAGCTACTTTAGCAAAACATTAATAATGCTTTGTTAGATAATAATATATTTCCAAATGTTAATAGAATATGTTTATTTTAGTTGATTTTGATAATTATGTTCATTTTTTATTAAATTTTGATAATGTCTCGATATAACATTTTGACATAATGGTTAAGCTGTTTACCTTAAAGACACAAGGTGCAGGGCTTGATTCTCACATGGGGTAACTGGCTAGGCTTCAAATGGCCCAAAAGGGCAGTTAGCCTAGTACTAATCTATGAACCTATGAAGCTCTATATAGAATAAACAGAATCTTAATAGCTATTTGAAAACGTGGAAGGAAACAATACCTATAATCCAGCTGAGGTTATTACTGCTCATATATGGAAACAAACAGCAGGATACAGAAAAGATTAAAAACAAAACAGTATTGCCTGTTGTGCAGAAATAGCCATGCCTGCATACATACATACATATATTTCCCTGGTTGCTTGATGCACTTTTGCAGAGGCCATTTATTCTGTTGTAAAAATACTCAGTCTAATTGTCACAGGATGTCATGGATATGCAATATTCCTAATATCCAGTATCTACTTCATTGCTCTTGAATGCCAGTTGATATGTTCATTTGTAGTTGTATGCATGTTGAAAAGCAAATACTATGAACTATTGAAATAAGATTTCAGAATAACTTTCATGCAAAAGCTCTTGATGAGATTTGTTTTCACTGAGCACAGTAAAGTAATGATACAGTTTGATACAGAATGAATTAATTAATTTTATTTTCTCAAAGCCAGCTTCACTGCTTAGAAATTTATGCTGAATGAGACAATAGTGAACCCAGGTTCAGTTAGTGACCAGAGTGATAAAGGGGCTAGACAGAGAATGGAAAACATGAAGAGGCAATGCTTGATAACTTCTCCTTGGATGGGTGGGTTGGGTCATATATCAAGGGCATGTCTCCCTTCCATGACAGAGAATGGAGACCTCTTAGATGCTGTTTGTTCACAAGATTAGGGAGATTCAGCTACCTGATGGACTTCATAACCTGCATAAGTGAGTGAAGTTTCCATTACATGCCCATTGGACAATTGCCTTTGGAAAGCGTATTATGATAAACGGGGGGGGGGGATTATGGTGCACAATATCCTAATGGCTGCTTCCCTTATCTCTCAGAGGGGAAGATTCATGGACATTGGCTATATTATTAGTAGGTGTGGAGGGCTCAAAATGCTTTAAACATTAGATATTCTTTTCATGGATATTACTGACCGCAAAGGGTACAACATCTAAGTGTGTTATTTCGGTAAGGTGCCGGCAAACTGCTTCATCAACACCGAGTTCATGAAGCAAGTCAGTGCTTTTAATCAGTGGCTAGCATGACGGAATCTTGCTTTGGTTCAGGCTTCAGTGCTCTCCACTAACCCTGTTCAACCACTTGACAGAACTTCCTTAATATCAGAGCGATCTCAGTAAAATGCAGATTCATACTAAGTATTTATTCTGAATGCTTCCAATACAGGGGTAATTGGCATAAAACAGGTATGGTCACTCATACTTGATAAATGCAATTTTCTAAAGTGTTTTTAGAAAACATGATAATTCTTCTATGAATTCTTATATAAAACTGGACTGTTTTAAAGGTAATGGAACTTTCTAGATGGTTTTCACTGTAAAACCAACTCAACAAAATGCTGCTGCTGCAGTCACATGTGATACTAATTCCAGTTGCTGTGCAGGAGAATGTATTTGCTGTTTATAGGTAAATACTAGGCAAATGACTCTTCAGACTATTACCTGACTAGCCAATAACCAGAAAGTGATAAAATGTGAGAATTAAACCCTGTATAGTGTGCTTGGGATGTAACCCCCTTAACCATTATACCAACTTATAAACCCCAGTGTCAATGGGATAGGACACAACAGATATAAATATCTTTTATCAGATCTGACCATAGCCCTATTTAAGCAATTTGTATCCTGGACAGTGTGCAGATATTAGAAGCAAACTACGACCGCAAGCTAAAACTCATCTTAAACAGCCAACATATACTGATAACTATTTAATATTTTGTAGTGGCAGCTGTTCTCAGTCTGATTTCGTTGATTTGCTTGCTGCATTGTATAACCACAAATCCCCTACACCTGACATCAGAACAGTATATGACAACAGCACAAACTTGGCGTATTTGAGAACACTTCATAGAAGTCCACTCAGTCTTCATTTCATGTGTTATTTATCTTTTGTTCATTTACAAAGAACAGAAAGATTACAAAAAAATTCATCTTATAGGAATTAAGTTCCTTTGTGGATTATTATGTTTCTTATTGCCATAACTCCAATGGTACCAGTTTCAAATAATCATGGTATTTGTACTAACAGAATATCAAATTAGGAAAAGGCTCCTGGGCTGAGTCCGAAAATGGTCCTTGAAGATTACTGCTCGGCTTTGGAAAACAAATATAAATAAAGTAGTCGTGCTGCTCGGCTTTGGAAAACAAATATAAATAAAGTAGTCGTGCTAAGAACTCTTGGTGTCCTTTTACTTCATCAAACAGGAATAACAAAATATAAAAGGATATATATATATATATATATATATATATATATATATATATATATATATATATATATATACATAGCTATTAATTTATCTATTTATTTATCTATATACAATTCATCAGGAAAAAATGAAACCATCAATGTTGAAAATTCTTGTTCTTTAACTGGGCACTGATTGATTGGTCAACATTCAGCTCAGAAAAACTAATGCCACTGAGTCCAGCTTGCTAGTGACATTCACAGACCACTCCGAATCTCTTGTCTCCAAAACCCTAAACCATGGCCATTTTTTAAATACTGGCACTAAGATTAAAAGCAACTGAAACAGCATAGATTTTCTGAAGAAAAGGAAATCTGAAATTATAAAGATCGTCATTATTTAAAATGAATATAATTCACTGTATTTTCTCAAAAAAAAAATGCCAGTTTTACAACAGGTAGAAAAAATTACCAATCAAAATCAGTAATGATTAAGACGTGCATTTGGACATTTCTAATAAAATAATTTGGTTTCCACTTTTCAGATCCTTAATAATATCCACTACTAGAAACTTGTAGAACTGAAATGTTGAGCTATGAAGGGTATGTTAAAACAAGATATGAATGTGTGTGCATCTGTGTGTATGTGCGTGTGTGCGTATGTGTGTGTGTGTGTGTGTGTGTGTGTGTGTGTGTGTGTGTGTGTGTGTGTGTGTGTGTGTGTGTGTGTATGTGTGTGTGTGTCTGTGCATTTGTGTGTGTCTGTGTGCGAGTGTATATGTCTGTGTGAGTTTGAATGCGTGCATACATATGCCTGTACACACAAACACATGTGTAGATAGAGATATATGGATAAAATGTGCATGTGTGTGTGTGTGTGTGTGTGTGTGTGTGTGTGTGTGTGTGTGTGTGTGTGTGTGTGTGTGCGTGTGTGTGTGTTATCTGTATATACATATATATATATATATATATATATATATATATATATATATATATATATATATATATATATATGTATATATAATTCTCTCTCTCTCTCTCTCTCTCTCTTTCTCTTTCTCTCAGTTCCATATGTAACATTCAGCACATCATGCAACAAGTGCCCCTTCAGGCAATCATTACTTCTGTAGTGGTTACAGTTTTATGGAGTCGGGTTGCTAGCTCGGCACCCAACCCCCCTCAGAAGGTGTACCATACACACTCGCACACACACTCACACTCACACCTAGGGCCAATTTAGAGTGTCCAGTCTTCCTACTGCATGGGTTTCGAATGTCAGAGGAAACTGGAACACCCAGAGGAAACCCATGTGAACACAGGGAGGATATACAGATTCCACATAGAAGGTACCGCTGCCAAGACTTGAACCAGAGAACCTCTTACTCTGAGGCAACTGGCGTTTCCAATGCTCTCTAGTGGATACTGATTCTGTGACAGCACAAATTGCAATAATAACAAGCTAATCACATACAATCGTTACTATAATAAATTTGCTATAGCGAGGTTCCATAGTGAGCTTCATACATCACAAAGGTGCAGAATAAGGTTCTCTTTTCACTAATTTCAGTGCATAGTTAGAATCCTTCATGTATTACAGTTTAGTTATGATTAGAGATACAGTCATAATCTTTTATAGCAGTTAATCAAACTAAGTTTGTCAAATGAATACAATGTTTCTTTCACCATTATGTTTCTGTTGTTGTGTATAACTGTAATTATGTGGCTTACTTCAGTTGATCGACCTTCCGAAATGCCGAACATCACATGGCTGAGACCATATGACTGACATTTTAGAAGGTTGAAACTAAAATAAAAAAATAAATAACATTTTTTTGTTTTTGTTTTTGCAGGGGGGCAGGCCACCCTGCACCCCCCACATCCCCTGCTAATTAAATATACCAACTCCGCGGTCATACTACATTGAGAAAAATGGCAACTTTCCTATTCTTCAATGTACGCTGATCGCCAGTCACACTGTTCAACCTTCTGAAATGTTGGTCATATGGTCTTGGCCATATGACATTCGGCATTTTGGAAGGTTGATTAACTGAAAGGGATCCTAATTATGTTTAATGTTTAAATGGGTAGCCTTGATTATTCCACAAAAATGTTTACATTTTATTGGATGATACTTTTTATGAATATGTTTCAAAAATGAAATTAATACTGCTTATTCTAAGACTGATATAGCATTAAATTATTTGTTTTTGGAAGGCTACCTTACCCCAGAACTGAAAGACTTTTTATTTCAGCCATTTTTTGTAATCCCAAAAATCTACAAGGATATGGCAAACCTACTTTTGAGCTTTGTTTCATCACTAGAATTCAAGATTAAACCAATAGCTATTTTAGTGGACAAAAAAAAGATGTTTATGACAAAATTCGTGTCTTAAAATACTCGACATTTTTTCAGTTCCATAGCAATATCTGAGTTTCAAAAAGACTCAGTATTTGTTACTACAGATGTTACTGATTTGTTTTTCAGAATTCTGCATTCTATAAGAATAGAATGGTTTAATGCAGCTTTTTTTCTACCAGACATCTTTATTAAATTTTCACATATTACATAGGCAATCTTACATTTATATAAATAAAGAACAAACAAAATGACTCCACTTTAGTTGCAAACAGTATACATCACAGACACTACCGAAACAACTGTAGTTGCAAACATTGTACATAATTTATAATCTATCCAGTCATTGTCAGTTAAGCATTATATGGCTCATTCAAATCCTGCCCCTTAAACCTCATGCCTTCTCTGTATATGTTGTTCCCACAATTCCCTTTTTATGTAGTTTGCTCCATCCCTTTACTAAAGATCTCAATTCCAGTTGTTTTATCTCTGTACTATATTCACTACTTCTAGTAAAGTTGGTTTAGACTTTGATTTCCATTTTCTAGTAATTGATTTTTTGGCAGCCACCATAATTAGACTCAGCAAAGCTTTACTATGTCTAGCAATTCTGTATTGTACCTCAAATAAATAGAAATGTCTTTATTGAACCTTTTCATGGAAACTGCATAAAATAATAACTGCATATTTGGTAAGGAAAAATTTTTAAAGAAACCAAAAGGTTTGTTATGGGGTTGGGTGCTGCTTGAGTGCCTTTATTTGTTAATACAGTTGTGTGGTATGGAAACCCATTGTGTTGTTTGTGTTGTTAACAGTATTTTTATGTCAGAAATACAGTTCAATCATAGATTTTTGTATGACTTGTTTATTATTTGGAGGGCTAGTATTTGTTGTTTAAACTGGGGATTTAAGGGTCATTGACACTTGCAGAGAAGATGTGTGAGGCAAAGCCTCCTTCAGAAAAAAATATTAATCATGTTTCAATGTACTTGATGTACAAGGTCTGAAACTCCGATGGAGCCTGTCTGAGAGCTTCATTCCCAAGACCAACAGTATTAATGTGTGTTCTCATGTCATCTTCTAAAATAAGGATTTAAGGAACATAGGTGATAAGGCTATATGAAAAAAGAGAGGTAGATAATTACAGAATTTGGCCTCTCCAAGATAAAAAAAAAATAAGCAAATTATTGTTGTAGTGGGTTTGATAAACAATGAACACCTGTTCTTGCTCTGGGTTACAAAGGATATATAAACAAGGATTAAGTGTCTCCTACCTGGCCTGTAATACATGGTCTAGATCTTTTAACCCAGAGATTCATTTACAGGTTCATACGCAGTTACTAGAAATGCAGTCCAAGAGACCTATGAAGATCCTAGCCCAATTTCCCAAGTACCCCAAAGTACTGCCTTGTTAAGTGATTTGCTCATTGACACAGCAGGCAAATGAAGGCTGAGGGAATTCTACCCCATACCACAGGAACCAGACTGTTATCAATTCATGCCTTAATGCTCTGTGTTAACTGCCAGACTAAAAGACATTTCAGTTGTCTGCAGTTTCCTAATATCAACCACACCTGGGTAGCAAATGAATTAATCATTATATTCAATAGAGAGTCTAATGAAAACTACCCTCCTGAAGAAACTGAAGATACTCTACACTTTAGAACATTATATGAATGTCACACGTATTATGAAAATGCATATTAGCATAAAGCATTGGGCACTGTGATGTGTGTGAGTGTGCGTGTGTGCATGTGTGCTTGTGTGTGTGTGTGTGTGTGTGTGTGTGTGTGTGTGTGTGTGTGTGTGTGTGTGTGTGTGTGCAAATATCTACAGCTATTTTCTCTGTGGGTGTATAATATATATATATATATATATATATATATATATATATATATATATATATATATATATATATAGTTCCCCTTTATAATCTCGAGATACTGAAAGCTCGAATTTCAGTATCTCAAAGCTATAAAGTCGAACAGCCCACAATCCCGAAACACAAACACGAAAAACTGAAATCCCGAACATTCACAAACCATACACCACACAACACGCACACCATTCAACCTACAACACACAAACTACACAATCCTACACTACATCTACACGGGGGGGCAAGCCTCCTGCAGCCCCCAATTACACATACACAAACACAACCTCCCTACCCTAACCCACACCCACAACTTACAATAAAACTCACATACACTCACTTACCTTCACTTCTGTAAACCATCCCTGCCAAACATTTCCCATCCTGTTGCTACACTACATAAGCGTGGATTCGAGCTATTCGAATTCATGCTTATGCACTTTTGAGGTTTTTTTCATTTTCGCCTTTACGGTCCCAAGATACTGAAATTCAAGCTTTCAGTATTTCGGGATTGTAAAGGGAGATATATATATATATATATATATATATATATATATATATATATATATATATATATATATATATATATATATATATATATATATATATATATATATATATATATATATATATATATATATATATATATATATATATATATATATGAGTGTTATATAAGTTATTGCTGCTTCCATTTCATTGTGTATTGGAACGCTATTGTTTTTCATCAGTGGTACAGTTGGGCTTCATTATATTAACCACTACATTATTCTTGGGCTTTTCCCTTTTCCTCTTGTTTGTGTAACCCTAGAGTAATATATTTAATTTCTTGGGGAGAGTGGCAGAGCCCCCACATTGGGGGACCTGGTAGTGGGGGAAAGCACCCCATGTAAAAGTTTTTTTTTTTTTTTTTTTTTTGCAATCAGAAATGTAAACTATTGGTTTTAAATTTGCAAATTACTTTTTTGTTGATTTATGTTTCAGTTAATGGTAAACGACAATGATTTTGATGTTTTCTGATGCTATCAAACTCGCTTGCAATTATTCGTTATAAACTCATATTTATATATATATATATATATATATATATATATATATATATATATATAAAGTAAAACAAACTTTCTGAGCATCTGTAACTTCGGTATTTAGCGCTTTCGATCTTTATTGATGTACAGATCTTCTTCAGAATGAAATACTGTGCCAAGGCAAGTCACTAAATAGTATATGTATTTAAATTATGCATAAAATAAGGTGGCGAAATTAGCCAATCGGTACTGTGAGATGGGCTCAGTAGCTAATTACAGTGCATTTAATTAAGGCCAATAAGAAACAAGTATTTAAGGCCAATTAAAAACAAATATTTAAATTAAGGTAACAACTTGTGGTGTAATGCTTTAGTGCAAGTTTGCAGTGGAGTGTGCAAGGAGCAGCTGTAGAGAGTTATCTACACCACTTCAGAGCGCACTTTACATTCATATTCTCATTTAGTCCCGGAGTTATTTCTGCATTCAGTCTGAATTGCCATTTGAGCTCCCTGACTTCAAGTAGGGAGTCTGTGTCTCCAAAAAACAGAGCTATTTGTTCAAGTACAAAGAATTTGAACCCTGTGAATCCAGTGCAACTAGTACTGTGTTTTCCTAGTGCATTGCCAGGGTCATAGGATCTTACTGCTCCTAGGTGTTCTTTGATGCAGTCTGATAGTTTCCTGTTGGTTTTGCCGACGTAAAACTCTGAGCAAGAGTCGCATACTGCCGCATAGACCACGGAAGTGGTGTGGCAAAAATAAAATCTTTGGAAGCAGATTTTGAGGGAGCAATGTTGGAAAATGAAATCTTGCCCCACCAAGATGTGTTTGCAAGACACACAATTGCTGCAGGTGAACATCCCTTTGGGAGCTGTGGTTATGCTGTTGTTGTCCAAAAAAAGTGGTGTGTCCCTGATCTCGAACGATGCTTGCAGCGTTTAATTTTTTTGCAGCAGAAGGTGGGAGACACTCCCAAGGAGGATTTCAGTTCCTTGCCCGTGCAGATAATGTTCCAGTGTGCAGACATGATTTGCTTGATGTTTTCCATGTCCCTGCAGATGGGGACTGGGAAGCTATGAGATTTGTCTGCCTTTTTAATATTAGAAGTACGGTAGGTGAACCCATATGTTAAGATGGGTTTAAAATGTTTTGCCTGTCTTTGGTGACCTCGTGGAGTATCGAGCTCACCAATTGTGCTGGGTAGTCTCTCTTGGAACATAAGAGACAGAAACTCGGACTCCTGTAGGAAGGTGGAGTCGTTGCTGATGAGCCTGGACAAACTGATGAATTGGCCACGCACCACATTCTTTTTCCATAAAGAATGGGTGCTGACTTCTGAAGTCCAGGAAATTGTTTCTATAGGTCTCCTTCCTGTAAATGTTGGATACCAGGGAATTATTAGGTCCATCGATTGAGATGAAGGTATGCAGGAAAGCTATGCTTGAACCACAACCAGACATGACAAAATCCAAGTAGGGTATGCTGTTCGAGAGGGCCTGTAGGAAGGTGGTCAACTCTTCTTTGGGCCTGTTCCAAATAAAAAAACAAGTCGTCTACATAACGGCGGTATAGACTTATTTTACTGAACCTGGAGAGGTGCACAAGTGTTTCAACTTCCCAGGTGCTCAATACAAGATTGGCGAAGGCTGGAGCTATTTTTATTCCCATCGCAGCACCTTTCACTTGTTTAAAAATATTGGTGTTGAAATGGAAGAAATTGTTGCAGAGAACAATGGCTGTTAATTCACATACTGTGTGAATTTTGGCTGGGATGAAGTGAGTATATTTGGACAGGAACAATCTTAGTGCTGCCAACCCTTCCTGGTGGTGGATGTTGGTGTAGTGGGAGGTAACATCCAGAGTGACTAGCAGGCAGTTGGGGGACTCCAGTTGTGCTGTGGATAGTTCGTTGAGAAAGTGCCTGTTATCTTTCAGGTAGAGTCTAGTGGATTGCACCAGAGGATTTAAGAGGTGGTCAACAAATTCCAATATTTTTTCCACTTTGGTGCGTACATTGGATACTATTAACCTGAAAGGAGGATCCTCTGTGTTTTTGTGGATCTTTGGGATACCAAAGAGTTTGCCCAGGTTGGGGTGGGGTACTGTCATGAACATGTATTCCTCCAGGGAGATGCTGTGTTCTTTCTCCAGTAGTCATAGTTTTTTGTCGATTGTGGAGAAATGTTTGTTGACCATTTGGAGATCCACTTTTGTGTAGAATTCTTGATCCGCTAGGGTTGCTTCGATTTTTGTGGAGTATGCCTTTGCCCACTTTCATGATTCAGAGACCGCGGTCTTTGCTAAGCTCCATCAGGGCTGTGTGTTCCTCTCTTGAGAGGTTGTGCCATTTGTTGGTGCTGGGAGCATTGAGTAGCGATCTGAAGTTGTATTTGCATACTCGTTGGAAGGATTGGAGGCTGCTATGTAGCACGGGGCTGTACAGGCTTTTCTGTTGTAACTGTCTTGTTGGAGTGGTTGCAGGAGAATCCTGGGAGTCCTCCTCTTCTTCTTCTTCGGTGTCGTGGAACATATGTTTGAGATGCAACTTTCTCAGGTAGAGCCATAATTCTAGTATCAGCTCCAGTATGTCCGATCTTTGGGCAAGGATGAAAATGAAGCCCCTATTCAGCAGGCTGATGTGGTAATTGGAGAGGTTCCTGTTGGTTAAGTTGAAAACTGCACTGGGCACTTGGGTTGGGGGTACCGTGGAGGCTAGCGGTGTTATCTCCTCGTTGTGCTCCTCATGCGCATTGGTCTCCCTAGGTTCCTGAACCTGGGATTCCCTCTCCCTTGTGTCCCTGGTCCTCTCATAGGAGTTTGTCCTGTGTTCAAGGGGATCCAGATGTCCATTAATAAAAAATCCTGTTGGATTTGGTTAGCATTTGCTGTGGTGGTTGGTGCTAACAGAATTAGTTGCTGTAGTTGGGTCACCGGTGTGGTAGTCGGAGGCATCTGGATCAATGGAGGAGACACTAGGATCATTGCTGGAGGCACTGGGATTAAGGGTGGAGGAGGAGGAGGTGCCGAGTTAATGTCCATGTTGGCCATCGGAGCTAGAGGGGGAGGGTCTGGCTGCTGAGCTGTTGGTCTGGCTGGGTTAATCCAGTTGTTCGGTCTTCTGTTGAAGTTATTACGAATTCCTCGATGTAAGGGGTAGGCTGCTCTGTTGTGGTATTGAGTTAGGTCCCATTGCAGTTTTTGTTTCTTCCTTTGGATGAGTGCTGCCACGTGTCTAGTGATCCGTGGGGAGATGCCGTCGTAAAAGTGCTTAAAAGACGAGAAGTCCGCATTGTGCGAGATCAGGGACACACCGCTTCTTTTGGACAACAAAAGCATAACCACAGCCCCCAAAGGGATGTTCACCTGTGGCAACTGTGTGTCTTGCAAACAGATCTTAGTGGGGCAAGATTTCATTTTCCAACATTGCTCCCTCAAAATCTGCTTCCAAAGATTTTATTTTTGCCACACCACTTCCGTGGTCTATGCGGCAGCATGCGACTCTTGCCCAGAGTTTTACGTCGGCAAAACCACCAGGAAATTATCAGACTGCATCAAAGAACACCTAACCATAACCCTGGCAATGCACTAGGAAAACACAGTACTAGTTGCACTGGATTCACAGGGTTTAAATTCTTTGTACTTGAACAAATAGCTCCGTTTTTCAGAGACACCGACTCCCTACTTGAAGTCAGGGAGCTCAAATGGCAATTCAGACTGAATGCAGAAATAACTCCGGGACTAAATGAGAATTTGAATGTAAAGTGCGCTCTGAAGTGGTGTAGATAACCCTCTACAGACACTCCTAGCACACTCCACTGTAAACTTGCACTAAAGCATTACATCACAAGTTGTTACCTTAATTTAAATATTTGTTTTTCATTGGCCTTAATTAAATGCATTGTAATTAGCTACTGAGCCCAACTCACAGTACCGATTGACTAATTCCTCCACCTTTTTATGCATAATTTAAATATATATACTATTTAGTGACTTGCCTTGGCACGGTATTTCACTCTGAAGAAGATCTATACATCAATAAAGATCGAAAGCTCTAAATACCGAAGTTACGCTCCATATTTTTGTCCTTCACTAGATGCTCAGGAAGTTTATATATATATATATATATAGATATATATATATATATATATAGATATATATATCTATATATATATATATATATATATATATATATACATATATATATATATACATATATATATATATATCTATATATATATATATATATATATATATATATGGGTCTACTGTATAAGTTCGAAAATACATTTTTTCGAACTCACACAGTAGACCCTGGGTTACGCGAAAGTGCACTTTCACGAAACCCGCTACAGCGAACGGGCTACTACTGATATTTAATGCAGTAGCTATGGACCTTAGAGTCAGGGCGCGGGTCATGGTAAGGGGATAGCTAGTAGGGCTATCCCCTTACCATGACCCATGCCCTAACCCTAAGGTCCGTAACTACCGCACCACAGTGGAGAACATAGCACGTTTTCCTGCTGTCCTGCACTGTGGTGCAATCCGCTCATAGAAGCTGTGTTCTCAAAAGTGCACTTTCGAATAAGTGCACTTTCGCGTAACTGAGCGGTCTACTGCTCTTTTTCGAATACGTGGTATTCAATGAAAAGCAGTAGACCCATATATAATATATACATACACACACACACACACACATACACACACACACACACACACACACACACACACACACACACACACACACACACACACACACACACACACACACACACACACACACACACACAAACTCATTTCTTTCATTGAATGTTCACATTGTCAGAGTTTAGTCTGTTGAAAGTTTGGACTGTTGAATGTCAATTTTTCCCACCTTATGAGTTCTAAGTGTCATAAACAGTAAAAAGAAGAATGCTAATACTTATGTATGGATAATCACATTTATTTATTTATTTTTATTTTTATTTTACATTTGTTAACTGGGATAGTCCGACTGGACACAGGTCCATTTTCAGAAGAGGCCCAGGGAGAAAAGCTCCACATGTGGATAGTTACATAAGAGTTAAACAGTAACAAGTTTATACAGTCACATATAGATACTAGCACAGAATTATAGGATTATATGCATACTTGGAATACATACATACTTAAACTTAACATTGTAGTTTTCTGGTTCGAACTTAGACATTTTTAGTGGTACAAGGCTGAAAAAGGTAGCATGTCATTCAGTAGTACAATACATATGAGAATGAGACTAAGTCTGAAACACTGGCTATTTTACAGATAGCCAGGTAGTGAAGAGAGATTCAGTAGTACAATACATATGAGACTGAGACTAAGTCTGAACCACTGACTATTTTACAGATAGCCAGGTAGTGAAGAGAGATTCAGTAGTACAATACATATGAGAATGAGACTAAGTCTGAAACACTGACTATTTTACAGATAGCCAGGAAGTGAAGAGAGATTCAGTAGTACAATACATATGAGACTGAGACTAAGTCTGAAACACTGACTATTTTACAGATAGCCAGGTAGTGAAGAGAGATTCAGTAGTACAATACATATGAGAATGAGACTAAGTCTGAAACACTGACTATTTTACAGATAGCCAGGTAGTGAAGAGAGATTCAGTAGTACAATACATATGAGAATGAGACTAAGTCTGAAACACTGACTATTTTACAGACAGCCAGGTAGTGAAGAGAGATTCAGTAGTACAATACATATGAGAATGAGACTAAGTCTGAAACACTGACTATTTTACAGATAGCCAGGTAGTGAAGAGAGATTCAGTAGTACAATACATATGAGAATGAGACCAAGTCTGAAACACTGACTATTTTACAGATAGCCAGGTAGTGAAGAGAGATTCAGTAGTACAATACATATGAGAATGAGACTAATCTGAAACACTGACTATTTTACAGATAGCCAGGTAGTGAAGAGAGATTCAGTAGTACAATACATATGAGAATGAGACTAAGTCTGAAACACTGACTATTTTACAGATAGCCAGGTAGTGAAGAGAGATTCAGTAGTACAATACATATGAGAATGAGACTAAGTCTGAAACACTGACTATTTTACAGATAGCCAGGTAGTGAAGAGAGATTCAGTAGTACAATACATATGAGAATGAGACTAAGTCTGAAACACTGACTATTTTACAGAGAGACAGGTAGTGAAGAGAGATTCAGTAGTACAATACATATGAGAATGAGATTAAGTCTGAAACACTGACTATTTTACAGATAGCCAGGTAGTGAAGAGAGATTCAGTAGTACAATACATATGAGAATGAGACTAAGTCTGAAACACTGACTATTTTACAGACAGCCACGCAGTGAAGAGAGATTCAGTAGTACAATACATATGAGAATGAGACTAAGTCTGAAACACTGACTATTTTACGGATAACCAGGTAGTGAAGAGAGATTCAGTAGTACAATACATATGAGAATGAGACTAAGTCTGAAACACTGACTATTTTACAGATAGCCAGGTAGTGAAGAGAGATTCAGTAGTACAATACATATGAGACTGAGACTAAGTCTGAAACACTGACTATTTTACGGATAACCAGGTAGTGAAGAGAGATTCAGTAGTACAATACATATGAGAATGAGATTAAGTCTGAAACACTGACTATTTTACAGAAAGCCAGGTAGTGAAGAGAGATTCAGTAGTACAATACATATGAGAATGAGACTAAGTCTGAAACATTGACTATTTTACAGATAACCAGGTAGTGAAGAGAGATTCAGTAGTACAATACATATGAGAATGAGACTAAGTCTGAAACACTGACTATTTTACAGATAGCCAGGTAGTGAAGAGAGATTCAGTAGTACAATACATATGAGAATGAGACTAAGTCTGAAACACTGACTATTTTACAGATAGCCAGGTAGTGAAGAGAGATTCAGTAGTACAATACATATGAGAATGACACTAAGTCTGAAACACTGACTATTTTACAGATAGCCAGGTATTGAAGAGAGTGGTAAGCTGGTTAGTCAGGGTTGGTACAGGGGCACAGCCAGTGACTTTTTAGGAATTTTCTGAGAGATGTTTTGAATTGGTTAATAGTCTGGTTTGCTGTAAGTTCGTCAGGGAGCCGATTCCAGATTGTTCCAACAGAGTTGCAAAACAATGAGTCACTTGCTGAGTTTTTAGATTTAACAGTTTGTGTCAGTATTTTGTCAGAAGACTGGAGAGTTTTTACGTTATTGTAAGGGGTAATTATATTTTTGAGTATGGGTGTGCTTTCGGGGTGATAGAGGACTTTGTGGGCTATTATTAATTGATTATACTGGATTTGAGAGGAAAACTCTAGCCATCCTAGAGATTGTACGTTTATGCAGTGGTGGGTTCTATATGCTGAGCCTGTGGCAAATCTGGCTATGGTATTGTAGCAGCTATTGAGTTTATTGAGGTCAGATTTAGTTAGGTTTGTCTAGATTGGGGAGGCATAAAGATGGGTTGAAAGTAAATGTGTTCAGGCAATAACTGTCCTAGCAGTTGGGGTTAGAAATGCCTTAATTCTATATAGAGATCCTAGCTTTTTGTTGACTGTTTAAATGGTTTTGTCGATGTGAGCATCGAACTTAAGGTTATTGTCAACAATTACACCTAATAGTTTTGTATTACTTTCTGGGGAAATTATTGTGCCACTATTAGATATTATGGTAAATGATGGGAGTGTAGCTTTCCAGGTGGGGTGAAGAGTAGCAGTTTTGTTTTATTTGGATTCAAAAGAATTGATTCATTACAGCAGAATTAGAGATTTGTTCTTTCCCCACTATTAACGCCCACATATGTAGCAGGGATTGTGGGGGTGGAATTATTTTTTTCTTTCTTGATGAATTGAAATCAATATTTTGCCTTTTACAACATATGAATGTTTATTAAACCATATGTATTGTTAATGAAAAATTTCTGATAACCATATTTTACCTACTGAAAATCTAATCCAATCATACATGCCATTGCAGATATTAATATCAGTACGGGAATCAGCAAACAATAATATTATGATTAAAGGATATCTTGTTTTTGCCTCTCTTTATGAATAAAAAACGCAAACACATCATCATACAATAACTACAGCTGTTCCAACCTTAGCAAGACAGCACTCTGAAACTGCATATGAGAGATTTGTACAGCATCTACCATTAAACTCGAAATGTACTTTACTAAATAATTGTACTAAAATCAGTTCATATTTCAAAGAATGTCCAGATATTTGCTTCATATTTTTGGTCTTTTTTCATAACATTGTGGTTTTCTGGCAAATCATTGATAAATCATTAAGGGTTGAAGTCAGAAAATAATGACAGGCATTTGAGTTTCAGACTTCATACCCTTTAGAAAATTCATGCTAATGCAAAACCTGTTATTCTATCAACTTTCTAAGTTTGCAAGAGCAATATTTAAAAAGCATTCCTATTTTTGGGCCTTTGACCCCTATCATTTATGCATTTCTCCATATTCTGTGCTATAAGAGGTTGAGAGGTATGCACCTTCAGTAATATCTATGACATGGTGGTTTGAATTAATATTTTCAGAATTCAGAAAGACTTACTCAAAGTGTAAGTTATTCCATTATAATGCTACTTTGTAAATGGCATTATACAATAGTAACTTAGACTAAGAAAGTCTTTATGAATCCTAACTAGCTGCTGTAGATAATGCATCTTCTATATGCATTAATCAGGGCTCAGAATATATTAAAGGCAACAAACAAGGGCTGTTCCTCAGAAATTCAAACACTGAAAAGTAGGCAAGATACTTAAAACATGCCTTTAAAAAAAGAAAGAAAAGCATTTATTTTTTAAAAAACTTACAAAACATAAAACGTGTTAAACAAATTAAAAATCATCCTTTTTCAGCCATTGTATGGTACATCAAAAGTATACAAAATGTGGAAAATGCATTAAGCAAAGTAATCATGTTGTAAGTATTCCCAAAGGAATTACTTAAATGATTTGGAATTATTTTGTTTTGTCAGTTATTGTGCAACCATGGAGATGTTTCTTGCATACAATAAAACCAAGTCACCATTTGTCAGCTTTTATTTTTGGAAAGTAAAACTTGACAAATAGTTTTTGTTCATGTATGCATGCATGCAAAGAGAATGAAGCAGGACATAATCTGACCTTGCATTGCAATGGAAAATTATCTAATTTCTTTTCAAATTTTAAATCTGTGATTTTCATCTGCAGAATAAACCTTACCCCACCCCCCACCCCTATGGTGATTTGGGCAGTATTACATTAGCTCAGAAGAGCCTGAGCCACACAAAGCTTTCTTACCTAACTGCTATGGAATTTCTGGACCACCTTCCCAAAACACCTTATTTACCCCTCCCCTTATTATCTACTCCACATGGTTAATGCCCAACTGGTCATGGATGTGTTACAGCTGAAGCTCCCAGCTTATTTAAATTAAACCATGTCTGACAACTCAGTTTACGGGTCCTGACACAGGCTTTAGTAGGAAATAGTACATGAGGGTCAGGATCCTTTAGCCAGATGATAGCCAAGCAAGGTCCCAGTAACAGCAGTGTGGCCTGATGATTAATACTTATCATGTGGACATTCTATAACATTCTACATCACTCACATGATGTCTGCTGCACATTCTTTTCTTTGTAGTATTCTCCTGCATAGTCTCTGGACAGGTAAAGTTGAACGATACTTCACAATGACCAGGGATTTCAGAAGATGTACTACTTTCCTATCCAAAGATACTTATCTGAGCTAATGATAAGGTTTCTCTACTCATGGCAGACAGACTGTGGCAAGATTCAAAAGGCTACCTCCTGTACTAAATAGTCATGAAGTACATAGTACTGCCACAGAAGTGGACAAACAACATGAACAGTGGACTCCATGATGATGTGGGTGGTAGAAGAGGACTATATCCATTCACGTATACCTCTGTATACCTTATAGGCTGTCCTGGTATACATGGTTTTAATTAAGGCACCAACAGTAAGGATAATACAAGGAACTTCCTCAAATGGGACACACTGGAGAGAATCATGGGTAATCAGAAGAGTAGGAAACAACTTCTGACTTGTGATTCTGTTTTCATTAGGATACAACTAGCAAAAGAGGTAGAAGGACAATAAAGACTTCAAATGGCATTTTGGCTACAGTGACACTGAGTGATTTGTTTACAGTCTTGGGATAACCTATAGGAGGAAGGTGCATGGATGAGTACCCATTTAGTTTCAAATGGCCATTCTGGAAATGAGTCAAAAGCAGTGCAGAAGCCTGTCAAACTGAAGAGAAATCTTAATAAAAAATTACACAAGAGACATGTGTTTCAGTTACCTCTGCTACTACTTTCCCTATGCTTCATGCCATCGTCTTTACACCCATTTTTTGATAAGGCTAGATTGGGCATTACGAAGAGAAATGGAAGGATTTTTATTTACTTATTTATTTATTTATTTGTATTTGTTTTCCAGGGTAGAGCACTGATCTCCATGGGGGTCTATATTAAGTGATCGAATGGTCAAATATTCGAACAAATAATAATCGACCCATAATAATCGAACCACCACAATGTCGAACGGAAAAGAAAAAAAAGAAAAATCCACCCAAACAAACCATTTAAACAGTCTAAGCGGGGGGGGCAAGCCCCCTGCATCCCCCACACCCCCGCTACTTAAATATACCAACTCTGAGATTGTACTACAGTGCAGACAATGGAAAACTTCCATTTCTGCACTGTACAGAGATCTCAATTGAACCGTTCCACATTGTGGCGGTTCAATTATTATGGGTCTATTACGTGTTTGAATATTTGACCATTCAATCATGTAATATAGACCCAACTCCAAGGACTTTTCTCAGACTCAGCCCAGGAGAGGTGGGTTAAGTGACCTGCTCAGAGTGACACAGTTAGTCAGTGGAAGCTGAGGGAATCAAACCTTACACCACTGGACCACAGGAAACAGTTAATTTAGAGATCCTTGTTACACATTGCGGTGCTTATTAATAACGGTCATTCAAATGAAGAGATTGCTCTTACATACAATATTTTTAAAAATAAAAAACTCAACTGAAAAAAAAATCAAAGAAATATAAAATCTACACCAATGGAGCAATATCCTGAAATGGCAACAAGATTATGCATATACAATGAGTAGCAGAAGAAACTCGGAACTGATAGATAAATCTGGACACAGCCTGAAACTCCAAGTTAGGAACAATCAACAAATCCAGAAACACATTCAAAATATTTTATTAAAACACAATAAAAATGCTGGCCTGTGAAAAAAAAAAAGTTTATTTACAGTTTAAGTACTTTCATTCCACTCACAACCAGAACTTTATCAGAATCACAAAACATAACTTCATGCTATTTAAATACACAAATAGTACTTCAAATGTCAAAGTTCATCGGAAATAAATTGTAAACATTTCATCATTCACTGGATAACTTTGTAAAATCATCATAAATAGTCTTATTATGTAAAAATTGTTCATTGTTTAATTGTCAGAAATTCAAAATTTTAAAAAGTAGTGTACCTAAAACCTAATTGTGCCATTCTTTATAAGATATGATGTATGATTAAACTTTACTAAGAAATTATTTCATGTTAGTGAATTAATTTAAAACCATCAATGATATGAAAATGTATCCTTATATAATACTTTAGAATACTGGAATAATAATGTGCCATAATCATAACTTAATTTATAGCTTTGCAGCTCTAAGTGAGAGAACACTATTAATACATAATTTGTCATTCATGCCGGGGGGAGGGCTGCACTGCATTTAGCAAAATGTAGCAGTGCAAATCTCTATGTTCACAGTGTGCTTCTCGGTTATCCCATCTTATGTTTAACACAACATTTTGCAATATTTACAATAAAAGCTTTTTAAAACCATTACATTTGTTTACATGTTTACAAAGACATTAGTATTAATCACCGTTGCTAATAGCATAATTATGCTGATATGTTTCCACCCTCAGCAGGGCATGATAAACATGTCGCTATGTATACTACCCCTTATGTATTACAGTCACAGTTCCCAGTAGTAGCAATCACCCTATATCACTTACTAACGGTAATATTAAGATTACTGTAGATGTACAGACACTGTGGACAGGCTCCATAATTCCTCATACCTACAGCACTATTCCAATTTTATTCTACACTGTCGTTTTTAAAATAAAACTTCAGTTTTCTTCTTTTTTTATAAACTAGTTGAGGGATATTGCCCAATCTACTTGTTAGCTCAAAGGAGTCAAAAAAACGTTTCCAATTCTTGTTTAATATTCCTTTTGTTTATTTACTCCTATTGGTGTAAGTTAAAACTATGGTTATTGAAAAATCTGTATAATTTTTGTTAGATACTTGCATATTTTTAGGATACCTCACCAACAGTAGGTATTTATTTGCCCTGCTGTCATATGATTTCATTTCCAGTCTCACTGACTAACCCTTCTGGGTAATTCCTATCTAAGAAATTACTTCAGTACATCAAGTTCTTTAACAAATTAATCAGAATGGGGCATCAGTCTCTATAACCTAACCATCCATCCTTTAATTAAATTTTTCTTTTTCCGGTAGAGGTGGATACTGTTATAATGTAAGAAACCACTGGAATATTTTGCTGTTCTAAATATGTTAGGTTTACACCTCCTGGTATTAATATTCTTCATTATAGTTACATCCAAGGAATTTATCTCTTCTACTTCTACCTCACCTACAAATTGTAAAAAAAGTGCTGGTTAGTTAAAATATTTAAAAACTCATTCAATTTCTCACACCCACCCTCCCAAGCAATAACTGTATTATTATGATAATGTAAGTATTTAACTATAAATGGCCAGAATGGTGAGGAGAACATGTACTTTTTCTCCCACCAACACAAAATCAAATTTGCAAAAAAATGGTACAACTCTGGCACCTATTGCTAGTCCTGTTGTCTGTTTGTAATATTCTCATTCAAGGCAGACAAAGTTATTAGTTAAAATCATTTCCATACATGTTTTAATAATGTTAACATTCTTTTGCATTAGCTGAGTAACACAAGGATACAAAGAAGGTAAGACTGGGAGTGGGAGTGGAAAGGGGAGGATGGATGGACTTTTTTGAGGGATCTGTACCCATTTTTTAAGAGTAAATGAAGAAGGATGTAAGAGGAAGAGAGGGAATGAAAAGAGGGTACAGGTATGGAAGCAGGGGCTTAACAACAAACAAACAAACCATCAGCTAATACAGATAAAGTCTGACAGGAGAGGTTCTGATGCAAAGGTGGTGAGTTTTACAATGGAGTTATTGACATACAGACAGAAGAAGAACAACTGGTAATCGAAGGATAGGGCATCAAAAAGGGAATGGAGGAGACATATATTAAAGGGGAACACCAGGATGGGGGAAGAGCAGGTATCTTGCACTTGTACCACTCTGCCTGAGTTAGACCCAGCAAGGTCAGTCACCACTGTGACTGCCCAACTCACTGGACATTACCTGAGGTGACTGGCAGGTAGCAATATAATTTTTGAAGTAGCACAAGTATTCTGTCCAGGTGGCTAATGTAGACATTAAGTCACCAGTCCACCAACTTCCCCATCACCTGTACCAACTTCCACTGGGTGATGAATAGTCACTCCCTGATAGTGCCCCTGGAGGAAACATTAGAACTTCAATGTGGTAAGCAACTTCTAGAGGCCACTGGTGATGCCCCCACATCAGGGAGGCAGGACTGGAGTGCTTACAGGAGAAGGTCAAGGCCGAATGTGGGATAGGGGCATGTGCTACACCTCTGGCATAGCTGTGGCAGATGCTGCAGAATATGATACATAAGTGAATAGAAATAAAACAAAAAACATCAAGTAAAATTTAAAAGAATGGATAAAGACATAGAAAGGGAGAAAGACAGACAACATACATTTACATTAGTATTTCTAATGTTTTCAGATGTTCAGTGTGATTACTACCTATATTTCTGCTGCACAGCTGCTAAATATGCTACTAAGCCAGCTCACATAGTTCTGCCAGGTAAATAAACTCAAATGTACCTCTTGTAAGAGGTACTGGCATATTTATTTATGTATTTGTTAATTGATATTTGATTACCGGGAAAGTCTGACTGGTAGGAACCTATTTTCAGTGGAGGCCCAGGAGAAAAGCTCCAAAGTATTACAAAACATTTTAAGAACAACAATTTTTCAATCTTTAAAAATAATACAAAAAAACAACTGCAGTTTAAATAATTCCACCACATAATACATAATATGAAAACGTTACTTAAAAATAGATACAAGTTATATGATAATGATTTAATAGTTAGAGAAATTTTAACTAGTTTGTAGAGAAATTAAAGGTAAGTTAGTATAATGCAGACAGGAATTGCAATACAAAGTGAGAGAAAAGGGTCTATATTAGATCACTGAGTGCTTAAAAAAGCGAACGGTGATTAATCAACCCTATGTAGGTGAAAGCTTACAATTTTGAACTGTCAGAACAGCGATTTTTTTTCCTGGGGAAAAAAATTGCTGTTCCAACAACAACCAAAAACAAAAAAAATACCTTAAACATTACATTAAGTGGGGGGCTTCACCCCCCACACACCCCGATGTGGGGGGTTGTGCCCCCCACACCCCTTACTTAAATATACCAACTCCAAGACCGGACTACAGTGCCAAAAATGGCAAAGTAACAAAGCGGCCAAGCAAATTCTTTCCCTAGGAAAGAATTCGCTTAGAAGCCACTTCGATATTTTGCCGTTTCAGGCTTTTGAGTTCGACCAAGATGCATTTGAAAGAATGCGTCTTTGGTCTTCTAATATGGAACCAAAGAAAAGCAGGCTTATGGTGTATTTAGAGAGAAAGTCAAGGGTACATGTAAGATATGAACAGGTATTTGTCCATATTTAGGGAATACTTTATCCTGGTGTAAAGCAAGAAGAGAGCCAGCTTTTGGCTAGGAAGTCTTTCTCAGTGGTTTTGAAGGATGGGAGGGGGAATATTGACCTGATGGATAAACATAAGGAGTTCCAGGCCTTACCAACATGGTACGAGTACAGACAATGAACAGCAGATTTGACAGGTTTGTGGACAGGCAGAAGTTTTAGATCATTGGATGGTAATGACTGACCCTGAACATAGTTGTGTAGAATGCTATTTAGCACACTGGAAAAGCAGATGAATTCTGGATAATTTCATAGGTAGTAAGAAGCTGTGTATATGTTACCAATTTAGGCTTTTTAGTGCTATACAGTGGTGGGTTCTGAAACAGGTATTTGCTGCAAATTTAGCAACTTTGTTATACATTGTTCTAGTTTTGATTTTTGTGATGCCTGAAGGTTACTAAGGATGGGAGCACCATAAAGACATGTGGGGAAGAGATAAGTAGTGGCAATTGTAGCTTTAGTTGTGTCGATAATTTTTGGGCTCTATAAAGCATCTCTAGTTTTTGATCAGTTTTTCTTATACAGTTTTGCATATGCAGATTGAATTTAAGGTTATCATCCACTATCATCCCTAGTAAGTTGCTACAAGAAGTAACTTCAGTGGTTGTATTATCAAGAGAGAAGACTATTTTTTTTTTCATGGGAGAGGGATTTGGGGAAAAAAGTTAGTAATTTTTTTGGGTTGTGTGCCATGTTGTCAGATGTGCAAATGAGTGTAGAGTCATCTGTGTACTGTATTAGGGGATGCCTGTTGTGTGGATGTGTGGAGTGTGTTGGTAAGAATTTTAAAGAGAAGGGGACCAAAGATAAAGCCTTGTGGTGCACCTGTGGTGACTGGAAGGTAAGGAGAGAGTGTGAAGGGCCATTTTGCTTACTGATGCCTATTGGATATGTAGCTGTGGAACCACAGAAGTGTGAGCTGAGAAAGACATAGTGAGGACATTTGCATTAGAAAAACTGTGTCAAAGGCTTTAGATAACTCTATAAATAAGGAGGAGACTAGTTTGCTGTTATCTCTAGCTTTATTGACAATATCTATATAGGTTGGAAGTAGTGCAGTTTTTGTATTATAAGAAGTATAGAAGCTATGTTTTGTGGAAAAGGAATTCTTCCTGCAGGAAAAAGTTTAGCAATTATTTTTGAATACCCTTTTTTACGTGTTTTGGAGAGGTGGATAAAGACTGCTATAGATCTAAAGTTAGTAAGCTTGGTTGAATTTCTTCCTTTGTGCAAAAGGATAATGTGTGAGATTCTACCTTCCAGTCAAATTATAAAAGAGGGTTATCAGTTTATAACCAATACAAAACAATTAGCCGAGTGGTACCAGGTCGAATATCTTTCCTTTCCTTTCCTTTCCTGAGTGCAGAAATCTGTCAGCCAAGAAGACTAAGAAACTGGCATCTAAAGTGTAAGCTACTGGTCAAGAGAAAGGACAGTGATCAACTTAGTATGTGGTGCTTAGAGCGCAAGGACTGTTCTTTTGTAGTGGAGTATTAAAGCCAATGACCAGCACAGATAAGTATTTGAGTACTTCAACTTAATGCACAGCAAGGGTCTTCAAGTTAAATTTGCTTAAAATATACAAAGACAAAAATCGCAGTGAAAATGTTTGGGGGATGGCTCTTCTGGAAGAGCTCCTGCAGTATTGCAGTTAAATGTAGTGACTACAGGCTATTATGCAAAGACAAAAATCATTGTCAAAACATTTGGGTGTTGACCCTGATGGCAGAGCTCCTACAGTATCAGGGTCAGATGTGACCACAGGTTATTATATATGTAGTGTCTTTCTCCCCATGGCCAAGGTTGGGTGTGAGGGGCTACAGTGGTGGGATCAGAATGTGGAGGTAATATGCCATGGGAAATTATGGGAAGGGACATATTCAAAGACATGAAATATGTACTTGTACAGTGGTATGCAACTGACACAGCTATCAACAGGTGTTTTGCAAAGACCATAAGGGCACTCAACATGGTTGCATCATAAAAGCTAAGGATATGTTATGTGAAGGTGTCACTGAAAGAGCTATTTGGTTGAGTGAAGTCTGGACAGTATGCTGCCAAAGACCCTCCAGCACTGCCCACCATAGACCCCAAACCAATATCTCCCAGTCCAGTATGCCTCTCCCATAGCCCCTCAACACAGCACTTGCCTTAATACACTGCCCCATGGATTACCAACCCAAACCCTTCTCCACAGACCGCCTCACCCTAACAGCAATCCGTGGACATCCACCCATCATCTCCCATAGACTTCTCCATCCCCAACACCCCCTCACAGATCACCCCACCCCCATTATAGTGTGCACAGTGCAGATGTATGTTATCCACTCTGCACAACAGGCACTGTGAGATGCTGACAATGAAGTATAAGGAGGCAGAACCAGTCATCTCCCTACAAAGAAGGTCTTTGTGCATACCATGAACATGTGGGTTTTGCATGTGGGTGTGCAAAGCAGTATATATTAATAGATGTTGTCCTGCTGTGCAAACAACTGTGGCAGTTATTTCTGTGATGCCTATACAAAATACATGGCAGTGGTTTCAGCTAATATGCAGAAAAATACCTAAATGTTAAATACAAGACATTAAATCATACTCACACATGCGCCTGGAGAGCTACTTCATGTTCCTCTAGTACAGGACAGAATTCTGCAGTGTTTCCACCAGAGCTGAAAAACAAGAAAAATAACTACACTTCACATCAATAAAATTTCCAGTAATTGCCCAATTACCTATGAGAGTAATAAAAGGGCATTGATCAGCCATGGATACCTACAATGCATCTCAGCGCCCCTCCCTCTCTGATCTCTTCTTCCCATTGGATCTGAATATCAGGATGTTGCCTCCTTAGCCCACTGCAGTAGCACTGATTCCGTTTGCTAAGGTGGGGTATTCAAGGGGCATTCACATAACAAGAGCATCAGACAAAAATAAGTGAAAAAGTTAACTACATTTGCCTAATAAAATGTAACTTTTATTGATGATTAAAAGTCCCTGATGCCTTGATTATCTGGCCTTCCAAGGAGACAAATTAGTCCAAGGAGGCAAATTAGCATTCCAGGGGCAGCCCTGACCATAAATATAGTAATGACATTCATTTCCGAATGCTGGTGACAATACTGCACACAGACTGCATCATCTAACACCTTATGCTCAGGGCAGTCACCCATTTCCCTAGCTATACTTATGAACAGCAGAGTATTGATTTACCCTGCATATATGGAGTTACATAAGCCAATCACTATTAAAAAAGAAGTAAGTAACAAGGGGATTTGTACTTCATTCATGTGTGTCAAAGTAGCACTTCTGCTTTACTAGTGTGTTGTTTGATGACATCCATGACAGCAATGTATGGATGGCTAAAACCCTCTATAAAAGACTCTGAAATAGTTCCAGCTAACTACTCTATTCTTAGAAAAGACAGATCCCACAAGAAAGGAGGTGGAGTAGCCCTCCTATATTCATCTTCCTTACTAATTACTCACTACAACAAACCTATCCCACAATTTAACAACGCTGAATTACTCATAACTCTCCTACAAGTTAATAAGCATAAAAACATATGTGTAGTATCCCTTTACATCCCCCCGGGAGAAAATATCTCCACACTTGAAGATATCCTCTCCTGGCTCTCTAACAACATCAGCAATGAAACCATAATCTTAGGAGATGTAAATATTAACTGGGCCTCCATCCAGTCACCAACTACCCCTTAACATCAACCTATATAATTTCTCCCAGCTTATCAACTCTGTTACACACCCATCAAAACTCTCTAGTGGCAGCATTCTAGATTGGATTCTAGTGTCACATCCCCATAATTTCTCAGACAGTGGTACTCTTCCCGACCCTCTAGGTGATCACATGCCCACCTTCACTCACCGACTTCCCTGTATCATACACCACACCCACAATTACATTACTACCCGTAACCACAAAAACTTTAACTCAACAACCTTTTTAAATTCTCTAAAAGCAGTAAACTGGAACAATCTACGGACACTAGCCTTAGATGATGCAGTTGCTTACTTCAACTCAACATTCTTAGAAATACTAGACTCCCAAGCCCCTGCAGACAAAGAGAATAAAATAATTCTGCCCCTGGCTTACCAAAAACACACTATCAACCAAGAGATAAAGCCTGGGGACTATATCAGAAAAACAAAACACCTGAACACCATATTGAGTACAAAACACTTCGAAATAAAGTAAAGAAGTTTATTATCTCTGATAGACAAAAATACTTTTTTACACTCCAAAACAATAATAAAACAAATCCTCAAAAGTTTTGGAAAGGAATTTCTACCCTCCTTAATCCCAGTAAACCACACACCTACCCCAGACCCAAATGTCCCTGATTTAGACTTAGCTACTCAATTCAACTCCTTTTTCATTGAATCTATTAGCAAACTAACTTCCTCCTTCCTTAGTCCCACCTCACCATCTAATTCACCCCCACCCTCTCCTGCAAACTCTCCACCTTTCACTATCACTCCTCCCTCCTTACCATCTACTCACAGTCTATCCTCCAGCTCTTCTCCTACCCCAACTTCCACATCATCCTTACCTTCCTCCAACTCTCTTTCTCCACACTCAGCTCTATTTTCACTAAAACCAATAGCCACTTCTACTATAAAGAAACTCCTACAGAAATTGAAGCCATGGACAAATGCACCTGATAACATTCCCTCTTACTTCCTAAGTATAGCTGCTGAAGCAATTGCCTATCCTATAAGCATTCTAATTAACCGTTCCATCCATGAATGTACAGTGCCCCAACTCTGGAAACAAGCCTTCATCATTCCTCTGCATAAAGGAGGTAACAACTGTAACGTCAACAATTTCCGTCCCATTGCTATCCTGTCCCCATTTCTAAACTCCTAGAAAAATGTGTCCAACTCCAACTCTTACCACATCTCTTAGATAATAACCTTCTAACCCCTACTCAACACGGGTTCAGACCAAATCATAGCACTATGACAGCCCTACTCTCCTATCTTGAGACTGTTAATTGTCTCCACCCTACTACTTGACCTCTCTAAAGCCGCCTACTCTTAACTAAACTTTCACAACTTCACCTCTCTCCTCCTCCATGAACTGGTTCTCTAGCTATTTATCAAACAGATTCCAAGCTGTAAAATGGAAAAAGGCCACTTCCTCCTTGCTCCATTCTTGGTCCCCTTCTTTTCAATATATTTATAAATGACTTTCCATTCCATTCTCTAACATCATCCAATATGCAGATGATTCTACCATTATCTGCTCAGATACATCTCTGAACATTGGATGAAAATAAACCACCTAGCTCTCAATGCCTCCAAAACTAAACTAATGGTATTTACCCCAAAAAAACCCCCCTTTTCGATATGAACACATTCTCTATTACTAAAATAACTCATCCTTGGAACTGGTGTCTGAAACCAAGTTACTTGGTGTCCAAATTGATAACCAGTTTAACTTCAACTCCATCTACAACTAAATATAAAAACCCATCAAAACTAGGCATGCTCTATCGTCAAAATCAATTCCTTACATGCTCCTCTAAAATCACTCTCTCCTCTTCTTTTCTTATCCCCTCCCTTCTCTATGGAGCTCCTCTGCTAACCAATCTTCAGTCCTCTCTAAAAACAACTTTCTTCATGCTATAACAAAATGGTCCTCCACCCACCATTGCACCTCTCTCCAAAAACTAAACTGGCTTGAGTTACCTAATCAACTCAACTACACTCAGTTAACTTTAGCCCACAAGCTCATTCTCAACCCATCTCTCTGTCCCTCCCTGTCCTCCGCCTTCAGGATGCACCTACCCAATAGGGCTTTAAGGTCTAACAATCAAAACCTATTAGAAGTACACAAACCAACTCGTCCTCCAGGCAAAAACTTACTATCCTTTAACCTAGCTCGTCTCTGGAACTCACTCCCACCATCGATTCGCACTACTCTCAATCATAACATGTTTAAAAAATCCCTTCACATGTATCTAAGGTCCCAGTGGGAATGCTCTTGCTCCCACCCATCATAAAAGGCCAAATGGGAATGCTCTTGCTCCCACTCCTCATAAAAATATGGTACTTACATCTTCCTTCACACTCATGTTACCTGATTGTACCTATAAACATTTGTTCCTTACAAAATAACCACTCTGTATGTGTAAAGCAACATCACTCTTCTCTAAATAGTATTGTTTGAAGTCCTAAAGTTTGAGTTTATTTTTTTAAATATTTTTGAGTATTGTTTGTTTGTTTCCTGAAGATTCAACTCATATGTTTGTATCTTGTACTATTGTATTTATCATGATACTGTTTGTACGTACTTTGTTATTGCTTTTTGGAGCTTTTCTCCCCAGGACTCCATTGAAAACGGGTTCTTTTTGACCCAATGGACTATCCTGGTAAACCAACTGCAAATAAATAAATAAAATAAAATAAATGTAGTGGGGTATCTCACTGACTGTAAACAACAACAATAGTTTCAGTGTATAGGGGACTGTATACAGTATAGGGTTTACTGTCATGACAGGAAAAGTGGAGGGAATGTGATATGGTGTGGTTAGTACAACACAGGTCTGAAGTGCGTGACCTTCTTCTACACTCTGCAGGTAACATTGTCTTACTTGAAGGATAAGGACTCTGTGTTCAACTCAATTAAAATTTATCTGAAAATGTTTATAGGCATTCTACTAGCTAACAATTATACTCAGAGCTATCACTGTAATGCTGTGGTGCCGTGTTTGTGTGTGTGTGTGTGTGTGTGTGTGTTTGTGTGTGTGTGTGTGTGTGTGTGTGTGTGTGTGTGTGTGTGTGTGTGTGTGTGTGTGTGTGTGTGTGTGTGTGTGTGTGTCTGTGTGGGGAGGGGTCTCCTTTCTCAAGCATGTGTTATAATGTGGGACCCTTACATGTGCTGCTTGTCTTGATGTAGGGATTACTGATGCAGTTTCTGTGACTGCAGCACTGTGGGTTTTGTTAGTTTGGTGGTGGGAGGGTTAACAAGGACAATCCAGTGGTGTGCATCAACAGAAGTTGTTACCATTCCTACAGCTTGGTAGTGTTTCCCTGCTTTGTCCATGCATCCTTAACAATCCTCCCATGTACAGAAGATGTGGAGGGAGTCCATGCAGTAGAAGTAAGAGGTTGAGGATAGGGGGCCTACAGTACCAGTGAGTCATCTCACTCGTTCCTATGGATCCAATGTGACCTGCCTCAATCAGGAATCAGTGTAGAGGACGTGAACTCCATGGCCTGTGCATCAGATTGGGTCACTGCCTCCCTACATCTCTGTCATGGCTTTCCTTATATGGCCTGTGTGACTTCCTTTGGTGTGTTGGAAGGCATGTCTACATACCCGTGTAGGGGAATGTTTGTGTACAGTCTGAGGTAGTGCACTCACATGTTGCTGGATGTAATGATGTAGGCCCATATCTACCTGAAGGATGCACACCTACTCTCTCCTATGGCCTGTAAGGGGTGATTCAGCTGTGGTCTTATATATGCTGAGTCACACAGGAGTGGTGTATGCAATGGCAGGGAGGCTGTGTCACCTTCACAGTCAGGAGGTGTACAAAGATTACAGTGAAAATATTGCCATACTCCAAAGAGTACATGGGGCTTGTGTCTAACGATGTAGCCAAGGCACTTACACCTAGGAGTGCACCTAGTTTTCTCTTCAGATCACTTTGACATCCCTGTCAGGTATCACTAGCACAATAGGAGAAACAACACACAGAGCACCTCCATAGTCATTCCAGACTTTCAACTGGGTTGTTCTACATTACATGTAGCAGTGGACATGGCCCTTACCAATTCTAGTCTACTGAATGTTTAGCTGCATAAGGGTATATTGTGTGTGACCTTCCAAAGTTTTACATGTGTATCTCTTTGCAATTGCAGGTTGCCATGCCCTAAGGTGGAAAACACTGAATATGTAAATTCAGCCATGAAGAGAATGACATCCTGCTATAAGTAGAGAAGCAAGTGAAATCAGAAGTCCATAAAAAAGAAGAATTCACGACCCAAGGACAAAGCGCCAAACAAGACTGTAAATAAATCCTTTATTGGAAGCCACCACACTAAAACAAAAGCTTTTGCTCGGTGCAATACCGAGGTGGAAGATGGCATAATGGTTAAGGTGTTTACCTTACAAACACAAAGTGCAGGGTTTGATTCTCACATGGGGTAATTGGCTAGGCTTGAAATGGCCCACGAGGGTAGTTAGCCTAGAACTAATCTATGAACCTATGAACCTATGAACCTTTATCAAGTATAAAAACAATGCTTAATACTCAACAAATATATACTGCAGCCAAAGTCACATGCTGTAACTAATTAATTAGTTAATTACTTAATTGTTGCATCGTGAATACAATCACGTATTAAAGAAATATACTTGAATACACGCAAAGGGCTGCAAAATATAAAATGTAAAATATAAAATATAAAGTCATTCGATGTAAAATAGACATGGAAGACTACCATAAATACAATTTATGTAGTAACACACCTTGTAGATTTAAAAATCAAATTTTATAAAATCTTTTCATCAAATAAAACGAATAATTCAACTGCCAATAAATTTGACAAAAAATTAATCAAATAACTTAAAACTTTATATGGTTAAAAACCTTGTATCATCACACAACAACACTAGCGTGTTAAAAAACTGTTGTTAAAAATGTTGTGAATATGTTTTAGAATAAAATAAAATATAATACACCGTGTTGTGTGAATGCTTGTATCAAGCTAATACTGTCAAAGCATATTGGCAAGAAAAAAACAAATATACAAAGAAATATAATGTAATTTAATAAATAGTAATTTAATAAATAGTGTATATATTTAGTAATAAATAGTGTTAAATAATGTAAGGTAAATTAATATATATTAAATATAGATGATATTAAATATAGATGACCATCTCAAAAAACTAGTATTAGACTAGCATTAAATCTTATATGTTGACCTCATATAAAAAACTAAGTGATTAAAGGACTGTGTAATAATGAAAAAAGTGGAAAAAATTCAACACTAAAAGCTATAATCGAGCAGTTCTTAACTTTAGAACACTACTGATATTGATACTGTCATTGAGACCTGGCGGCTCATGTATATTTAATATATATTAATTTACCTTACCTTATTACTAAATATATATACTAAATATATACACTATTTATTAAATTACTATTTATTAAATTACATTATATTTCTTTGTATATTTGTTTTTTTCTTGCCAATATGCTTTGACAGTATTAGCTTGATACAAGCATTCACACAACACGGTATATTATATTTTATTTTATTCTAAAACATATTCACAACATTTTTAAAAACAGTTTTTTAACACGCTAGTGTTGTTGTGTGATGATACAAGGTTTTTAACCATATAAAGTTTTAAGTTATTTGATGAATTTTTTGTCAAATTTATTGGCAGTTGAATTATTCGTTTTATTTGATGAAAATATTTTATAAAATTTGATTTTTAAATCTACAACGTGTGTTACTACATAAATTGTATTTATGGTAGTTTTCCATGTCTATTTTACATCGAATGACTTTATATTTTATATTTTACATTTTATATTTTGCAGTCCTTTGTGTGTATTCAAGTACATTTCTTTAATACGTGATTGTATTCACGATGCAACAATTAAGTAATTAACTAATTAATTAGTTACAGCATGTGACTTTGGCTGCTGTATACATTTGTTGAGTATTAAGCATTGTTTTTATACTTGATAAAGCTTGGTATTGCACCGAGCGAAAGCGCTTGTTTTAGTGTGGTGGCTTCCAATAAAGGATTTATTTACAGTCTTGTTTGGCGTTTCGTCCTTGGGTCGTGAATTCTTTTTTTATGGAATCCTGCTATAAGTCCTCCGTAAGCATGGCCAGCAGATTCTGTGTCATGTCAGCTCCTACTAGGCCTTCAGTGTGCAGTCTGTCAGGACATTATAGATGATATCAATGCTGTCTGTGGCCAGAAACAGAACCATGATGAAACTAAAAGAAAGATCAGTAACATAATTATTGTAACACATCATTAAGGCATGCCTGGCACAGCAACAGAGGGCCCGGGGGGGAGGGTCTGCTGACAGAACTGCATATAAAAGATATGGATCAGTTCCTGTCATGTCCACATAGTATACAGACAGTTCTGTCATTTTAGTGCTGCTAATCATACCAGAAATCCTCCCAGAAGAAGGCAGCCTCATGGATAAGGACATAGACAGTCAGATCATACATCTCTGGTGTGTGTCCTAGACCTGCCCACCAGATCCTACAACAATGCTGCATTATTTGTTAGAGATGTGTTCCAAAACACACACACACTTACACACAGATACACACTCACACACACACACACACACACACACACACACACACGCACACACACACACACACACACACACACACACACACACACACACACACACACACACACACACACACACACACACACACACACACACACACACAGCACACAGATGCTTATAACACAAAATCAGCTACTGTAACATAAAAATCTGTTTCTGAATCCCAGCCATGTCAGGGTGCACTGTACACAAGAGGAATAAACTAGCCATTATATTTAACTTGACCAGTATGACTGATATAGCTTTTATTATTGAGACCTGGTTGGATGAGACCACAAGGCCCTGTTTGGGTTTCTACATTCCACCAGGCCATCAAATAGCTCACAGCCCCAGGCTTGGATATTCAAGATGCAGGATGACTATTTGTTTTCCATCAAACTTGGAGGTGACCAAACTGGATGCTGGTGGAGAATTTAACTCCATTGAATACGGCACTGGGGCAGGAGTGAATTGCAGTGTACTGTCTAACAGGTTGCAAGGGAGCTTTCCTGAAAGAGTTCTGCAATCTCCTTGTTCATCTAATTCATGGTATTCCAAGGTGGCAGTATCATGTGATTTTAGTGCCTGAGTACATCATGTGACCTGTAACCTCAGCACTAAGTTCTTAAGTTTAATGAAGAGTTTCAGCTCCACTCGGTTTCCTTCCACTGCTTCCAATGAATGTTGGACAATCTTTGAACTTATGTTTCCAGGTAGGTCCAAAAATGAGAGCTGCAGTGATAAACCCTCTCTCTCGGTCTGATCACAGCTTGGTTTTCTTCACGTTTGCTTGCCCCATACCTCAGTTCTCAGCTACAGAGCTTTTAAAATGTGTAGATCTCCAGAGAGTAGATTTGGGTAATCTCTGCCCAATTCTGGACCAGCTTCTTCAGGGAGGAAGTCAGTACTGATGACTCAGATGACGTTTCTGCATATAATTATGTTATCAATGCTCTTGATCTTATTACCTCAGTGACCACACATCGTAAACCAGTGATCGACTGCGAGCCATGGTTTGACCACATGCCACAGTCTATGCACAGACAAAGGTGAATGTTGGAGGGATAACTACAAACTTATTCTGGAAGGATGTTACATTTTTTATCAGACTGAGGTTGCTCAAAAAAGCCTAATTTTGTGTCTAAAGAGATCTCTGTTGCAATTATTTGTCCAGCTGTACTTTTTATATCTGCTGACAAACTGTGCAACACAGCCTGTCTGTTGACCCAAAGGGATTTTTCCTCTACTGAGTGTTATGAAACCTCACAAATTTCTGTGGACAAGGTTGCCAAGACGAGAAGCTCTTTTCCTAGACATGTGCCCTTTGTTAGTTGTCAATGATGATGGGTAACGGATTTTTGATAGGAAGAACATGAATAAGTTGTCTGTAATTAACTCCCGAACAGCTTACATATGCTGTTTGTAATTGAATCATGAACACCCTTTCAACCCAGCTACAATCTGGATCCTGGTTCTACATAGTAGGAAGGTAAATGTGCAGACTAGGTTAGCTGATCACTTCTTACTTGCTGTCATAATCTGCATTTCGATATTTCTCACATTTTCTTTCTTTTTTTATATTTTATTGACATATACTCATATTTACTGATCATATTCAATGTCTGATGTTCTAATAAAACAGATCAGTGGAGTATGATAATTTAGTTATAAGTCATACAAAGTATTTCTGCATACTTTCATTTTACATCTATAGTATATATAAAGTAGTGGGGGTGTGGGGGTGCAGGGGGGCTTGCCCCCTTGCAAAAATGAGTTTGTAGTGTTGTTTTTTTTTTTTACCATTAGCAGTTCGGTGAACAGTTAGTCGCGAAAGTGAACTTTCATTTAAGTGCACTTTTGCATAACTGGGCTCGTACTTTTTCTTTTCGAAAGCATGAGCTTTCACTAAGAAAAAGTAGACCCATATATAAATATATATATATATATATATATATATATATATATATATATATATATATATATATATATATATATATATATAGAGAGAGAGAGAGAGAGAAACAGAGAGAGAGGTTTATCATGAAAAGGTCAAACCAGACTCCATCAAATGATGGAATCACCAAACCACTTCCGCTAAAATGACAATGTCGAATTCTGACATTGTCGAAATACGACTCGCCGTAATTCTCGGAACAGGCTTTAAGATGGGTCGAGATGGGGGCAAGATTCGTACTTCGACAATATCGGGTTCGACATTGTCGCCATTCAGCTGCCTGACTTTGACTGAAGATGAACTTCTAATGCCAAACCTATATATATATATATATATATATATAGAGAGAGAGAGAGAGAGAGAGAGAGAGAAGATGGATAGTTATATTTATCATTCAAGTACAATAAAATGTATATCTCTGATTTCTAGAATTCATAGCAAATTGACTAAATGTATATTGCATTTGTATTTATACAAGTCATGCCAATACAAACAATGAATGCCACATTTTTATAATTCTTTACTTCAGAAATAGCTCTATATGCATGACAAATATCAGTAAATATTCAAAGGTCAAGCTTAACTGAAACCTGGAATACCACATTACTTTGGAAATCTCTGAGGAGAGCTCGCTACATGCCCAGCTAAGTGAAAGTAATGAAACCAGTATCAGCCTGCTGAAATACTCTGCAAAGTCAGAGGATATTCTTAACTGCTATCAGCTGTGATGATGTCATTTCCTGAAAGTTCCTCATGCAGGGAAACTCATTTCAAATTGTTGTGGCCATCCAAGCTGTTAGTTGGAAACTGTGAATGGAAAAATAAAGTTGACATCTATAAAAAGCATGAAAATATATATTGTTACGATAGCAAATGTCTGCATTATAAATTCTTTGATTTTAGGTCAAAATGCCTCTTTTTACCATGTTTTCCTTCTCCCTTGTAATGTTTCAAAACCATTTTCATAAGAACTTGCAAAAAGCTGCATGCATGAAGCTACAGCAGATTTTAAAAATGCACTGCATGTATGTGGTACAGCTGAGTGGCATGAGCTTATGGCAGTGAAAACCTAGAGCCAACAGTAATCTGAGCTTCAGGGGCTGAGCTTGGGAGGAGTAGAGATAGGGAGCCATATGACTTGTCACTGGACAGTTGGTTGATGCTCAGAACAGCAAATCTAAAAGATTGTTAGTTGAAGAACAGGTAACATACTTGCCTTGGTTCTGAAGGCAGTGGGCTTGATTCCCACACCAGATAGATCAATTGCTGGCACACGAATATAACATAAGGGGATGATGCACTCCTGAGTGTGCAGTTATTCAAATGAGATGCTAAATTGAGGCCCCATCAACCTGAGTTGGCGGCAGATTAGGCGGATGTAAAAGATCCCATGGCACCTCTTAAAAAGAACAGGGGAAGTTCCTTGATGCACTGGTTAAACTTCCCATAGTAGTATAAGTACCACCTTGTGTCTCCACTGAAAAGTGGCTTCTAGCCTAGTAGGATTAACCTGGTCAACAAAGGATAAATAAAATCTTCAGTGTCCTGTCATGAATGCTAGGTTCAGAGAAGCTGAGTGGAATATTTTCCTCCCTTTTTCCATTTTCTCTGAGTTTGGATAATCATGAAGCTGGTAAACATATATTGGCAGTGTTGGAGCTTGCATCCACATTGGTGGGCCGTGCAGGAGAGCTTACCTCCAAAAAAAATGTATATTGTGGTTTGTAACTTTGGGAGCATTGCTTTTTTGACTGGTGATCACCCAAGGTTTTATGTGTTTTAGGTTTGAATAATTGTGTGGTGCAGTGGTGCAGCGGTAGCATTGTGGCCTTACAGCAAGAGGTTCTCCAGTTCGATTCTCAGCTGGGGTGCCTTCTGTGCAGAGTCTGCATATCCTACCTACATTTGTGTGTGTTTTCTCTGAGTGTTCCATTTTCTTCCCACGTTACAAAGACATGTGTCTGGAGTGTTTCTCCCTGGGCCTCTGCTGAAAATTGGCTCATTCCAAGACAAACTTTCCCAGTTAACAAATGTAAAATTAAAATAAAAATTGAGTGTTGATTAAGCAAGAGATGATTAACTATAATGAACTAATAAAGAAAGACTGGCACCAAAACAGCTCTGTACTCTCAGGGAATGCACTTCACTTTCAGTATTTAGCAGTGACTCCAAACAAATACAGTTAAACCTCTTAACTCATTCCCTCCAATGAAGTTCTCGAAGTTTACACTGCAATTTCCAATGGGTGGAGCTTAAACTTTTTGATAGACTCAAATGATGTCCTCACATTTCCAGTAAATGTTTGTATCCCTGGAACTGTAAGGGCTGCTAAGGAAGTGTAAATGGCAAATTCTTCAGCACTAACTGATCTTATAGATAGTGATAGCATTCTTTTGGTTCTAGGTCTTGAACTAGATTTTATAAATCACAGTAAACACAATGACTATTAAGTTTTTAGTATTTTGCAAATAATTGATAATCCCCAGGATTTAATAAAATCCATGTAGGCACAGTGTAGAGCCTGCATGGAAAGTTACCATGTCCGTGTACATGGTTCTCCCTTGGCAGCGTGCCATGCATATTAATGATGATGCTTTGCTGAGGGAGAGCAAAGGAATATGGTTACTGGATTAGTGTAGGGAGTGTAGTACTAACTGTGTCTGCAGATGAGTAAGACACTACTGCACTGTCCAGTTGTATTATTTCAATTTTTATTTTGTTGTTTTTAAAATATGTTTGTGTGGTGCGGAGCACAGCAATGTTAAATGGTGCCGAGACACCTGCCAGACATCTAAAAATAGAAACCAGATGCATTTCATTATTTATTTAAATGTCATGTTTAAGTGTAGCTGAGTGGGTTTGCACGGCACGGCGTGGTGCTCAGCAGTGCTTATACTTAGCTCAGAGGTATATGTAAAGGTATAGCAAAGTTCCACATATCCATGTAGCTAAATGGGTAGAGTTATGGCCTCATATACTGTAGGTCCAGGGTTTGAATACATGGAAGGGAAAGTGAGCATAACTTTTTGAAATGCAAACTAGAGCAATTATTTTAAATTATGACTTACTGTGCTCAGTTAAGCTCTGCTAAGCACTGCATAAACACGATAATGGCTGTAAATGTTTATGCACTGCTCGGATCTGCTTGTCTGTTTTTTGCACTGCTAAGCATATGGTACTGTGAGTTTTTGTGATGCTTAGCTGAGCTGGTTTGTGTGGTGCTAAGTGACGCTGTGCTTATTTAAATGTTGCCCAATGGCATTTAAGGTCAGGAAAACAGGCCATAGTAAGTGTAATAGGCAGGAATACAGCATAGTCCATTAGAGTTCTGTCTCTGAAGGGTACTATGGCAGGCCTTGGAGAGGGCTCACTATTTTGGGCACAGCGTTGGGGCATTCTGAAGTCCAGGGTCATGGTTAGACTCATAGTAAAAAATCATGATGACCGGCTGCTTCAGGGAGGTTTCCAGGGCTCGGAGTGTAAGGCAGAGGCCTGGGACTAGCTGGCACATGAACTCACCATTATGGCAAGTATCCCCCGGACAGGTGAGCAGGTTTATCACCACCATGACAACCTGAAGCGTTGAAAGGGAGATCTCTTGGATACCTAGGTCTGGGAAGCTCGGGCAGGGAATGCTCCACAAGTATGCAAGTAATTTTGCTTCTGTTTCACCAGTATCTAATCTGAATGTCTGCTAAACCAGTATGCATAATGTTATGTTTCTCTCCCAACAACTGCAGAGGAGAAGGCTCACAACACCGAAGTGCATGTGGGTTGCTTGGTCAGGTTGCACCGTGAGTGTTGTGAGTACATATGTATTATGCTAACTGTACTGAAATAAGCAAGAAATAGTAAAGCATTAACTGCAATAAAGTATATACAATAAGGTTTGTATTGCAATAAATGTGGACTTAGAGCTGTACTGCAAGAGCTGAATACTGCCAACTGTAGTGCAATAAGCAAGAAAGAGTGAATCATTAATTGTAATAAAGTATATACAATAAACTCTGTATTGCAATAACTGTGGAATTAGAGCTGTATTGCAAGACCTAAATAATGATGACTGCTTTGCAATAAAACTCAAAACAGTACCAGAAACTGCATTAATGTATATAGAATGAAGTCTGTTGTGCAATTAGTGTGGAATTAAAGCTGTTTTGCAAGAAGTGAATTATGACAACTGTTCTGCAGTAACACATGAACCAGTACCAATAACACCAAGGTAAATTGTGTACATCAGGATTGTCTTGTTTTAACTACTACAGTAGAGCTGTATGCATTTAAGCTGTGATGTAAGGTGCTGCAGTCAAGTATGACAGTGTAATAGCTGTAGACTGCAAATATAATGGCTGGCAAATGTATTGTTTAACACATATAGTACCGTTCAAGGTTGATTCCAGGCCAGTATTGTTCACAAAATGCTCTGTCATCCACAAACAGCAGGTACGCAGGGTATATGTGTGTGAGGTAGCCCACTCCATGATCTGATATTGTTTGCTGTCTTCACAGATGTTGCAACCCAATAACAATATATTGTGTACACCTGCGGTCTATATTATAATGTATAGATTATCTAATATCTCTGTCATGCTAGTAGTTCATGCATGTGTATTCTACTGTCACTGCAGTCTAGTATAAAATTGTAATACTACTACCAGGTCATATTTTGGTTCCAGGTGAGCTCTAGGCAAATATCAGTCAGGCAGTAATCAGCAGTGACTCAGTAGCTCAGTTTGTTAAATGCTCTGTATGTAGTACATTTTGCCATGCGTGGACCAGGATTTGAATCCAGTGCTTTGTAGCACTAGATATTACAGTATCAGTCACGTAATGTTTACAGAGTCTCTCTCCACAGGAACTATAGGTAAATGGGTGAGGTAGCTCATATTATTTGTAAGTAAGTGTATGTTTAGATATCACAGACTATTAAAATTATTATCAAGAATGTGAAACTACAGCATAAAACAAAGGAAATAAATATAATAATTATAAAATAAAATAAATAAAAAAATGTGTAATCTTGGTATGGCTGTATGCATGGGGTGTTTGTTAAAAAGTTGCTGCAGCCAATTTATACATTCCTTGCAGATGTCCTCTGCAGTCACTGCTATTGGGTTCTATCCCCCTGCCTGCCAATTAAGGCATGATGGTTGCTTAATTTCTGTATTGCACACATACATGTTTCTCAAGTGTCACTCTATCACATAACATAATTAGTAGTGCGTGATCCCTCTGTCACAGGATTATCATTGACATGATTACCTAAATAGCAAAGTATCATTACATCAGCCCACAGTACACCTCAATTGCTATATATGTCCACCTGATGTGTAAGTGTTCTATGTAATTGTCTACCTGCAGTTGTTACTGCTTGGCCCATACTATCTCATGCAAATAGCTTGAGAAGTATGTATGTGCTACAGCAGCTATAGGGGACTGGCACACATAAAGAAAAGACAGACCTGTAGAGTAGATAGTACTTTTGTCAGGTAAATAGCCTATAATGGTACTAATGGACTGTTTTTCTCTCTCTCCCCACCCCTTATCTTCATTTATTTATTATTGTTATTCATTGATTATGGTTTACTATTAACATATGTTGCCACATTAAACTGTATTTTGGGATATGTGTTTTATTATAGTTATGTATTATAATGGTTGCATATTAACATATCTTGTTGAATTACCTATTTTGTTGGCCTTATGCCTAACTGTTACTGGCATGCTGTTAATATATTGACTGTTATGTTATTTATTGTTGTGTTTCACATAATATGCCTTGATATCTACTTGGGTTATTTCCACTGTTCTGGCATTCTGTTATTACTAACAATATATTGTTTTGTTCATAATTAACCTCTAGGTCATTTCCCGGTGATCTGCCTCCCTTGCTCAACTGGCAGTGGCACCGGGACCTGGTACATCTGGGATGCAGGCCATTGGTACCCCCTCTGCTGTCCCTGCATCACCTGTGGTGTCAGATGGAACTTCCTCAGGTGACAGGGCCTGGCCTTGCCCTGGGAGCGGTGGTGGAGGGAATGTAGTTACCCAACAGCAACTGCCAATCATGGTGTGCAGGATCATTCATCAGACTTATGAACATCGCCTGTACCAGATTGAAGGTACACTGGCCAACCTGGTGGGGCAGGCTGTCCCTGGTACCCAGCCTCCAGCACAGCCACCTTTGGGGCAGTGAAACAGCAGTGTCGACTGCCCATGGGTGGGATGTCAGTCATGCTGCTGCCATCTGGAAGCACATGCAACTCCAGTTCCACAAAACCCTCCCCATCCAAGGTGTTTACTTCCCTCATGTGTCACACACTACCCCTGCCTGCTGTCTTGTCTGTGTGCTATTGCATCCTCTTCTACTCAACTTACCTCTCCACATGTACTGATGCCCCTTCCCCAACATTCCACTCTCTTCTTAAAAAATAAAGGGGCACCTGTCCCACAAAAAATATATATATTGCCCCAAACATACCCTCTCCATTTTGCACAAGTGTACAATGGACACAACTAATTGGTCCAATTGGCTTGGCAACAAATTTATGTTGTCCTCACCCCTCTCTCTGGGGTTTGAGAGTCCTAATTCATGTACAAAATATGTCAAAATGCACAGTTGTTGCTGTAATTAAAACACCCTTTCAACCCAACTACAATCTGGATCTTGGTTCTACATAGTAGGAAGGTAAACATGCAGACTAGGTTAGCTGATCACTTCCTACTTGCAGTCATAATCTGCATTTTTATATTTCTCACATTTTCTATCTTTTTTATATTTTATTGACATATACTCATATTTACTGATCATATTCAATGTCTGATGTTCTAATAAAACAGATCAGTGGAGTATGATAATTTAGTTATAAGTCATGCAAAGCATTTATGTATACTTTCATTTTACATCTAGACACCTAAGCTTAAATGTAGCTAATTCATAGGTTCATAGGTTCAAAGGTAGGTACTAGGCTATCGGCCCGAGGGCCTACATAAGCCTAGCCAACAAGGTTCCCTGGCTTACGCCACCCAAGAAAGTTATTTTCTTGTGCCACTGTCGAGCAGGGACACAGAAGTGATCCCTGGGGTTTATTTCCTATTTCCCATCCACTAATCAAGATTTTTCTTGAAGAGTGCTAATGAAGACCTTTGCTTGACATAGATGGGTAGCCTGTTCCAGAGTATGGGAAGTCTCTGGGACAGGAATCTATCCATACATATATGTACACATATTAGGCACACATATATACTATACACACCCACATTATATTCATACCTATATCTATACATATATTTTGCAAATGTATAATACATATAAACAGATGCATACACATACCCATATATATATATATATATATATATATATATATATATATATATATATATATATATATATATACATATATATGTGTGTGTGTGTATACATACACCTCCATACTTATACACACACGCACACGCACACACACACACACACACACACACACACACACACACATATATATATATATATATATATATATATATAGATAGATATATATAGATATATATATATATATATATATATATATATACTCACACACATGCATAAATACACACACACATATTTAGGATCATAGGTTCATAGGTAGGTACTAGACTATCTGCCCAAGGGCATTTATAAGCCCAGCAGGAATGTGTTGGCTTTCGCCGCCCCCTTAGATTAGTTCCCTGTGCCTCTGTCCAGCAGAGCCATTAAAGTCATCCCTAGGGAAAACTTTCTGTTTCTCAGCCACTCGTCAAGGTTTCTCTTGAAGAAGGATAACGTGGAGCTCTGCCTAATATAGATTGGAATCTTGTTCCAGAGCATGGGGAGTCTCTGGGACAGGAATCTATCCCTCCAACATGTCTTATTTATTGTTGTGGTGAGGTTTAGATCCCTGGAGCATGTGGCTCAAGGGGGATATGATTTTCTTTAGGTGGAGTATGTCCATCAATTCTGGGTTGCACATGGCCTTGTATGTCAGGCAGAGATCACCTCTGAGTAGGCGGTATGCAACTGAGTACAGCTGGAGTTTCTTCAGTAGAGCTGCATAGGGCATCTGCTTGAGGCCAGTGATGCTCTTGGTGAGGTACTTCTGTGGTCTTTCCAGTTGTTGCAGTTGTCTTGTAAGGTACATCCCAAATGGAGTATTATACCCAATGATGGGTCTGATGAGTGATGCATACAGGGGCCCAATGACCTCTTTCGATCTGGATGCAAACCCTTTTGTGATTAGGTGGGCCACATAGAATGATGTTCTAACCACTTTGGCAATGTGATTATAAAAGGAGAGGTTACTATCTACTTGGGTCTCCAGATCCCTTATTACATCTTCTGTATTTAGGGGGCTACCACCTATGTGGTAGTTTGTGGGTACTTTGTTTTTTTCCAAAGGGGATGACTATGCACTTTTTGGCATTTAGCTTGAGGCCATGGTTTTGACACCAGGTATCTGTTTCAGTGAGACCTTTTTGGTGGATGTCTGTGTCAGCCGGAGAGTCAATTATAGCCCCTAGTTTGCAGTCGTCTGTGAACCTGGTCAGCCATAGTCCTCCTGTGCTTGCCTGTACCTCTGTGAAGTATATGCCGAACAGGCGGGGTCCTAGGACTGAGCCCTGGGGAACACCACTTGTCACCGGTTTAGAGTCAGACCTAGCTCCTGCAACTCTTACCATGTGTGTTCTGTCCCTGAGCAAGTTGGCAACCCATCTCATGATGTAGGGG
>NC_056744.1:410847932-410910432 GCF_019279795.1 Protopterus annectens | reverse complement strand
AATCACCACCCTGGACTTGACTCCAAGAACAAAATCTTTTCCATTTCCCCGCATAAGATTTTCTAGTGCTGGGCTGTCTAGCTTCAAGGATTACATCCAATACCTGTTTGGAAAGGGCAGAGGTGTTTACAGACCCTGGATCCACCAGGCAGCCAGATGCAGAGTCTGGACATGACTGTGCAGAATCTGGCTGTCCCGTTGAGACAATAGATGAGGGATTTGAGGCAGAATCCAGGGAGGCTCCTGAACCAAGTTCATCAGAGTGGAATACCAGAACTCAAAAACGAATACTGGAGAGCCAAGAGAAACACCAACAATCACGAACATGTAACTCCGAATAGTTTATTGTAACCAGACCAACAACGAAATGCAGCAACAATTCATTAACGCTTTTCCACTCCAAAATACGCGTTTTCGTCCCTTGTACTAGGACTTCCTCAGATGACATTAATTAAAATCTTTGTCATTAAATACCTTAGTTCCAAATCAATTAACCAATAAAATCACATATATTCTATTCAAATGGGCCTATCTAATCTTTTTAAAAAACATCATTAATATTCATATGTCATTTAATAATGATAATAATAAATAAACTATTCGGATTTACATGTTCGTGATTGTTGGTGTTTCTCTTGGCTCTCCAGTATTCGTTTTTGAGGATTATTTTTTTTTTTGAATGCTGCACATAGTTTTCATTCTGGAATACCAGAACTGCTGAGGCCAATTGGGAGCCAGTAGAATCATTTGCGGTCTGTCCTCTTTTATCTTCAGAAGCAGCCGAGGAAGAAGAGGAAAGGGAGGAAAGGCATATACTGAGAAGTGTTCCCAACTGAATGAGAGGGCATCCACTTTCCATGCTAGTTTGTGGTAGGTCCTTGTGCAGAATGTTGGAAGGTGATCATTCTGAGGGGATGCAAAGAGATCTATGTCCGGACATCCCCAAGCCTTTACAATCATCCTGAATATCCGAACATCCAACATCCATTCGTGTGGATCCGAAATGCTCCTGCTCAATGCATCTGCCAGAGTGTTGTCTTTCCCTGGCAGGAATTGCGCCCGTAAGTCAATACTGCAAGTCAGAGCAGTGTGCCAGAGATTCATGGCTAATCTGCACAGGGGGTAAGAGTGAGAGCCCCCCTGCTTGTTGATGTACCACATCACAGCAGTGTTGTCCATCCGAATCAACAATTGCCCTGGTAGAAGAAGGTCCCTGAAGGCCATCAGGGCATTCTGTACAGCTAGCATCTCCTTCAAATTTATGTGTAGGTGTGATTGCTCCTCCGTCCAAACACCCTGAAGACATCTCCCATGCATGTGGGCCCCCCAGGCATAATCCGAAGCATCCGTTGTCAGAACTTGGTTGGCCGGCAGAGGACAAAAAGGCTTCCCCTTGTTCTGTAGACAGGCTTCGGCCCACCAAAGAAACTCTCGCTGGAGACAAGGCAAAAGCATGACCAGTGTCTCCAAACTGTGGCAATGCTGAGACCAGACATTTTTGAGGTACCACTGCAGTTTCCTCATATGCAAACTTGCATACAGTAGTAGCAGAATGCAGGAGGCCATGTAACCCAAAGCCTGCAGAATTTTTCTTGCAGTCAGCTGTTTCAGTGAAGCCAGGTGTCAGAAAAAAGAAGCCAGTTGCACTTTTTTGTCTGGTGTCAAGTAAGCCATCTGGGTTGAAGTACTCAGAAGAGCACCCAGGAAAATAATCTGTTGTGTGGGTACCAGGTTTGATTTCTTTAGATTCACTGTGAAACTGAGACATTGAAGAAGACACTGCACAAAAGTCAGATGCCGAAGCAGAGTGTCTTTGTCGTCCGCGTGAAGAAGACAGTCATCCAGATAAGGGTAAATTTGAATCCCCTTCTGTCTGCAAAATGCCATCACTGGTGCCAGGCATTTTGTAAAAACCCTGGGCGCAGTAGATAAGCCAAAGGGCAGCACAGAGAACTGGTAATGTGTCGAGCCTGCTTTGAAATGCAGATACTGTCTGCACTCTTGCCTTATAGGAATATGCAGGTAAGCCTCTTTTAAGTCCAAAGTCACCATCCAAGCATTCTTGCCCAACATAGGCAGCAACTGCTGCAGAGTGAGCATTTTTAATTTTGGTATATCTAGGAAGGTGTTCAGTACAGAGATGTCCAGGATTGGTCTCCATGAACTTTCCTTCCTGGGAACCAGGAAAAGCCTGGAATAAAAACCTTGCCCTATGTCCAAAGTTGGCACCAATTCTATGGCCCTCATGGCCAGAAGAGACTGAACCTGTCATTGTGCCTCTGCCCACTGATGTTTTGGCAGGTCCGGCCAACCGTTTGGTGTTGGCATAGTGTGGAAATGAAATCTGTAACCTCTTTAGACTATGTCCAGAACCTATCTGTCCTGGGTAATGTGGCTCCAATTTTGATAAAAAAGAGAAATCCTTCCCCCCAAAGGAGCTTCCAGGAGAGGAGCCCCTGGAACCAGAAAGGGAGAGTCATAAAGACTGCTTTTGGTAGGGTTGAGATTTATCTGCACCAACCTGGGGAGAGGGGGCACTCCACTGCCTATTCCTAAAATGGGATTGTGACTGACCCCTACCTCTGGAATGCCTGAATCCGCCTCTCTGGGACTTGTTGGAGCCCGGAAAGGGCCAAGGTTTAGTTGGCCAGTGTTTGCTAAACCTAGGAAGTTGTACCTGTAGAAAATCCTTAACCGTCTGCATAGATTTGGCTTTGTCTTCCATTTTCTTCAATACCTCTTCAGCTTTGGACCCAAAAAGAACATTGTGCTGCAAAGGGGCATCCAAAAGTTTGGCTTTAATCTGATCCGGCAAGCTTTGATCCCTTAACCAAGCATGTCTTCTAATAACAATGCCAGTTGTTGCAGCTCTACAAGAAGCTTCCAAAGAATCAAAACCACAATGCAGGGTATGTTTACCCACTTGTTCAATAGCATGCAATAAATCCTGTAACTCCTGACTATCAGCACCAATAGACACAGCTGACATCTTTTGTTGAAACACAGACAAAAGGTATTGCTGATACTTCAGCATATGAAATTGACAGTTCAAAGCCCTAATAGACAATATAGCAGAAGTATAAAACTTTTTACCCCATCTCTCCAAAGCCCTGGACTCTCGGTCAAAGGGAATAGGATTTTTAGCAGAGGCCACTTTAACACCCTTAGGACCCTGAGAAATAGTTTCCGGATCAGGTGAAAGATTTTTAAAAAGAAATTTATGAGAATCTGGAACCCTATAATACCTATCTGGTTTGGCTGGAGTAGGGGGAAAAAATCAGGAGAGAGAGAAGCTTCCGAAAAAACATCATCAACAATGTCCAAGACAGGCAGAATAGCCAGAGGCTTATGCTGTGGGAGAAGAAAATCCCTAAGCCTTTTCTTGGATTCAGAAAATTCCTGCCCTTCCCAGTGAAAATGCACCATCATATCATGCAAAGTTTCACCAAAAGAATAATCCTCAGGGGGAGAGGTGGAAGGAAAGGAATCCTCAGCATCAGAATCCTCATAAAGAGGAAAAGAATAATCCTGCTCAAGGGAGGAAGCAGAAGAAACAGAAATTTGGTCTGAAGAATCATAATCAGACTGTAATCTAGGCTTTTTGTCAGGAGAGGGATGAGAACCCCTGATCATAGTTAAGAGATCTTCAGCCATCCGAAGCATCTGTTTCTGAGGCCGAGGACCCTGAGCAAAAGGCGCCTGTGCTAGCCACTTCACTTTAGCTTTAGACTTAGATTTAGCATGTAAACTGGAATCCCCATTTATGGGATGTGGAGAAGGCCTGAGAACTCCCTCAGAAGCCGGTACCTGCCTACCGGCTCCGGACCCAACTGAGGGAGCAGTATCCGAAGGTCCAGTCCCTGGCAATGCTGAAGACCCCATCAGCTCCACACAGGAGTTGGTACAGGCAATTGGTTCAAAAGAGGCAGACGACAGGGGCTGCAAAGGCACCTCACTGACAACCGATGAACCAGCAACTGGCAATAACTGAGTAACATCCTTTGCTGTGGACCTCAGAGGCCTGTCTGAATCTCTGCGCCTCTTACACAACCCAGAAGCCGGAAAAGAATCCGAAGACATGTTATAATTAAACCTTTTTCCAAAATAGTAAAAGGCAAAGTTATATCTACGCCTAATAGTACGCTGATTGAACCTAGCACAAAACACACAATTAGCAACATCGTGGTCAGGACCCAGACAGGGAATACAGTAAGAGTGAAAATCCCTATGAGGTATCTGTTTCCCTCAAGAAATACAATTATTAACTTTTTCTGACATCTGACTGGAGCAAGAAAAAGACTTCCCCAATGGGGTACTTATCTGTAAAAAAAGAAAATCCTGGGATTAGATCCAAAAACAAACAGGAACAGGCCAACCAGCATCAGTGAACTGCAAAGGGCACCGCGCGGCAAGAAAGACTGGGGAAATGGCGTCAGCTGAGGTCCTTATACCTTCCGGTGCATTGACATCAGGTTAAATGTGACATCAGCTGGGGTCCGATCCAGACTTTGGGATTCTGGCCGATCGAGGGCTGCTGCTGGCAGGAAGAACCCTACAGTGATGACTGCAACAGTGAACCACGAAGGACATCCAGTATCAGCCTGCTGAAATACAAAGTCAGAGGATATTCTTAACTGCTATCAGCTATGTTGATGTCATTTCCTGAAATTTCCTCATGCAGGGAAACTCATTTCAAATTGTTGTGACCATCCAAGCTGTTAGTTGGAAACTGTGAATGGAAAAATAAAGTTGACATCTATAAAAAGCATGAAAATTTTATATTGTCACTATGGCAAAGGTCTGCATTATAAATTCTTTGATTTCAGGTCAAAATGCCTATTTTTACCATGTTTCCTTCTCCCTTGTAATGTTTCAAAACCATTTTCATAAGAACTTGCAAAAAGCTGCATGCATGAAGCTACAGCAGATTTTAAAAATGCACTGCATGTATGTGGTACAGCTGAGTGGCATGAGCTTATGGCAGTGAAAACCTAGAGCCAACAGTAATCTGAGCTTCAGGGGCTGAGCTTGGGAGGCGTAGAGATAGGGAGACATATGGCTTGTCACTGGACAGTTGGTTGATGCTCAAAACATCAAATCTAAAAGATTGTTAGTTGCACAACAGGTAACATACTTGCCTTGCTTCTGAAGGCAGTATGTTTGATTCCTACACCAGCTAGATCAATTCCTGGCACACAAATATAACATAAGGGGATGATGCACTCCTGAATGTGCAGTTATTCAAATGAGATGCTAAATTGAGGCCCCATCAACCTGAGTTGGCAGGAGATTAGGTGGATGTAAAAGATCCCATGGCACCTCTTAAAAAGAACAGGGAAAGTTCCTTGATGCCCTGGTCAAACTTCCCATAATAGTATAAGTACCACCTAGTGTCTCCAATGAAAAGTGGCTTCTAGCCTAGTAGGATTAACCTGGTCAACAAAGGATAAATAAAATCTTCAGTGTCCTGTCATGAATGCTAGGTTCAGAGAAGCTGAGTGGAATATTTTCCTCCCTTTTTCCATTTTCTGTGAGTTTAGATAATCTTGAAGCTGGTACACATATATTGGTAGTGTTGGAGCTTGCGTCCACATTGGTGGGCCGTGCAGGAAAGCTTACCTCCCAAAAAAAAATTATTTTGTGGTTTGTAACCTTGGAAGCATTGCTTTTTTAACTGGCGATCACCCAAGGTTTTATGTGTTTTAGGTTTGAATAATTGGGTGGTGCAGTGGTGCAGCTGTAGCAGTCACCTTACAGCAAGAGGTTCTCCAGTTTGATTCTCAGCTGGGGTGCCTTCTGTGCAGAGTCTGCATGTCCTACCTGCATTTGTGTGTGTTTTCTCTGAGTGCTCTATTTTCTTCCCACGTTACAAAGACATGTGTCTGGAGCATTTCTCCCTGGGCCTCTGCTGAAAATTAGCTCGTTCCAAGTCAAACTTTCCCAGTTAACAAATGTAAAAATAAAATAAAAATTGAGTGTTGATTAAGCAAGAGATGATTAACTATAATGAACTAATAGAGAAAGACTGACACCTACCCAGCTCTGTATTCTCAGGGAATGCACTTCACTTTCAGTGTTTAGCAGTGACTCCAAACAAATACAATTAAACCTCTTAACTCATTCCCTCCAATGATGTTCTAGAAGTTTGCACTGTAATTTCCAGTGGGTGGAGCTTAAGCTTTTTGATAGACTCAAATGATGTCCTCACATTTCCAGTAAATGTTTGCATCCCTGGAACTGTAAGGGCTGCTAAAGAAGTGTAAATGGCAAATTCTTCAGCACTAACTGATCTTATAGATAGTGATAACATTATTTTGGTTCTAGGTCTTGAAATAGATTTTATAAATCGCAGTAAACACAATGACTATTAAGTTTTTAGTATTTTGCAAATAATTGATAATCCACAGGATTTAATAAAATCCATGTAGGCACAGAGTAGAGCCTGCATGGAAAGTTAACATGTCCGTGTACATGGTTTTCCCTTGGCAGCATGACATGCATATTAATGATGATGCTTTGCCGAGGGGGAGCAAAGGAATATGGTTACTGGATTAGTGTAGGGAGTGTAGTGTTAACTGTGTCTGCAGATGAGTAAGACACTCCCTGCACTGTCCAATTGTATTATTTCAATTTTTTTGTTGTTTTTAAAATATGTTTGTGCGGTGCAGAGCACAGCAATGTTAAGTGGTGCCGAGACACCTGCCAGACATCTAAAAATAGAAACCAGATGCATTTCATTATTTATTTAAATGTCATATTTAAGTATAGCTGAGTGGGTTTGCACGGCACGGCGTGGTGCTCAGCAGTGCTTATACTTAGCTCAGAGGTATATGTAAAGGTATAGCAAAGTTCCACATATCTATGTAGCTAAATGGGTAGAGTTATGGCCTCATATACAGTAGGTCCAGGGTTAGAATACATGGAAGGGAAAGTGAGCATTACTTTTTGGAATGCAAACCATAGTAATTATTTTAAATTATGGCTTTCTGCGCTCAGCTAAGCTCTGCTAAGCACTGCATAAACACGACAATGGCTGTAAATGTTTATGCACTGCTCAGCTCTGCTTGTCTGGTTTTTGCACTGCTAAGCACTACTAAGCATACAGTAGTGTGAGTTTTTGTGATGCTTATCTGAGCTGGTTTGTGTGATGCTAATTGACGCTGTGCTTTTGTAAATGTTGCCCAATGGCGTTTAATGTCAGGAAAACAAGCTATATTAAGTGTAATAGGCAGGAATACAGCATAATCCATTGGAGTTCTGTCTCCGAAGGGTACTATGGCAGATGTTGGAGAGGGCTCACTATTTTGGGCACAGCATTGGGACGTTCTGGAGTCCAGGGTCATGGTTAGACTCGGAGTAAAAAATCATGATGACCGGCTGCTTCAGGGAGGTTTCCAGGGCTCAAAGTGTAAGGCAGAGGCCTGGGACCAGCTGGCACATGAACTCACCAGTATGACAGGTATCCCCCTCATCATCACCATGACAACCTGAAGTGTCAAAAGAGAGATCTCTTGGATACCTAGGTCTGGGAAGCTCGGGCAGGGAATGCTCCACAAGTACGCAAGTAATTTTGCCTCTGTTTCACCAGTATCTAATCTGAATGTCTGCTAAACCAGTATGCATAATCGTATGTTTCTCTCCCAATAACTGCAGAGGAGAAGGCTCACAACACCGAGGTGCATGTGGGGTGCTTGGTCAGGTTGCGCCATGAGTGTTGTGAGTACATATGTTTTATGTTAACTGTACTGAAATAAGCAAGAAATAGTAAAGCATTAACTGCAATAAAGTGTATTCAATAAGGTTTGTATTGCAATAAATGTGGACTTAGAGCTGTACTGCCATAGCTGAATACTGCCAACTGTAGTGCAATAAGCAAGAAAGAGTAAATCATTAATTGTAATAAAGTATATACAATAAACTCTGTAGTGCAATAACTGTGGAATTAGAGCTGTATTGCAAGACCTAAATAATGATGACTGCTGTGCAATAAAACTTGAAACAGTACCAGAAACTGCATTAGTGTATATAGAATAAAGTCTGTTGTGCAATTAGTGTGGAATTAGAGCTGTTTTGCAAGAAGTGAATTATGACAACTGTTCTGCAGTAACACATGAACCAGTACCAATAACACCAAGGTAAATTGTGTACATTAGGATTGTCTTGTTTTAACTACTACAGTAGAGCCGTATGCATTCAGACTGTGAGGTAAGGTGCTGCAGTCAAGTATGACAGTGTAATAGCTGTAGACTGCAAATATAACGGCTGGCAAATCTATTGTTTAACACATTATAGTACCGTTCAAGGCTGATTCTAGGCCAATATTGTTCACAAAATGCTCTGTCATCCACAAATAGCAGGTACTCAGGGTATATGTGTGAGGTAGCCCACTCCATGATCTGATATTGTTTGTTGCCTTCACAGATGTTGCAACCCAATAACAATATATTGTGTACACCTGCAGTCTATATTGTAATGTATAGATTACCTAATATCTCTGTCATGCTAGTAGTTCATGCATGTCTATTCTACTGTCCCTGCAGTCTAGTATAAAACTGTAATACTATTATCAGGTCATATTTTGGTTCCAGGTGAGCTCTAGGCAAATATCTGTCAGGTAGTAAACAGCAGTGACTCAGCAGCTCAGTTTGTTAAATGCTCTCTATGTAGTACATTTTGCCATGCGAGGACCAGGATTTGAATCCAGTGCTATGTAGCACAAGATATTACAGTATCAGTCATGTAATGTTTACAGAGTCTCTCTCCACAGGAACTATAGGTAAATGGGTGAGGTAGCTCATATTATGAGTAAGTAATTGTGTGTTTCGATATCACAGACTATTAAAATCATTATCAAGTATGTGAAACTACAGCATAAAATAAAGGAAATAAATATAATAATTATAAAATAAAATAAATAAATAAAATGTGTAATCTTGATATGGCTGTGTGCCTGGGGTGTTTGTTAAAAAGTTGCTGCAGCCAATTCATACATTTCTTGCCGATGTGCTCTGCAGTCACTGCTATAGGGTTCTATCCCCATGCCTGCCAATTAAGGCATGATAGTTGTTTAATTTCTGTATTGTACACATACATGTCTCTCAAGTGTCACTCTATCACATAACATAATTAGTAGTGAGTGATCCCTCCGTCACAGGATTATCATTGACATGATTACCTAAACAGCAAAGTATCATTACATCAGCCCATAGTACACCTCGATAGCTATATATGTCCACCTGATGTGCAAGTGTTCTGTGTAGTTGTCTACTTGCAGTTGTTACTGCTTGGCCCATATTATCCCATTCAAATAGCTTGAGAAGTATTTATGTGCTACAGCAGCTATATAGGACTTGCACACATAAAGAAAAGACAGACCTGTAGAGTAGATAGTAGTACCTTTGACAGGTAAATAGCCTATAATGGTACTAATGGACTGTTTTTCTCTCTCTCCCCACCCCTTATCTTCATTTATTTATTATTGTTATTCATTGATTATGGTTTACTATTAACATATGTTGCTACATTAAACTGTATTTTGGGGCATGTGTTTTATTATTGTTATGTATTATAATGGTTGCATATTAACATATCTTGTTGAATTACCTATTTTGTTGGCCTTATGCCTAACTGTTACTGGCATGCTGTTAATATACTGACTATTATGTTATTTATTGTTGTGTTTCACATAATATGCCTTGATATCTACTTGGGTTATTTCCATTGTTCAGGCATTCTGTTATTACTAACAATATGTTTTGTTCATAATTAACCTCTAGGTCATTTCCCGGTGATCTGCCTCCCTTGCTCAACTGGCAGTGGCACCGGGTCCTGGCACATCTGGGATGCAGGCCATTGGTACCCCCTCTGCTGTCCCTGCATCACCTGTGGTGTCAGATGGAACTTCCTCAGGGGACAGGGCCTGGCCTTGCCTTGGGAGAGGTGGTGGAGAGAATGTAGTTACCCAACAGCAACTGCCAATCATGGTGCGCAGGATCATTCATCAGACCTATGAATGTCGCCTGCACCAGATTAAAGGTACACTGGCCAACCTGGTGGGGAAGACTGTCCCTGGTACCCAGCCTCCAGCACAGCCACCTTTGGGGCAGTGAAACAGCAGTGTCAACTGCCCATGGGTGGGATGTCAGTCATACTGCTGCCATCTGGAAGCACATGTGACTCCAATTCCACAAAACCCTCCCCATCCAAGGTGTTTACTTCCCTCATGTGTCACACACTGCCCCTACCTGCTGTCTTGTCTGTGTGCTATTGCATCCTTTCCTACCCATCTTACCTCTCCACATGTACCGATGCCCCTTCCCCAACATTCCACTCTCTTCTTAAAAAATAAATTGGCACCTGTCCCACAAAAAAAATGTATATATCGCCCCATACATACCTCTCCATTTTGCACACCTGTCTACTGGACACAACTAATTTGGTCCAATTGGCTTCGCAACACATTTATGTTGTCCTCGCCCCTCTCTCTGGTGTTTGAGAGTCCTAATTCATGTACAAAAATCTGTCAAAATGCACAGCTGTTGCTGTACATGAAATGGATAGCTATGGTTCTTTCCTACACCCTTCCTGCACATCCCTACCTGTTTTTCACTGTTTTCCCCTGCTTGCCCCCATTTCACCACTGTCCTATCACCCCATTTTTCTTTATATTTTTGTAGCACACATTTGCATGGATTTGCACGGTGCAGAACACCATGCCACTATGCTTAACTCAGCTTAAATGAGTTTTAATGAGCTTTAAACAGCTTTAATGACTATATGTGTCTATTTCATTGTTATCCACATGTAAAAAATAAACACCTCTGCCCAGTCTAAAACCCAAGCCCCTCTCAGCTATAGCACAGTGTATTAACCTACCATGCTAAACAGGTTGTAGTTTAGATAGGTGTTTCCTGCAAAACATACTGATTGCTACCTACAGTCATTAAGTATGTAACTGAAATAAAAAAAGTAATGGGAAAAATAGGAGTGTACCTTGAACCCTGGTGCAATAATACACCAGTGGACAGCTAAAGACATAATAATGGATGTAAGTGAGGCCTGTGATATCAGGTATATGTGCCCTTTTATCAGCAACCTGTGTAAATACACCTGCTAAGGCAGCAATGGCAAAGTACATGTACAACTGGGACTCTGGTGCAGAAATACAACCATATAAAGCCATGCACATACTCAAGGATGCAGAAATGTTTCATACAGCCTGTATATGTGCACATATATCTCACAAATACACATGCATTTATAGTGTCTCAGTAGCTCAGGCTATTAAATCCTTTGTAGGCAGTACATTTTGTCACACCAGTCCTGTGTTCAAATCCAGTGTTGTGTCACACAATTACATTATCGTGAAGACAGCAAGTAATGACTGTGTCTTGCAATCTTAATCCTCACAAGTTACTGCTACTTAATTAACTGCCACCCAGTTTTGCAAGACAAAGGCCTGCAGGCAGAGACACAATGCACATATCCATATAGCTTAACTATATGTCACTTACTACTCTGTTATCTGCACTGTTGCATAACAGATGTACCTTAAGCACATGCACCGATTGGACTGCATAGAATACCCTTACCCTGGCTCTGCCATAATGACAGGCCTAACACAGCTGCTACAGTTACATGTACAGCTTGCTGTCCACCAAAGTGTTCACACTCCCTGTATGTGTTCTAGGCTGCAGCAACTGAGGCAGCCTGTTGCATACACAGCTGTATGTAAAGGTAGCTGCTACAAACCTACCATACCTCCCAACCGCATAGAACAAGGGATCCAGACACAGCCATATTTAATGGGGGGGGTGAAAGGCCCACAGATAGGCACATGTTTAACAATTTGCCCCTACAATGATAGTAGGTTGATAGAATAACAGCTACTCAATTAGCATGCATATTCTGATGGGTATGAACTGTGCCACTCACATGTCTCTCTCCCCTTACTGACCTCAACTCACAATGTTTGCCAGTGAACTGCCAGATGACCACAATGTCATGGGACACTGACCAAATATATGAGGCAAATATGTGGACATACTTTATAAATCTCTACAATGGACAGTATGTTAGCCTACCCTCTGTGATGCTGTAGTCTCCACACCTCAGTAATGTCCATCTCAAACACTAAGAAAGGGGCCAAGGCCTACATGAAGGCCTTATACATTGCACTGTGGTGGCATGTCATTGGCTAATGATAGTCCAATTCAGCTGTTTTGGCTGCAATTAGTAATTCTGAGCCACAGGTTGGTACAGCGACAATTATCTGTTAATGTGAATTACTTTCAAAAGGCAAGCAACTGGTTATGGGGATCATGGCTGTATGACATTTTAGTCACACAGACAGCATATGCCCAAAGCATTTCCAGAGAACAGAGTCAAAAAAGAAATATTGCACTCCGCCAAGTATGTAATAGAGTTCTCCATATAATGGGATACAGATAGGAGGATGGAGGTATGGGGAATATGGATTACAGCACTAGGCTTGTCTTAGATCTACGGTATTGAGATGTCAGTGATACTCAGCTGTCCAATGCCTACAGGCATGCCTCTCAACTGTCCCTGCTTTCAATCACATCCAGCTCTGTCCCTGTCAATCCCTCCTACAACTGTCAGCTGTTGTAGCAAAGCTAGCGGATTACACGTAATACACAGTGACAATAACTAAGGGTGTACACTCCTGTAACATTAAATGCTGTACTGTACTTCACCTGCATTCATTATGACAATGTGTCACATAAATAGTTCTAACATTGTAAAAGTGTCCCTGAACATCCCTGAGGTACTCAGGCTAAATCCCTGTTTCATTGACATATGTCCCTGTTTGGTTGAGAACTATGCCTAACATACCTGTCAACCTTCTACAGCAAGACATCATCATCATCAGAAAGCCATAATTAATGGAGGGGGGGGGGTAAAGGCTCAAACTCATCAACAGAGTATAAATATTGCACGTACAAAATAAGAATGTGAATAGACTAACAAATATTACTGCAACAGAACTGTTTTCTGAGGGGTATGATGGGTGAAAGTCAGATTCTGACTTTATTTCCTGACATCAACTATCAATGATTGGCCAACCATATGTCAGACATCCACAAGATTTGTGTGAAAAGGACCACATCTATGAGACAAACATCTTCACATTCTGCAAACATCTGTATAGTTGGGAGGTATGATGCTTATAGGGAACATATACTACAGCAGGTTTGCATTGCTTTCTGTCATTGTGGCACACTGATGTTGCTGGACTATCCCCATATAGTTTTTATAATAGCACACTGCTATTTGTCTGACAGTGGCCATATGACATATTAGTGGGAATTTGCCTGTAGGGGACACACCATAGTAGACTGCAGTGATGGGGGTATGGACATACAGCAGAATCTCTCACAGCACACAAGGACATAACCCAGTATTGCAACTATCTTGGTGATATCCACACATGTAGTGTGTCCTCAGACTGTGGGGTATGACACGTGAGTGTGCAGTGGACAGTGCAGGCTAGTATGGGTGTGCAGGATCTGTACATAGTTGACTTCCATGTATCTGGTCCTGTAATGTGTTCCCTTCTTGTTTTCTTTCAGGAAGCATGTACCACAGGAGACATCCACCATTCACAAGTGTGGAGAATGACATTATACTGGATGGTCTCAGACACCACCATCACATCTTGCTTGCCAGGGGTCGGCGCAATCATGAACAGCAGGAAGCATTGTGGGCAGACGTTTTGTGTGGGCTGTTAAGCAGATTGGTCAACAGGGCAGGACCTGTGAGCAGGTCTGACTCCAGGCCACAGATATGGTGATTGCAGCATGGCAAAGGGCAGCTGCTGTTGCCAGGGATCATGCTGCCACTGGTGGAGGGCCTGCAATGGAACAACCACCCTCGGCCACACAGGAATTCCTGGTGAACATAGGATCAACCAACAGCTCCCAAGCATCCATCACACCACACATCCTGGAGGTGGGTGCCAAAGCATCCACAGAAGAGGAGTTTCTAGGTAAGCTTACTGTGTTCACCAGTGTAATCATGTATCAGTCATTGTGACAGGATATACATAGCAGTACATGGGTGTCAAGTCTAACTGCACTGGGGCGTTGTGTTTTATTCACAGTTGTGCACATATATTCAGAATGTCAGCAATATAGCCATTATCACAGCAGCTACTGTACATGTGGATATATGCAGTTATTACCTTGTAGTGCTGCAACATTTGGTGGTGCTGACAATATCTATCCCTCACCTTTTCATAGGTCCATCATGTGTGGCTGAAGTCTGTGGTCCTGTATCTGGTAAGTGTGATACTGTTGTTTTACAGATCATATATACCCTAAGAAAGTTAAGGGCTGTCAGTTTGCCCTATGTACAACTGTTGTACTTAGCCAGATTAGAATATTCTTATGTTCCATTCTGGAACAGTTAATTACAGTGCATAGATTGGGTAATTACAAGTGTGTATTTCTACAAACATTAACACGTTTACACTTATAGTTATGAGTGACTACTCAGCCTGCTATACATGAGACAATTACCCCAAGATGCCCGTTCAAACACAATAGGGAGATGGTACATACCTGAGGCAGTGATGCTACAACTGGCATATCATTGTCAAGATAGGTGTACTGGTATTTATGTGTAGTTCTATCATATACACTGTCATATTGCATACTCACAGATGAATTGTAGTGGCAACATTAACTGGATGTAGCTGAAGTGCACATTATAAAGGGTCAGACTTGTCTGTGTATTACTGTGAGTTTGTCTGTTGTGCATGGGATTAGAGATGAGAAGATGTGGAACATGTAATGCAGTTGTGGATCCTCATCTGTATGAGTCTATGTGGATTACCATACATAATAGTGCAGGTAGTAATGTACTGCTTTTGTCTTGCTTCTCACAGGTGAATGGGGGGGGGGTTGGATTCTGTCCCTCTCACAACCTGATGTCAGTGTCTCATCAGACTCTGATGATGGTGGACATAGTGAGGCACAGGTGGGTTGTTGGGGGATGAATCTGTCCCAGAGGCTGACATCCCTCTTCTACCTCCATTCTCCCTGCACACAGTATGCCCACACATACAGTCCCCAGAGGCCACAGATATTGGACAGTCAGAAGGTGGCAACATTAAACAGGACAGTGTGACAACTATGGTGTCAGTGAGTGTATACACTGACAAGGTCCCACACAGGCAGATTGACAGGGGTGCTCAAAGGAGGATTGCTGCTCATTCACCACCTGTCACAGGTGTCACATCATGGGTCACTCGCTGCATGTTTCAGGTCATCATGGAGGCACAAGCATGTTCTGCATGCAACAGTAGATGGATGCTTAGGTTTATGGATGCAGCACAGGCTGACATCCGTGACTGCCTCCACTGCATTGGTGACACCATGGATCAGTTCATTAATGTACTGGACAGATGGTGGGCTGAGACAATGTCTGTCTTTGACTGCACATTGTCTGTCCTGGAACAGCTGGCTGGACTTGGGAGTCAGATACGTAGACGTAGGTCAGCAACACCATCTGCTGAGAGTCCACATGGCTGTGAGCATTCATGCTCCCAGAGTGGCAGTACTTCCAGTGCTACAGAGAGATGTGTGTTGTCCACACCACAACCTGGAAGGCCATGGGCATATGGTCCTGAGTGGTCCCATGGGGGACATGGCCCCAGCAGACAGCAGTGACCATACTATCTGACCTTGGGCATGGTGGTGCCAGTGCTACTCCTGACAGAGCCAATTCCCATGTTCATGGCTGGAGACGATGAACTGGGCACTCTACCATGTACAGTCCAAAGCTGTCCAATATACACACATGTAGGGCTAGCACTGGGCTTGACTGTGTACACTCACACACTCAAACACCACTGTCACATGCAGGTCACCAACAGACACACACGGCACCTCTCCAGCACACCTAACCAGCACACCTTCCTGACTCACACACATGCTGTCAACTGCTTGGCACAGCCTAGGCCTCTGGTACCCCCACACCATACTCTGTGCATGTGATGATACCTGTGCCACATCCCTGCTATCTGTGCCATCGGTGTACGGAGATGCAAATATGTGTCTGATGTACATGGTGATTATATTGCTTTACATGTACTTGTGTAGTGCAGTATTGTTATGCCATGGCAGTTGTTGTGGGCCATGACAGGTACTGTATGCTGGCATGTGTCATGACTACACATCACACTTTGTGTATCTTTGTTGCATGATGTTAGACTGGCGGTAGTGTTACAGTCTGACAGGTGTGTCACAGACCTGTGTATGTTTCTGACTATATTCCCTTGCATATATGAGGCAGGTCCATACATATGCTACCATAGTCTAGTACATTTCTCAAAAAAGCCAAACAGTTGCAGAACAAAGCTTAGTTCATAGAACCAACACTGGATGCAGTATGAAACAAACCAAGCAATGCTTTGTTTGTTTCATACTGCACCATAGTCTAGTATCCCATATAAGTGGTGTACAGGAGAGTGACTTACTTTGCAAATGCAGTAGTTGCGGGACCTGTAGTTCAGGGCTGACTCTTTCTGATGCATGCAGTACACAGCCAATACATGGTTAAGTACAGGTTGTATGGGCCGGCTGGCATAGTGTTTAGCATATGTATGTGAGTCGGAGTAAGTTGTCAGTCCCTAGGGCCCTAGGTTGTCAGTGCATGTGCTATGCGTTGCCTCTTGGCCAAGGCCAGGGTATACTGGGCATGCCTACATCTGCCTACAGGGACTACCTCAGGAGGTTCCCCCAAGTCCCTTGTGGGTGTGGCTGTGGGGGCCCAGGCACTGGTGGGGGGGCTGTGTATCCCTTTCCTTTGCTGATCCTGCTGCAGCTGTTTCTGCAGTATCATATTGTGTAGCATAGCACATACTGTGAACATCTGTGCACATGCGGCTGGAGAGTACTGTAGGCTCCACCAGATACATTGAGGCATCAGAGCTGTGATTTCAGCAGCCCAAACACATGCTCTATGATGTTCCTAGTTTGTGCATGTGCCTCATTATGGTGTTCTTTGGTGGGTGTGTGTACATTTCTGATGGGTGTCATTACCCACAGTTCCAGTGCATAGCTAGCATCTCCCAGGAAATGGCCATATGGGATGTCCCCCCTAGCAAACATCTGGTACAGCTATGATGCATGCCAGATATGTGAGTCGTGATAACTGATAAGGCTGCCAGCACACACATTCATGATAATGCCCTGGGCATTGCACATGACCTGGAAGTTGATGAAGTGATACCCCTTGCGGTTGACATAGATTCTACCATCCTCACTGGGTGGTGCCTTGATGTGTACATGAGTGCAAGCTATGGCACCCAGTACCTCAGGGTAGTGTGCTACATGGTAGAAGAATTGCATACTGCTGTCCTTCTCCTCAGGGGTGTGAGGTAAATAAATGTGCTCACTGTCATGTGTTAGTATGGCATCCAGGAACTGGTGGAAAACCCTGGATGCTGATGCCTGTGAGACCCCCATCATGTCACCATTTGGTCTTTGGAAAGTACGTGAGGCTAGTATGCTCAGGACTACACATACCTTTGTTTCCACTAGGATGGGTTCCTCTCTGTTGGCTCTGGGTCTGAGTTGAGGGTGGTAGAGCTCAGTGACTTCTTGTAGTATGCCCCTATCCACCCTGTAGCACTCTACCATCTCCAGCCCCTAGCATTCCTTCAGTTAAAAATCTCAAGTTTGTACTCCACTGGTGCAGTGTATGGAGGTGAAATCAAATTGTAGGATGTATGCAACCTTTATGGTACTCTGCTGTAGGTTCAGCCTGTGTGATTGGCTACCTATGATGCATTCCACCTGTCAAGTACATCATTAAGGGGTTTTAATGGCCTTAGTTTATGTGAAAAGGGGGTCATCAGTAATTAATATATCAATGGCTTTCTCAGCCAATTTTTTTTTGACAGCCTTCCTTGCTCAGCACTGCGGTGTGCCAGGCAAACCCATGCCACAAAGATAAACAATGCTCAGCAGTCATTAGACACACCGCCATGGAAGGTCACACTCAGCGTGGTGGCTTACCTTGCAAACACATCAAAACACAATAAAACACGTGCCCCGAAGGTGAACAAAGCTTAGCTGCCACTGGACACACCCCCCTGCTCATCAGAGCACTGCACCTTGCAAACGGGTGCTGCTGAGCTCCAATGAGCTTACAAGCCTTTGGGTACCCCCCTTTGATGTCAGTTACTTTGTTGTGGACAGCAACATGGTTCTGTGCCTACACAGATGGAATCTGCAGACATGGATACTCATTTGTGCTATTCAGTAACCCCAGTTTATTTGCATAGAGAACCGTGCACAGAACCTGGAAACTACATGGTTCTCAGACCCTGCCTCATTAACAACCATAGCAGTCTACCACTGAGCATACTCCATGCAGGGTCCTATAATGCATTACTGTCACATACTAATAAATTTGGTTTTTACACTCTTTTTTTTTTATTTTTCATAAAAGCATGTTTGCACACTGCAGCATGCTGCACAAACATACCCAGATTATTAAAAAAAATTAAATTAAATTAAATTATTTTCCTTATGGTTTTGGACACATGGTGGATAGTTTTGCACATATCTGTGTGTACTATGCTATTTCTGCCACTCTAAGTGAACGTTTACAGCCTTTGGTGTCAGTTTTACATTCTGTACATGGAATTTTTCCATGTACATTACAGGCACCAACACGGGGTCTGTTGGACTGCCTATCTGCTTGGTGGATCACTCTATCACCCTCATTTGTATGTAGTTCACCTCCTTATGAGGTGATTTGCATGCCACGGACACTTCTGCGTTGGCACGCTCATGCACGCCCCTTGGATCTGTTTACTGGATCACATATCTGCTTACTTCTGTGTAAGAACCATACCACTATGCCTACATGGAAAAAAAGTCTGTGTAGGCTTTATTGAATTCCCCCCAATATCTCCACAACCATTCAATTTATGTCCATACTGTCAGCCAGATACTGCTGACAACTTTCATATGAGCCTAAGCAGTTCTGTCTGTGCTACTTGGTTGTTGAGATATTAGAAAAACATGAAATTTATGGCAGCAGAAAAATATAATATATGAGCAAGAATTAATATCTCTTTACCTGCACTAGGATCATAGGATCATAGGAGGTTACTAGACTATTGGCCCCAGGGCCCTTACAAGCCTAGCCAAGTTCAACCTGTGTTCCTAAGGGTGTCTGGCTTGAGCAGACACTGAAATCAGCAGCTATTGCCCCTGTCCAAGAAGGACACAGGTGGGACCCCTGGGGTGAATTTCTGGTTACCCATCCACTCGTCCAAATTCAGCTTAAATAGGGCCAACAGAGGGGCTTTCTTTAACATCAATAGAAAGCTTGTTCCAAAGCAGGGGCAACCCCTGTGAGACAAATCTGTCTCTCCAGCAAGTTCTGTTGATGTCACATACCAGGTTATGGTCCTTGGAGCAAGTGACCTGTGTGCCATTTTACTTGCGAATGTACAGCTTTTCTATTAAAGCTGGGTCAGAGATTGCTCTATATCCAAGGCACAAGTCACCTCTGAGAAGTTTGTATGATGCTGAGTTGTGTTTGCCATTGTGTAAGCAAAGAAAAAGTCCTTTAATACTTAGTATGTAGCGTGCTTCTAGAATTATTAATGCAAATATAAACAAGCAACATTTGATACTTAAAGGCAGCACTAGGATCTACAGTCAGTCCCAGAACAACCTTCCAATTTCAACCTATCCCTACCAACTATGTAAAAAAAATTACTAACCATACTTAAACCTACTACCCTAGCAACTGATGGGCATCCCTGTGGAATACCTCCAGTTGGCTGCTAATGAACTCACCTACCCAAGGTCTATTCGTCTTAACAGATGTATATCTGAAAACACAATCCCACCAATCTGGAAAACCTCCTACATCATCCCTCCACATAAAGATGGAAAATCCACTGACCTCACCAACTATCGCCCAATTGCCATCCTGTCCCCACTAGCAAAAATACTTGAAAAGTGTATACACCACTAACTTATGCCATATCTACTTAATAACCAACTTCTCTCTCCCACCCAGCATGGATTCCGCTCTGCCCACAGTACAACTATAGCCCTACTTTCCTTCACAAACCTCATCAACCAAAACAGACACTTAGGTAAACTAACATCTGCCATATTTTTGGACCTGTCAAAAGCCTTTGATATGGTCAACCTTCGTAAACTACTCCACTCCCTTACTAATCTTGGCGATAATAATCACACACTAGCATGGTTCCAGAACTATCTACAAGGTAAGCAACAAGCAGTTCGATGGGGCAGCAACCTATCCTCACTGTTACCTATTACCACAGGAGTCCCACAAGGGTCCATTCTAAGACCCCTTCTGTTCTCCACCTTCATTAATGATCTCCGCAGCATCAGCCAAGATGCAGCTATTATACAATACACTGATGACTCAGCACTAGTCTGCTCAGCCAATGACCACCACAAACTCCTCTCTATCAGCCAAAAAGTCTCCCAAACTACTAAAACCTGTTACCTTAACAAAAAACTATTACTTTATCCCAAATAGACCAAACTATTGCTATTTAAAACAAACAAATCCACCTCAACACCCAACTAATTCAATATTGTGTCCAGCGATGGGACTATCATCTCTCCAGACACTCATACTAAACTGCTATGAGTGACCATTGACAACAACCTCAAGTTAGATCTACATATAAATCAAACTATTAAAAATATCCACAAAAAATGGGCAGTCTTTATAAAAATAAACCATTTCTAACCCAACCTGCTAGAATAACCATAACTCAAACCCACATCCTCTCCACACTATTTTACACTACTCCTATCTTCACCAACCTACCCAAAACTGAAATGGCCAAGCTTAACATCTGTTAGAATCAAATTGCCAAATTTGCTACCAGTGTCCCCTACCATGCCCACCACTGTTACTCACTAAATCAACTTAACTGGCTTGAATTCCCTAATCTCCTCTCATTCCATCAGCTTTCTTTCACCCATAAACTCCTACTACCGCCTGAACAAAAACAAGCACTATCTAATCTACTTAAACTACAAACTAATCCCAGACAGCTTCAGTCTAGTGATAAAAGACTAATCAAGGGGACCAAAAGCAATAACATTGCAGGTGACTCTCTGTTCCCTAACTACATAGGTAAAATTTGGAACTCATTACCTTCTGCCGTTTTCTCAGCCAACTCAATGGTTACATTCAAAAAACACCTAAAACTCACATGAATATGCCCTTGCTACCCACCAGGTTGACAACCAAATCATACTCACCCTCTTACCCACTCTCTTGCTCCCTCTCTATCCCTTGAATGAGGAATCATAACTCCTCCTTATGGTGCTTCATCTGTGAATACTCACCCCAATAGTTCGCAATTGTACACATTCCAACGTCAAACCAACCACTACTCACAAAACGAACCCTAACTTTCTCTCCTAACCCCCTCTTATTTATGTTTGTCTCAAGCAATGTTATTACTGGAAATCTGTACATTCTATGTACTGTTGTACTCTTAAACTTTAAAAGTATGGAATTGTTAAATCTTGTGACTACCAATGAATATTGTACTTTTAAACTTTAAAACGTATGGAATATTGTTAAATCATGTGTTTTCCTATGAATACTTGCTTGCTATGTATAAATCGCATACATGTTTGTTATTAATATGTGGAGCTTTTCTCTCTGGACCTCTGCTGAAATTGGACATGTATTCAGTCGGACTCTCCCAGTCAACAAATGTAAAATAAAAATAAAAATAAATATGCATATATTTTTAATATTTTTGATGTAAAATAGTTCCTCTGCCAAATGTTTTATAGTTGCTGTCAAATAAGTAATTTTTGTTAAAGGATATATTTTGGGTCCATATTATATATTCGAAGTTTCAAAACTTCGAATCCCGTATGTTCCACAACATATGATCGAAGTTTGAAACTTTGAATATATAATAAAACATAAAAAAATAAATAAAACTTATCTTAACGCTCCGAGCAGGGGGGCAAGCCCCCTGCACCCACACCCCCCACTTAAATATACCAACTCTGAGATCGCACTTCAGTGCAGAAAAGGGAAATTCTCCCATTCTGCACTGTATGGTGCCATTACATTTAACCTTCGAACTTCTCAAAGTTCGATCATATGGTGTCGACCATATGACATTCGAACTTTGAAAAGTTTGTTCAGGTAATAGGAACCCTATATTTTATGGCAAAAATATACACATATACATATGTAAACATTTGATGTCTACACACACACACACACACACACACACACACACACACACACACACACACACACACATGTTGCTTTTTTCTACTTTTTTAACTCAGTAGCAAAGCTGCATTTAGCAAGTTTAAAAAATGATGGCCATTTTCTTTTTTTTCCTCTCTGTGTTTCATGACAAACACACACACACACACACACACACACACACACACAAATGCACGCATGTCTTTCTCTCTCTTTCTCTCTAACTAGCTCTCTGTTCAACATGCACCAGTAAATGTAATCAAACATTACTGGGTATGAGTTATTCTTCCAATTTAGTGATCCTAGTGTGAGTCTAGCATTCATATTTCTATGTTTTCTGATATTACAGAAAAAAAAATCTTAGGGTAGTCTGCTGGCTGAGAATTCGATTTTTTTTAATACTTTTATTAAAATGTTATATACAGGAACAAACACCTTAACATCAAAAACAAATATTTACATAACTGCCTACATCAATTCTTATTCTATATATTAGTGAGATTCATTAAACAGCTAAACAGTAAAAACTGATTACAGAACATATACTAATATTAATATTTCACATAAACTTCTGTTTTAGCCAGTAATTATTTTCTGTTATTGTTTTATTTTCAACTTAGTAGGAGACATTTCTTTTGACACACAACAATGACAGTATGTTTTAAATTCTGTAAATGAATGCACAACCTCATTTTTTCCAAATCTTTGCAATAATTTTTCTAATTGAAGTTAATAAGCTCCATTGAAGTGAGAAATGAGACTTGAACAGACATTTGGAAATTGGAACAACGCCAAATATTTAGTTAATACGAATTTATTACATCACAACGTTTGCAGGAAACATTGATTTTTTTCCTTAAAAAGATAGTAAAAATTTACAATCATAAAGCATCTGCTGCCAATCTGCTTAAAGAAGTTTCACTTCCAACAACCAATCGGTATATAATTTCATTTCTTTGTAAAGTGATAAATAATCTTTGTAGAAATCTCCAAAAATAAAGGTGATGTTGTTTTTGATGCTATTAAAATCACTTTTCTCTGTTGTAGTTAAAGTTGAGCAGCTCATTGCATTGCATTATCCCAATAGTCCTTATTGATACAAAGTTTATAATTCTTAATTATTTTGTATATTTTGGATAAATATGATCTCCCATTTCAACATTTGTTTCAAGACTGTTTAGAAAATCAAGAAGGAGTGGATATTCTTTTTTATTCATAACTGACTTTAAATCAACTTTTGAGATTAAATTGTCTATTGATTTCTACTGGCTGAGGATTTTGTTCTCCTTCTGGCTTCCCCAACACCCCTGCCCATTGCTAGGCCTACCAGCCTCTCAGACCGCCCCCAGACTATCATCATTCTAAGGATGGGGCCTGCAATAAACCATAGGTTATTTGGGGGGGATTATATCTTTGCTTCTACTGGGGATTCATTTCATTTATGACTTACCCCTTGGTATCCACCTCCCTTGAATTCGCCTATTATATCTATGGATTAAGCCCCCACCCCATGGACCATACTTCCTTACAGGAAATATTTAGATACATGCCCTGCCCTCTGGGATGGCCACACCTATCCCCGAGTTAGCACCTGAGTAGCCCAAACAGTTAATCAAACCTTGGTCATGTGGACTATAGCTAGGGCTTTATTCCTCTATGTCATGGTACTGGCATTAGCTGGATTATTTAGGGAACAATATGACTGATTTATATCTTTGCTTTGTGTGGTAAGTATAAAGTTATAAAGAATATGAAGCAAAAGTCAAGCAATGATTTCAGTTTCTGCATTTAAAACAGCAAAAACAGCAAGCGATGATATTCAAATTCTCCATCAAGATCAGGACCAAATAAATGTTTGGTGTGTTAATCATAGCTTACCCTCAGAGCCAAAAAAACACCGTAGTTTCCTTGGGTAAGACTAGCATCACTACTTGCTTACTATATAGATAACATTAGTGTTAAATCTGACCCGATCATCAGAAATGTAGCACCCATCTTGGTATTAAACTCTCATTTGACTATCACATCTGTGTTTTGGTTAGTCCATCCTTCTTTCTTGCTAATGGATCCTTTATGATATCTCCCTCAGGTCCAAAGCAGTTATAACACCACATTATTAATCACTTATTAGGCCCAACATTGAATAGAATAGCTACTTCCACATACACCTTGCTAAGCACCTAAACCAGCTTAAAAGACCAGAATTTGTCCTTACCAAAAGGACCTTAAGTTTTAGTTATTTTTGCTGGTCTGATAGACTAAAATGCCTGCTCCTGAGTAGTGATATCTACTTATCTTTCTGTGTTATGAGCAACTTAACACTTTTTGAGCTCCTTCCTCTAAATAGACTGGTGATATCATTACAGTAACAATAACAGCTGGTATAAGGCACACCTAACCCAATGTATAACCTAAACCAATACCATCACAGTAACAATAACAGCTGGCATAAAACACACCTACCACAATGGATAACCTAAACCAATACCACCACAGTAGCAATAACAGCTGGCATAAGGGGTGCCTAATCCAATGTGCAACTTAAACCAATACCACCGCAATAACAAAAACAGCTTGCATAAGGAGTACTTAACCCAGTGTATAACATAAACCAATACCACCACAGTAACAATAACAGCTGGCATAAGACACACCTAACACAATGGATAACCTAAACCAATACCACCACAGTAGCAATAACAGTTGGGTGCCTAACCCAATGTACAACCTAAACCAATACCATCACAGTAAAAATAACAGCTGGTATAAGGCACACCTAACACAATGGATAACCTAAAGCAATACCACCACAGTAACAATAACAGCTGGCATAAGACACACCTAACACAATGGATAACCTAAACCAATACCACCACAGTAGCAATAACAGCTGGCATAAGGGGTGCCTAACCCAGTGTATAACCTAAACCAATCCCACCACAGTAACAATAACAGCTGGCATAAGGCACACCTAACACAATGGATAACCAATACCACCACAGCAGCAATAACAACTGGCATAAGGGGTGCCTAACCCAATGTATAACCTAAACCAATACCACCACAGTAACAATAACAGCTGGCACAAGGTGTACCTAACCCAATGTATAACCTAAACCAATACCACCACAGTAACAATGACAGCTGGGATAAGGGGTACCTAACCCAATGTATAATCTAAACCAATACCATCACAGTTACAATAACAGCTGGCATAAGACGCACGTAACCCAATGTATAACCTAAACCAATACCATCACAGTAGCAATAACAGTTGGCATAATGGGTACCTAATCCAATGTGCAACTTAAACCAATACCACCACAATAACACAAACAGCTTGCATAAGGAGTACTTAACCCAATGTATAACATAAACCAATACCACCACAGTAACAATAACATCTGGCATAAGGGCTACCTATCCCAACTTATTCCACATTTTAGGAATGGACTCACCTTATATATCAAACACAGTAACCATTTGAAATATTGGTATCTGAAATACCATGTCCTGTAATGTGGATAATGAATGGCCAAAAATGCAGAAATACATATAATTATATATTTTAAGTCCAGGTTTGTCATTTCTTGGAATATTCCCATTATATATAAGTTTGGGAGGCTGTATGAAGCTTGTTCCCACATTAGGAGGTGCAGAGGGGCTTGTCCCTCTGGAAAAAAAAAAGTTTAAAGGAGAAGAGCGATGTTCAGTTTTTGCTCTTCTTCTCCTCCTGCATTTTCTGTCGCTTTAATCAAGCATTTGGACTCTGTACTGGGAGTCCTAATATTTTAGTAGGGATCCATCAAACACAATACTTCCCTGGCAACCTTAAAAAAACACTCTGGATGGTTAGGTGAATCAGAACAATTTTTCACCTGGACTGTGAAGGGAACATCTACATAATGGGGGACACTATTAACAAATGGCTGCTGCTTGGTGATACAACTGAACTTCTCAGTGGTCTGCTTGACCATAGGTTTAAATAAAACCAATGAACCTCTTAAGCTATGAAGTAAATTAGTACAACAAAAATCACCAAAAGAAATGTATGCCAAATAACATTGTCTAGATGTAATTGTCAATCATTCAGTCTCTCACCTTCATTCATTATCCAGGTACACACTTTTACTTTTATATTTCTGTATATATGTTTTTATTTATTTAACTTTGTTAACCAGGGTGGTGCACTCATCACTGCCAACCTTTTTCAGACACAACCTGAAGTTCGCAAAAATAGTCATAAAAACAGATGCATTTGTTAGATACATTCTACTAATAAAGTATTTTTTATCCCTTTATTAACCGGGTAAGCCCACTGGACACAAGCATCCATTTTCAGGAGTAACCCAAGACCACTGTCTGATTAAGTGACCTGGTCAGAGTCACACAGTCAGCAAATGGACTTGGAAATAAGCATATGATGTGGTTTGTCTCCAGGAAGCAACTGATTAACAGCTCAGAGCCTTAATTCTCTGTACTAACTACCAGGCTGTTAGATGTTGAAAATAATCAAAAAATTGAGAGATTGTACACTAAAACACAATTTACAGTATTTATAAAAGGAGAATGTAGGAGAAATAAGAAGGAAAAATACTAAAGAACAGAGCCAAAACTTTGATAGGGATCTTTAATTACAGGTAGTGGTTCTAAGGGTTTGATGACTAGACAGGAAAGAGATATAATTTCAATGGGGTATTTTCTAAACTCAGGATCTCAGTCAAAGTTTCTATCTACGTGGGATGGATAACCATTTAGCTTTTGCCATTATGGAGCAAGCGTACTCTTTTTGGAGAGTCAGGGTTTGAATCTGCATATGTTGTTAGAGACTGTTGGTTGAGAAGTTCGATTCTCTTTAGTTGCTGCTGCTGCAGATCAGATTATTTATCAAAATCAGGGTCATGGGGCTGCCCGAGCCTACCCTGGAGCCTAATGTGTGCAAGGCAGGGAAGCTAATTTTGGTAATGGCTAGGGTATAGAAATGAAATGAGGAACCAGGTGTCATGTTGCAGTAGTGCTTCTCCCAGAATTAAACTTATGATTCATTTTAATAAGGTTAATGAACAGGTCCATATCAGCTGTTATCAGTTATGACATAACAATACCTCTCCACTGTCTCTGATTTTATAGAACATCTCCAGTTTTATAGGTTCATAGGTTCATACTAGGCTAACTGTTCTTGTGGGACATTTTAAGCCTGGCCATTTACCCCATGTGAGAATCAAACCTTGCACCTTGTGTTTGTAGAGGAAACACTTTAACCATTATGCCAACCTCCCACCCTCATATTTTCCTCATATTTCTGTCTATCCCTCATAAATAATTTGACTTTTCTAGTAATCACATCACTATGTATTTTAGTCAGTGCCAACCATTAGAGTTTCTTGCTTTTTATTGTTCAGAAAATGCATGTTAATACACAAACTGTTGTTCCATTAAACTTTTAAGGGAATTAGTGTAATATTCAGACATTAGCCCTGGTTCTGGGCCTTTGCTTCTCCATTATTTTTTGATATCCTGTATCTCCAGAGAAATCCCGAACAGGATAAAGAGGATTACAGGAAATGAATGACCGTACACAGAGTTAATTTTCTCTTATGACTGCTTGCAATTTTATTTGCTCAGGAAGCTTCATTTCTGTTCCCTTCATTTGGTGAACTGTGACTCAGCAAATTACCTTTCCGTGACTCATAATTTTCATACATAGCAGGCTTTTTAAAATGAAGAAAGTCTGAGGTGGGATGAGGCAACATTAATAAAGATGTGGGTAGTAGTTAGGCAAGATTAGCAGAAGTAAGCATATGCTGAATGTGGCTGGTGAGTGAAATGAGAGATTTTCATCCAACAACCATTTCCTGAGATGCATCCTTAGTTATTACAAGATCACATGATTGCCCTTTCAGCATGTGATTGTGGCACATAGTCACTGATGCTAAGTTATACATTTCTTAATCCATTACATTGCTTACACCCCTTACTTTATTTAATGAACACTTCTGTTTAAAATTTGCAGCCTCGGTCCATTTACGTACTTCTCTGGTTAATGGGATATGCTTGAACTCCCCATGTCCAGTTAGAATAGATGATTAAAGCTCTGACTTGCTGGTGAGCTATTTCTTCTGTCTAAGCTACAGGGTCTGAAACTTTCCACCTTTATTTCTCATTGTGTGACCTTGAGCAAGGCAGTTAACCAGGCAGTGCTTTACGGAAATGGAATTATGGGTTAAATTCCTTTTTGGTCTCATGCTCATTAGCTACCTATGAACCTAACTATAGGGAAAGGCAGGTATCTTAAAATGAATGTCACAACATCGATTATTGTATATAATATAGATTAGTGATAGCTTTTCATTGAGTCTGTATAGGAATCTACTAGTTACCCTGACTGATCTAATGGAACGTATTTTATTCATGGCAGTAGCTGTTGCATATTTAGCTATACAAGGCATGTGTCTCGCTGTTCCTACAGCACTCTAATATACATCTATTGTGCCGTGCAGAAACAATCACTATGTCCTGCAAGTGGATGTGGATTTCTGCACTTGTTTTGGTAAAGTGTTACAAGTTTTCCCTTTCAGTTTGCTGATATAATTAAACAATGTGTCATTACTGCCTTCAGTTTTCAGGATAAGTTGAATTCATGTTAAGATCTGGAGAATTTGATAAAATAAGCAGCTTCTGTAATTCATTTATTGTAGACATGTTAAGTTAATTTTTCTTAAACTGTGTATGACTTATTTTCTGTTGCATATGAAAAGTTAACTGAATTTACCATGTATAAACTTGAAGAAATGGAAACAGATGATCTGCTGTGGCGATCCCTAACGGGAACAGCCAAAAGAGAAGAAGACCTATAAACTTGAAGAACAAAGAGAAAGAAGAGGCATTTCTGTAATATAGTTAGTTTAGTACTTTTAAACCCATACAGTTATAGTGGCAGTGTATATTTCATGAGTCTCTGAATAACAGGTACAATCTATGGTATAAGGTATCCAATATATGAAAAGTGGTTAGAAATAAGGTGTTAGCTTTAGCAGCAGTGAATCCTTCTTTGAATCTTGCATACAATTTAACTAACTGGAAAACAATCAAATGGAAAGTACACTTTAATTTTTTTACTCTGCCCAGTTCTAATTACATTACACAGTAAATGAATGTATGTGCGCTGTGAAATGTGTTCAAAATATGAAGTGGGTTGTATGTTCAGAATATGATAAGTATGATTTTTTTATAGCCTAATATATACAGTGTAATACATGCATATTTTTTCTTGCTTAAGAAATGTTTCCTTAAGATTAGTGTGAAATACATAGATTTTCTTTTTTTAATTTCACGATAAACATATTGCATTGTAGTTGTATGCATTGTTTTTTTCCTCCCCAGTAATGTTTAAACTGTTACAACTATAATATGTGCAATGTTTCCATAACTTTTTCCAGTAAGGATTCATGTTTACTGTTAAAGACATTAAAGTATCTTATATTTTTAAGATCCATTACAGTAGCTTAAGGAAAAAAAACTGTCCGCAAAACTTGGGATGCAGTTCAGCTTTAAAGATAATACCACTTAAGGAGAATATGCAAAATATATCTTCTCTGAGAAAGTTGCAGGTGCATGGAACAGTCTTTGATAAAAGGTGGGGGTATTTACAGAGGAATGATACTACTACACACCTTCCTTGTCGAAGAAGGATGAGTGTTGAACAGAAGTCAGAGTACGAAGACAGTTCCCCAGATTCACCAAGCCCTGCACGGCATGTATGATTAGTGTAAGAGGTAATGTTGGCAATATAGCGGCAGAACAATCCACATACGTGCTCGTTTGACGTGCACAAGCGCTCTTGCACTTGTCCTGCACGTTCCTAGCCCCTGTATGCAGATTACCCCATTTGCAGGTGAAAACCATGCAAATGAGGTAAATTTGCTATCCAGGAAGCTGGAATAAGGCCGTGCAGGACTAGCGTAATCTGCAGAAATGTACTCGATTATTAACAGAGTACATTTCTGCAAAATCCAAAATGGAGACATGACAGCTCCAAATAAAGGCCGCATATAAATGAGGAAGCATGCCAATGGCCAAGTATAAGGCCACTGGCATTGCAAACAATACAAAAAGTAAAAAAGTCAACTTTTATTTTATTTTCACTGATCTCAGCTGTTTAAGCATAGGGCAGAAGTGCGCAAACGGGATTGGTGGGAAAATAAGAAAAAAAAACTAAAACAAGCATTTTAACTAAAATCAGTATTCTGCCATGCAAGTCAATGGCAGGCAGAAGACAACCTGGCCAGTGAATATTGGTTGCTAAGGGGGTAGGCTCAGTGTGAGACATGTAACTATGCATTAGCAGGCAATCCTATGCAAATGAGGGGAAGGATAGTGAATCCCAGTTTTTCCCAGCATGTGAGGCAGGTCCCAACAGTGTAGGAGTATGAATAGCTGGGTCAAAGGCTAAGATATAGGTGACATCATGGGTGTGTATCAGGCATACTGTAAGCAAACTGGAGCCCTGTGGCTCGGGTTTGCTCCTAACTTAGCACAGCTAAGCTAGGGGGTGTGTCTAAACCTGCCTAGCACTCTTTACAAAGTGTAAGCAGGTGTACGCGCCGTGCACCAGGTTTTACAGGAAGAAAAAAGAAGTTAAAACAGGAAATACCAGCAGTGTGCAGGTATAAGAACTTTGTGCGGTGTGCACACAGGCTTAAACAAGGAGGCAATGGGAAGGGAAAACAACAGTAGGAAGGTATTCAAGGAGAACTAGCATAGCTGGCAGGTGAAATGTATCAGAATCAGCCAATTACACAGGCTGCAGCCCAGCCCAGCTCAGCACACCACTATAAACTAAGCAAACACCTTCCCCTCTGGTTCTTCCCACACTCTACACCACCGGTGTATACAAGTAGGGAAATTTTAACAAACAAACCAACAAAATGAGAAGGGTTGCAGCAGGCAATTTAGAACAACATGTGCAAGAGGTTGAGGGTGGTGAGGATGTGAATGCTGCCGAACAACCCACAGTGAGGAGATGGAGAAGAGTGTACAGACCCAGGGTAACCTACCAGGGGCTACATGAGCTGGAGATAGTGTAGCACTATACAGTGGACAGAGACCTCCTACAGCAAATTGTTGAGCTGTGCCGGCCACACCTGACACACCAAACTGAACGATGGGAACCCATCCCAGTGGATACCAAGGTATGTGTAGGCCTAGGTATACTAGCCACAGGTACATCCCAAAGCACAACTGGGGATATCATGGAGATCTCACAGGCATCAGCATTCAGAATATTCTACCAATTCCTGGATACCATGTCAGCACATGTCAGTGAGCACGTATATTTCCTCAACATCCGTGAGGTGTTGACAGGCAATATGCGTCTCTTCCACCAAATAGCAGAATACCCTGGGTTAGAGGGTGCTATAGAATGCACGCCCATACGCATCAAAGCACCACCCAGTGAGCAGGGTAGGGCTTACATCAACCACATGGGCATCCCCTCCATCAACTGCCAGGTCGTTTGTGATGCCCAGGGCATTATAATGAATGTATGTGCTGGCTGCCTTGGAGGCTATGATGATTCCCACATCTGGCATCTGACGCAGCTGTACCAGAGACTTGCCAATGGGCAAATCCCCTATGGTCACCTAGTGGGGGATGCTGTGTACACACTGGAGCCATGGCTGATGACACCCATCAGAAATGCACACACACCTGAACAACAATGCCATAATGAGGCACACGCACAAACAAGAATCATAATAGAGCATGTGTTTGGGATGCTCAAGTCATGGTTCCGGTGCCTGGACACATCTGGTGGAGCCTTGCAGTACACTCCAGCTACATGTACCCAAATTTTCATGGTATGTGCCATGCTACACAACATGATCCTGCAGAAGCAGCTGCAGCAGGAACAGCACGGGGTAGGGCCACAGAGCCCCCCCACCATTGCTAAGGCCAGCACAGGCAAAGAGTGACTCGGAGGAGGAACAACCTGAGCCTGCACCTGTAGGCAGAAGGAGGCATGCACAGTATGCCCTGGCTTTGGTCGAGAGGCAATGCATAGCACATACACTGACACAGTAGGAACCCAGGGAATGGAAACTCTCTCTGACTCGCACATACAGTAAAAGGGATGTCAAAAATGACACTACCTGTGCTTCACCATGTATAGGGAGTGTAGTATGTGCATCTGACATAGTCAGCCCACCAGCACCATCCTCAATACTGGCACAGCTGCAAGATAAGTCACCCTTCATATCAATCACTGAATGCAGTTGTATGGTCTGCTAGTTGTATCAATGGTATGGATGTGAACATGCAAGGAAGGGAATTGGGTGGCTGAATGGAATGGCAGCAGATAGTGGACAGCTATATGGGCAATATGAAACCATAACAAATACTGGTGTCAACAAAGTAGGCAGTAACATAAAAGGTGAAAAAACCCATTGCAGGACATGTGCTGGCCCGAATGTGTGTAAATAGGGCACACACATGAATGTCATGGAGGTTCACATACCCAGCAACAGTCCCACCCAGCCAGCAGGACAGGTGTAGATGAACACAAGGAAAGGCTGTGCTAAGGTCCTAAACGTATGGCAATGGAGATCAACCCCCCCCTCCAGACCTACACAGAGTATAACGGGTCGGGAAGTGAGATGTCATTCCTGAAGGGTAGGAAGTCTGAAATGGCAATGTATGTCAATAAAACCTATAAACTGTACTACACTGATATGCCTGTAGTCTGCAGGATAGGTCAGAATACAGATTTAAAAGGAAGCCAACAGACTACCAGAAATACCAGTGCGGTCAAAGCAAATGTCCACAGTTGGCAGGTGTGCCCCCCCCCCAAACCCTATGTAGAAATGTATTAGCATCCATGTGTTGGAGTAATAACAGTGAGCACAGAGTACCTGACATATCAGGTGGTTGTAGGACATGCCCACAGTTGGCAGGTGTGCCCCCCCAAACCCTATGTAGAAATGTATTAGCATCCATGTGTTGGAGTAATAACAGTGAGCACAGAGTACCTGACATATCAGGGGGTTGTAGGACATGCCCACAGTTGGCAGGTGTGCCCCCCCAAACCCTATGTATAAATGTATTAGCATCCATGTGTTGGAGTAATAACAGTGAGCACAGAGTACCTGACATATCAGGGGGTTGTAGGACATGCCCACAGTTGGCAGGTGTGCCCCCCAAACCCTATGTAGAAATGTATTACCATCCATGTGTGGGAGTAATAACAGTGAGCACAGAGTACCTGACATATCAGGGAGTTGTAGGACATGCCCACAGTTGGCAGGTGTGCCCCCCAAACCCTATGTAGAAATGTATTAGCATCCATGTGTTGGAGTAATAACAGTGAGCACAGAGTACCTGACATATCAGGGGGTTGTAGGACATGCCCACAGTTGGCAGGTGTGCCCCCCAAACCCTATGTAGAAATGTATTAGCATCCATGTGTTGGAGTAATAACAGTGAGCACAGAGTACCTGACATATCAGGGGGTTGTAGGACATGCCCACAGTTGGCAGGTGTGCCCCCCCCAAACCCTATGTATAAATGTATTAGCATCTATGTGTTGGAGTAATAACAGTGGGCACAGAGTACCTGACATATCAGGGGGTTGTAGGACATGCCCACAGTTGGCAGGTGTGCCCCCCAAACCCTATGTATAAATGTATTAGCATCCATGTGTTGGAGTAATAACAGTGAGCACAGAGTTCCTGTGCTTGCCAAAGTAGAAGGATGGATTGTTTCATGTGTACAATATGCAGAGCTCTGAGTGTCAGGCTGATGTGTGGAAGCCAACAGGGTACCTGAAATATCAGGTGGGTATAGCAGAAATGTCCACAATTGTCAGGTGTGCCCCCCCAATTGTATATAGTATAGCAGTAGCATCTATGTGTGGGTATCACAGCAGCAGAGCACAGAGTACCTGAGCTGCCCCAATTATAATGATGGAATGTTGCATGTGTACAATATGCAGAGATCTGAGTGTCAGGTTGTTGTGTGGAAGCCAACAGAGTACCTGAGCTGCCCCAATTATAATGATGGAATGTTGCATGTGTACAATATGCAGAGATCTGAGTGTCAGGTTGTTGTGTGGAAGCCAACAGAGTACCTGAGCCGTTCCAGTTATAACGATGGAATGTTGCATGTGTACAATATGCAGAGATCTGAGTGTCAGGTTGTTGTGTGGAAGGCAACAGAGTACCTGACATATCAGGTGGTTGTAGGAAATGTCCACAGTTGTGATGTGTGCCCCCCCCCCAACCCTATGTAGAAATGTATTACCATCCATGTGTGGGAGTAATAACAGTGGGCACCGAGTAACTGAGCTGGTCAAATCAGCAAGATGGATAGTTGCATGTCTACAATAGGCAGAGCTCTGTGTGTTAGGTAGTTCTGAGTGGTATGCTGTGTGAATGTGTTCAGCAAATAGCCATGGATGGTGTGTCCTGGTGTCCAATGGTCAGTACTGCTGATGACCGGGCCAAGTCCACACAACTGCAGTGCCAAACAGACTGGTATCCCAGCAAGAAATGTTGCAGCAGTAGACCATATGATTTGTACAGATGTCATAACTGTCACCATCTGGAAGATGGACATGATATGAGTGTTGTCCCAGACGTACACACAGTACACAGGTGGAAGTACTGTAGAGAGAGACTGTTTAATATTTCAAAGTGAAATGGAGACACCCCCTGTTTGTACATGCAGGTTTAGTTGTTCAGTTGTTCATTTGGTTGTGTAGTATGGGAAACTAAGATGTACTGCGGGCAAACACTGGCAGACCACAAAAGACAGAGGTTTTATGTATGTAGAAGCTGCTGGTGTCCACCCACTAGCCACCAGCAGGGGAAAGGACCACGTATACCTGTGAGGCAGTTGCAAGTAGCTACCCTAGCACACATGCAGCCAGTCTGGCCCAACATCAGCCTCAGGTAACACACAGGCCACCTCCCTGTTGCTGTGAAAGGGTACAATATGATCCCCACATTGCTATGTGAATACTCACAGAATGCAGCATGCTGAAGAGGTGTCCCACGCAGGTGTGTCCATAGTTGTAAGATGCACCCTGCCAGCATCCACACCAATTGATTGATAAGGACAGAAACAATTGCCATCTCCACCTTGCGCACCTATCCTGTCACCCCAGGGGAATACATTGCCTTGCAGCCTGGGTCTGAACAACTGACAGAATGCACTGGCCTGCTACAGATAGCCTGCATCAGTACACAATGCCCCACTGTCCTCTGTCACAGGTCTGTGTCACGCCTGTACCGCCACTGTATGTTACCCCATGGACTCCCACATAATGATAAAACACAGTCTACAGAACACAAATGCAAGGACATGTTGACAAATCCCAGTAGCATGTCCATCATGTTCCAGTGCATGAACTGTGGACCAACCTGTACATACTGCTGGGATGGAGTGGCAACTATAGGCATACCTATCAGATATCATGTACATAATGGTAGGAAGAGGACAAATTAACGGCGGAGGGTAGCATCATCATCATAGAGTGTGTGAAGGGTGAAACCCTGATGTGTGCACATACTTATCATGGCTGCAAACACTGGGATGGGTGGCCACAAACCTGCTTGCAAACCAAATTGTGAAGGGTTAATGAACAAAATAATGAGCCCTGCCTCTGGATAACCTCAATGAGTCTGAATACCTGTGAGGTATGGCCACAGCATGATATGGCCATCCTGTCATGGTGATAATTGTACAGGCATGGGACCCACAGCCACAACAGCACCAAGGTGCTGTACCATAGACACAGACCCATCAGCAAGTGTCTGCAGTTTCTACACCAGAATGACATGAGTGTGCAAGAATATGTAGGTTGCACATCACAATACTGCACTCAACACTATATTAATACTATAGTATCAATATATCAAGAATATCAATGTATCAACACTATATTAACACTATATTATCAATACTGCATTCAACTTGTAATCCCCAGGTACCTACTGCCAGCAAAGATAGTAGCTGATCACATAAAACATCAGAGGGTAAAACACCACATATCACTAAGTATCCCTGCCAACACCAAAACCATGTAGCAGAAGCACCACAGACACAATTAGCAACAATCTCACTACCCTTTGCCCAATATTGACCCACATTGTCAACCAATCTACAGATATCCTGCAGAAGCAAGTTACTAGCTGTAGGTGTAGAGCATTAATACCTGCACTGGAGTACAACCTACCTGGAATGGAGTCGCACATGCAATACAGACACTCATACTGGGCATGTTCAAACACTTAGAGAAGCGAAGGCCATGTCAGAAAACAAATTACAGAAGGGTCATACTGGGCATGCTCACACACTTAGAGAAATGAAGCCCATGTCTGGAAACAACTGTGGATTATACACAGCAGTCAGCCACAGATGTCTGTGCAAACACTCCACATTACACACCAGTCATGCTCTGCACACACACCGGATGAGAATATGCACATATATCCAAGAACAGCACACTATAACAGCTCAGACATACACATAATAGATGTGGGAAGAGAGTGACAGGCAGTGACAGACAGCTCCCCTCTCATGAGGCATGTCCCACACAGCAAACCTCCATTTTGCAAAAACATATGATGTGCAAATGTCCATCACTGTACACAATTGCCCCTGGTAGCCTTCCAGTCAGTACACCTTTCATTGCCTTTCTTTGACAAGTCTGCCGATGTCATTCCCTGTAAAATACACCTTTGGTGAAGGAGTATTCCTGTAATCACCGTGGCACATTTTATAACTGCATAATGCTCTAGTGTGCTGTCATAGTTAGGTAGGTGTTCTAATCCCATTCATGGCAACTGTGACTTTGTGCGTATGTGTAGGGCCCAATGCTTTTGAGGACAGTCAGTACACCTTTCATTGCCTGTCTTTGACAAGCCTGCTGATGTCATTCCCTGTGAAATACACCTTTGGTGAAGGAGTATCCCAGTAATCTCCGTGGCACATTCTGTAACTGCGTAATACTGTAGTGTGCAGTAGTAGGTAGGTAGGTGTTCTATTTCCAGCCATGCCAACTGCAACTCTGTGTGTGTATGGAGTAATGCTTTCGATGCCAGTCACTCTCACTACAAATTCTAGTACCCTACTTTGCAAAGCCTACTTTGGCAAGAGAGCTGATGCCACCCAGTGTGAAAAAGACCTTTGGTGATGGAGAATCCCACTAATCTCTGTTGTGCGTGCTATAACTGTGCAATGCTATAGTGTGTTATAAAAGTTATGTAGGTGTTCTAATCCCAGACATGGCAACTGTGAGACTTTGTGTGTGTGTGTGTGTGTGTGTGTGTGTGTGTGTGTGTGTGTGTGTGTGTGTGTGTGTGTGTGTGTGCGTGTGTGTGTGTGTGTGCATTTGTCATACATATCCTGTGTGAAGCACAAAGCAATGTAGAGCGGGTTATACACTTTTCCTATATGTTGGGCCTATTAAATGTCATAATGTCCACCTTACAAGCATAACAGATGTCAACCATCACAGTGGCTGGGGTACACAATCTATACCCCCACATGTGACATCATGGCCTGGTGAACAATATAAGCAACACCTCTATTACCTAGAGAACACTCTCCACCCATGTCTCGGACACAAACACACTTTGCAAGGCAACAGTTCCCTGCATATTGCCCGCAGATGGTAACCATGGTGTGATTGCAGTGGACTACAGAGGACATGGCACCCTGTCCCATCCTTACAATAGGCAATGCATTGCATACAGTGCTCCATCGCTATGTTCCCCAATGTACACCTACTACAACTGGCAAGCCAGCAAATGTTACCCACAAAGGCCATGCCGTATACACATGCTCTGTATGGAGAGATACCACTGACACCAGTGACTACTGTGGGGGTAACAGGGGTAAGCTGCTTTAAGGTATCTGGGTGTACATTACCATTTAATTCACCTTGGTTAAATGCAGGCCTACTGCTTCCTGCCATACAGACTGTTCTGTTTGTCAGTGTGATTGTTATGGTTTCAGTCATGCCTTTTTATATCACAGATACATCCCAATGTGTCTCCTTCAGTATGTACCCCCTAGGGATTGTGAACAGACTGTAGATGGAGGCTGCTGGACTGTACATCAGCATTACTTACAGTTGATTGCTTGTTATCCTGTGGCCCAGTCTGTGTCTACTGTTGTACTACTTGAAGGCCTTGGCCTGGACAGCAACATATGTTTTCCTTTCCAGAATACTGCATACTTTTATCTGTTAGACAGTTGCATTACTCTGTCTAAACATATTTCAGAGTCTACACAGCTATATGACATGGCATACACTACTGTAGTAGTACACAAATAAAGCTTCCCCATATATGCAAACCTGTGTGTGGTATTATATCCCGTGACCTGCCTGTTGGTATATGTTGCAGGCAACAGGTGTCACTTGTATGTTTGGCTCATACAGTGTCCATGTGGTATGATGGTGACTATAGCCATAGTGGCTGTACTGTATTGTGTGCACCGTCTACATATGTATCTCCCTATACATATATCTGTGTGTGTATGTGTAGTTACACACATATATATATATATATATATATATATATATATATATATATATATATATATATATATATATATATATATATATATATATCTGCATGTATGTGTCTATGTATATTAATCCTAGGAATGTTGAATGGGTCCACATTGTACACCCTCTATGGTAGCCACACTGTACTGCATGATATGTTACCGATACCAGCCTGCCATCATACAGGTGGGATGGGGTACTATTAACATCGTGTGCCCATGTTGTGTCAGGTCCTGGGTTTGGGATTTGTGTTCTTTTGTCAGTGTAGGGAGCAATGCTTTTGAGGCCATTCACAGGCACTACAACCTCCATTGCCCTACTTTGGCAAGTCTGCTGACATCATCAACTGTGAAATACACCTTTGGGGAAAAATAGCCCAATAATTTCTGTGGTGCATGCTATAACTGTGTAATGCTGTAGTGTAATAAACTAGTTAGGTAGGCATTCTAATCTCAGCCATGACAACTGTGTGTTTGTAATTCGTAACCTGTGTGGAGGTGGCTGTGACTGTGTAACACCTGGACCCATTGAGGAGCCGGTTTTGTAATTTTCCTATATGGTGGCCATATTATATGTCACAATGTCCACCTTACAAGGATGACAAATGTCAATTGGCTGAGATGCTGGGGTGGCAATCCACACCCCTACATGTGATAGAAGGCCTGTTGAACAACGTAAGTAACCCTAGTATTACACAGAGTACACTATGAACCTGTGTCTCATACACAAACACACTTGCCTAGACAACTACAGCTATGTTGGTAGTACCCTACATACTGTTAACAGATAGCAAGCATGACATCCTGTGCATCAGTACAATAGGCACATAACTGAAGACAGTCCACCTTCACTATGTTCCCCAATTGATGCCTACAACATTTGTAGTGCCATCAAATGTGATCCACAAAGGACTGTCCATGAGCATGCCCTGCCACAAGAGGTCAGGAGTGGCACATGTGATGATAACAATCTGTCCACATAACATGAGCCTGGCAATCCAGGTACACTTCCACATGTCACTGTACATGAATGTGGGATGTGTGCACATCCCAGACACCGTCCATGTCATGGACTATAGAACTCATACATGGCAAGCATTGCACAGCACTGGCCACACTCAATAATAACCCAGGTGACAGGATGGTGAATACAATACCCACCTGTGTGGGTCATTCCAGACACTACACACCTGATCCACACTGCAGACCATTGTCATGTGGCCTGATGCCAAGGTATACCCCTCACCTAGCCTTGTACATCCTTCTGGCACAGTCAACTGCTACACACCCATGAAGCAATGCACACATGCACGTCAGTACTGGTACCCTGTGTCCCTGTGTGTGGTGTATGATGCTTCCAACCACATTCACACCTGGTACAACTCCCATTGGCATACTGAAGCATTCCAACTGATGTCAGACACCTTCACAAGTCCTTTGCCCATAGAACAGCACAATAGCTCCTGTGGTGCATGTGATACCTGTGCAGTACTGTATTGTAGTAAAATAACTAGGTAGAGAGTGTATTCCTGACCCTGGCAAGTGTGGCAATGTGTGTGAGTCCCTTAGAGAGTGTGGTTGTGTTGCCGCTGACACCAGTCAATGTGGACAGGCATGTGTGCTACACCTACCGTATCTGTACGATATCACTGTTGCAGATGTCACTCACCAGCACATATATTTTTGGACAGCTCACTAATATGTAAGCTATGTGGCGCATGCAATAACTGCATGCACATGTGATATTAATGCATTGTCAGTTAGAGGTTTGAATCCCTGTACTGGTATGCATGTCACACAAACATGCTTCAGTTTTACTCTCCCACACCTTCCCTGATGCACTTTGTCTCTGTCTGCCCCTTCCACACCCTCCCTGGTGGATGTGGATATGTGTACCTACTTTGCTTAGGCAGCAGCTTGTGTTTTGTAAGTGTTGGTCATGATCAGCTGATGGCCTCTACACCAGTTGCAGTCCTCCTCTAGCTGATTGAATGTGAAGCAGCTGTGGTAACATCCCCATAGCCAATTGTATGGAAACACAACTACAATATCTAGGAACATCATGTTGGTGTTGGGCCGTGACATTCACTTTGAGTGGAACCTAGACCTGGTGTTTGGCAAAAAGCATCTCAGATGATTTTGGCATTTACCTCCAACAACATACAATGTGGAAAAAGACCAACAGACAGGAGATGATGTGCCAGACATGACTACAGAATGTAGGTGTTGCTATTCTTAATTTAGAGTAATGTCAGTTTAACAGGGTGTGTGTGGTTATGCCTAGTCTGCCTGTTTTAAAATCTGTCATGACAGTGCAATGTTTGTGAGGAAGCCCCCATCTGTAGGATCATCTGAAGACTGGTTTGTGTGTTTAACCTTTTGTTCCTTGTGTTACTCAAAGAGCACCTTGTCTGAGAATGGCAGAAGCATAGTGTGAGGATTGCAGTCAGTACATGGTGACAGCCATGAGAGTTATTGACTTCATATCCCTGATTGGACATACTTCACAAAACACAGTGGTATGACAGTAAATATCTGAGGTTACCACAGCACCATGCCAATATTTGTGCCAGTGTTCATAGCACTACTCACATGCCTGTCACCCTTTCTACATATGTCATGCAGTATATGTGCATGTGTTCCCCTTGCTCTGCAACTGTTCTAAATCTGGTGTCTTGTTGTAATGGGAATATATGATAAATACTCCTGCTCCAAACAGTATAAACACCAGCACGAACTGTGTGAGCACCAGCACGAAAAAGTTGAACCTCTTCACTTCTTTTCCAAATATTTTATTGACATAAAATCACTTCAAACAGGTTGAGCGCTTTCATCTAACTAGACTTCATCAGAACACTGAACAAAAATTCCGTGGTCCTTTAGTACATCCTAACTATCACACAAATTACGTCCCAATTAATTTTTAAAGTGCTAGTGCCATTAACATGTCTACATTCTAACATCCTAAAATACTTAGTTAAAACTGCTTTCATATAATGATATATATAAAAAAATTATAATATTATTATTACTTGCACACTGAATGACATATACATACGAAGATGTTATGAATACATAAGTATGTAAATGTGGAACTAACCACATATTAAAAAACATTATGACAATTAAAAACTTTTAAAATCCCCCTCCTCATACTATTTGATATCAGCTTCTAGGATGGGCTTGATTGACAGATACTCGTTTATACCTGGGGGAGCAGATGCATTCAGTCTGATCTGCCATCTCACTTCCCTCTCCCCCACCATCCCCTTGATGTCACCTCCCCTGGGGTTGACCTTAACTAGTTCCAATATCCCAAACTGGAACCCAATACACTCCATGTTGTCCCTCAAATGTTTCCTTAGTGCATTTTTATCATCACCCTTTTTGATGCTGTACTCATGATTATATATTCTATTTCTTAAGCATCTGGTGGTCCTGCCCACATAAAAACTTGGGCATTTGGTACATTTCGCTAGATACACCAGATGCTTAGACCTACAATTCCCCTTTTGGAACTGTATTCTAGTTCTATTCATGCCATCAGGTGTAATTGTGGGTGAGTTAATGATGTACTTACACTGCCTACAGGTCCCACATTTCTGTGTTCCTGTGTTCACAGTACCTAGGGGTTTGGTTTTTGTTTCCAACAGTTTTTTCATATTCTTTCCATTCCTAAAAACAAATAGTGGTTGGTCCCCCACTATTTTAGAAACTTCGTTGTCAACCTTCATTATATTCCAATGTTTTTCCAAAATCCTTCTTACCTCCCTACTGTGTACCCTGTACTGTAATACACAGGCTTTACCATAATTGGTCTTTTCATTTGACCTGTTGGTGTTACCCGTGACCAGAATGTCGGGTCCCCTCCCTTCTTTCTTACCTAATAGGGGTTTAAATTTCTTACCCCATTTACTTTTAACATACCTAGTGACGTCATTCACCATATCAATAGGATATCCCCTATTTAAAAAATATGTCCCTATTTTTCATAACTCACAGTCAACATCATTGATATTAGATGTCATCCTGGCCACCCTAATACACTGACCCTTAATTATATTTCTTTTTTGGATCATAGGGTGGCTACTGTTGTACTGAAGGTATGAGTTACTGAACGTGTCTTTCCTGTATAAATTTGATTTGAATGTCCCCTTCTCCATGGTAATTCTGGTATCTAAATATGGTATAGAATATTTGTGTTCTCCAAATGTAAACTTTAAAAAGTCATTACATGTGTTCAAATAACTCTTAAAACTGTCAAGTTCTTCTTTATTCCCCTTCCATATGACAAAAATGTCATCCAAAAAACGCAGGTAACATCCAATATGTCTGACCCATCCAGTATTCAAAATGAATTCTTCTTCCCAGTCTGTGAGAAACAGGTTGGCAAACATGGGGGCGCAAGCCGCACCCATGGCTACCCCCTTCTTTTGTCTATAATACTCTCCTTCAAACATTATGTAATTGTGAGATAAAACAATATCCATAAATTCCAAAATTAAAAGGGTTTTCTCCCATGTGATGTTACTCTTCTTCCTAATACACTCCTGGAACCTAACCATACCTTCTTCTTTCGGTATGCTGGAAAACAAGTCCACTACGTCAATGGTTACTAACCAGTTGGCTCCATCGGCCAACTCCGGTTTTAGCCTACCCAAGAAATCCCAGGAGTCAATTACTATATGCGGTATATTTTTATAAGTAGATTTTAACCATTTATCTATTACCTTCCCGAATGGAAAGGTTTTAGAATCACTCCCTGAAATGATGGGTCTGAAGGGGGGGTTCAAATAGTCTTTATGGACCTTTGGTATCCCAACAATAGTACTTATAATGGGATGTTCCACTTTCAAATAATTATATAAATCTCCCTCTATTCTATCTTCCAACAAAAGGTCTTCTAAAAATAGGTCTATCTTGTGGTACCCTATATTCACTTCATTGATAGAAGCTGATACATAATTCCCAGAATTTAATAAAATACTGTTGATCTTATTGGCGTAATCTTCCTTACCATAAAGTACAACCCCCCCTCCCTTGTCCGGTTTCATTATTCTCATGTTATTGTCTTTCTGTAATTTCTTTAAGGTAGTGGCTTCTTCCTTCGAAAGATTGTAAATTGTATTCTTCGTTCCGTTGTCCCTACAGTATAAATAAAGATCTTCTGTCACTAGTTTCTCGTATGTTGCTAATAGGTTGTTGAGGGGTGGGGTAAAAGTACTTGCCTTTTTAAATTCATTAGGTTTTTTGTGCACTTTGTCACTAAAAAATATCCCCAAATTAAGTTTCCTAATGAACTTTTTGATGTCCACAACATAGTCGACTAAATTAAATTTACCCACAGGAATGAATTTCATCCCCTTAGAAAGAAGGGTAAAATGTTCCTTTTTCAACTCTAAACAGGTATAATTGTATATGGTAAAATCATTGCATTTACTCACTATATCATTTACCTTTTCTATTTCCCTTTTATTTTCTTTAAATACCTGTGTACCTTCTCTATTTAATTCATTCTCTTTTTGTTGTTTCCCCTCTTCATATTGTTCCCCCGATATCCTGTTGTATCTATTTCTTCCCATCCCCCCTCTTCGTCTAAAAAATAATTGGGTTGGGGTCTCCCTCCATAGTTATTCCCAAACTTCTTGTTGTTATAATCAAAGTCCCTATACCTTCCTTGCTCTCTATACTTAGTTTGTTGATCTCTATTCCCCCTGCTAGTGTGATCCCTTTCCTTAATAGTGGTTGTTCCCTTTCCCCATCTATATGCTTTAACATTTTTATACTGGTCAAGATCCCTCTCCAATTTCTTACATTTCCTATCATACTGTTTTGCTATCTGCCCTTCCACCCATGTATATCGTGACTCTAAAAATAATTCACAGTCATCATACAGTAAATCATTTTGTATAGTGTTGTTAAGTTCATCTAATTCCACCAAAAGCATAGAAATTTTTTTATCATTACATTTAATAATAAACTTCATAAATGTAAACCCAAATTCATCAAACATTTTTGAACACTCAGCTTGTATAGTGGAATCTAATGCGACACCCATTGGAATCTAAAAAAATCTCAGCCCCATGGGTACAATACACTCATCCAAACATTTTTTTAAATAGACATTGTCCAACTGGATACATTTTAGCACTTTTAACTTTTTCCCAAAATCATATATACGATCCTTCAATGTTCTTTCCTCCACACATTCGTGTATGTTCTTATTCCCTCCTGAATCAGGTTTAGACCCTTCATCAAAATTAAATTCATTAGACAAAAAATTATTAAAGTTGTAGCGCACTTTTCCTCTAACACGGTCAGTAGAAGAATGTTTCACAGTACCTGATGGTTGTTCGTTGGCTGCAAAGGCATATGTCTTTTTGGGAACTGCCGCCTTGGTTTAGCTCCCGAAATGTTATAATCCACAACCGAGACATTTGCGCTACCATTTGTAGAACCTTTCTCTTCTTGTTTATCCCCCGACCGCTGCCTATGAATGGAGTCACACGTCTCCACTGCACCATTATTTTCTCTCTCTCCTCCTTCATCACCACCACAGCTTCGGGTAAACGTACGTGTCGACGTCATCTCGTTTTTGTTAGTACTACGTACGTTAGGTTGCGACATCATTTCAATTAGTCGGGTAAGCTCCCCACGCATTATCGCCATCTCTGACTGGATACTCTGGATCTCATCTCGCCTCGGGGAAAAGATAGATGGAAGCTCGTCTAGTGAATCCATCACAACGACTGATAATAAATGAACTACGGAACAGTCAACCAAATAAATGATAAATACTCCTGCTCCAAACAGTATAAACACCAGCACGAACTGTGTGAGCACCAGCACGAAAAAGTTGAACCTCTTCACTTCTTTTCCAAATATTTTATTGACATAAAATCACTTCAAACAGGTTGAGCGCTTTCATCTAACTAGACTTCATCAGAACACTGAACAAAAATTCCGTGGTCCTTTTGTACATCCTAACTATCACACAAATTACGTCCCAATTAATTTTTAAAGTGCTAGTGCCATTAACATGTCTACATTCTAACATCCTAAAATACTTAGTTAAAACTGCTTTCATATAATGATATATATAAAAAAATTATAATATTATTATTACTTGCACACTGAATGACATATACATACGAAGATGTTATGAATATATAAGTATGTAAATGTGGAACTAACCACATATTAAAAAACATTATAACAATTAAAAACTTTTAAAATCCCCCTCCTCATACTATTTAATATCAGCTTCTGAAATGGGCTTGATTGACAGATACTCGTTTATACCTGGGGGAGCAGATGCATTCAGTCTGATCTGCCATCTCACTTCCCTCTCCCCCACCATCCCCTTGATGTCACCTCCCCTGGGGTTGACCTTAACTAGTTCCAATATCCCAAACTGGAACCCGATACACTCCTTGTTGTTCCTCAAATGTTTCCTTAGTGCATTTTTATCATCACCCTTTTTGATGCTGTACTCATGATCATATATTCTATTTCTTAAGCATCTGGTGGTCTTGCCCACATAAAAACTTGGGCATTTGGTACATTTCGCTAGATATACCAGATGCTTAGACCTACAATTCCCCTTTTGAAACTGTATTCTAGTTCTATTCATGTCATCAAGTGTAATTGTGGGTGAGTTAATGATGTACTTACACTGCCTACAGGTCCCACATTTCTGTGTCCCTGTGTTCACAGTACCTAGGGGTTTGGTTTTTGTTTCCAACAGTTTTTTCATATTCTTTCCATTCCTAAAAACAAATAGTGGTTGGTCCCCCACTATTTTAGTCACATGTCTGTCACCCTTTCTACATATGTCATGCAGTATATGTGCATGTGTTCCCCTTGTTCTGCAACTGTTAAAAATCTGGTGTCTTGTTGTAATGGGAATATCTATGCATGCTGTTATAAGTAATTCTGACTGTTGCTGTCTATTACTGGCCCTTATCTGTTGTAAATTGGCAACACCATAGCCCATGTGGGAATGCCGATGTCAGTTGATCCACCTGTCCCAACTTAGCTGGCCATGGTACCAGCAAGTCTGGGTCCCAGCCTGGGACCTCCTATTCCATTGTGCCTGCACGACCTTTGGGTGGAACTGCTGCAGGTGATGGTGCTTGGCCCCTCTCTGGGAGCGGTGGAGGAAAGGAACCTGTCACCTGCCGTCAGGTCCAGGCCATGGTGTGTAGGGAGCTTGGCAAGGAGTTTAAAGATCACCTATGCCAGCTTGAGGGCCGCATGGTGCAATCAGAGGGTGAGCCTGCATCTCCTACCCAGCCCCTAGCACAGCCACCTTTGGGGCCATGAAGATGCAGTGGTGACTGCCCATGGGTGGGGACCTCAGTCCCACTGTTTCCATTTGGGGGCTCATGGGCTTGCAACTTCAAAACACCCCTCTCTGTCCAAGGTGTCCCCTCCACATGTGTCATATACTGCCCCTGTATGCTGTCTTGTCTGTCTTGGCTGTCATCTTACCAAACCTATCCTCCCCAAGCATACCTACTCTCCTTCCCCAACATCCCACTCTCACCTTACAAAAAAGGGCGATCTGTTCCCAAACACAAAATTTCATCCCATTCATGGCTGTCCATTTCGCATGTGTCCACTGGACACATGTAATGTGGTCTAATTGGTATCACAACATATTATTGTTGTCCTCACCCCTCTCTCAGGGGTTTCAGTGTCCATATCTATCTCCAAATGCAGTGCATATGCACAGCTGTTGCTGTAGAAGAAATGGGCAGCTATGGACCTTCCCTACACCCTTCCTGCACATCCCTGGCTATTTTCCCTATTATCTTTCCCTCTTTGTGCCCCTTTTTTTACCACTTTCCTCTCAACCCCTATTTCTTTTAAATAAATTAGTGTGGGGGTAAGCACTTTTAAGTGGGTTTTAGCCTGTTTGAGTGAGGGTAAGCAATGTCTACACAGGTTAAGCAATTCAGGAGCTAACTGAGTATAAGACACAGTAACCAGAACTTACCAATGCTTACCATCACACAAACCCACTTACAACTGCTTTAAAGTGCCTTAACCACTCTTTATCTAACAGCCCTTATTCTGCCTAGCAACAAACGAAACCGCTTCTGTTAGGCTCAAACCCAGGACCCTGCACACCATAGCCAAAGTGATTTACCACTATGCCATGTCAGACATACATAACCATGGTGTTTTCACAAAAATATCATTGAGTACAGTCATTCAACAGTACAGAGAATGTATTTCAACATGTAGATGTATGTGTGTGTATATATATTAACATCTAAATGGATATAACATATCTATATATGTTGATATAGATCCATATGTGTGCATATATACAGCAATATCTATCTATATATATATATATATATATATATATATATATATATATATATATGTATGTGTGTGTGTGTAAGCAGATATATATATGTATGTAGTATATACAGACATACATCTGTAGATAAATTGGGAACATAGCAAAAACATATATGTCCACATGCACCATTAATGGTGTTGACAGGCACAAACAACATACTTCTTGCACGAATAGGTACCCCCTCCCCACAAACAAACACATCTGCCCTGCAATACACTACCAACTGTTGCAGATCCCACAGGACCTTACACGACAAGGGCACAGGATGTTAACAGCACTCCATCCCACCTATACGATGTTAGGCTGGTATCAGTAACATATCATGCAGTACAGTCAAGCTCATAATGACTCCCAATTTGCAGTCATCTGTTAACTTTGTTAGCCAAAGTCCTGTACTGTTGGCCTGCACTTCAGAGATGTAGATGCCAAACAACAGTGGTCCCAGGACTGAACCTTGAGGTACTCCACTTGTCACTTTTCTGGAGCTGGATTTGGAGTCAATTACTTCTACAGTTTGGTTTCTGTCAGTAAGCCATGTGGCAAACCATCGAGCGGAATAGAGATTTATGTCCAGCTTAGAAAGTTAATCTATGTTTCCAGATTGGGGGATGGTGTTGAAGGTCCACATAGGCTGTGTGGACCACCTTACCCTCTTCAACAGCTTTGCAGACTGATTCAAAGCAGTCAATCAGTTTCAGGAGACAGGATTGGCCCTCCATGAGCCCAATCTGTGTGGGGTCCAGTGTTTGAGAGTTGTCAATGTCTGCATTCATAAATTCCATGATAATGCATTCCATGGCCTTGCAGATCAGGTTCATCAGACTGCTGTGATGGTAGTTCCCAGGATCCAAGTTGGATCATCCCTTGTGGAGAGGGATAACTGCAGCCTTGCACCACTCAGTGGGCACCAGGCCTGATGTGAGGCTATGATTACACATGACAGTTAGGTAAGTTGCCCCATTAGAATGGGTCCATCCAACCCCGTCATGCCTCGGTCCAAAATGTCATACCCATAATTCCCTCCCCCTTCCTCATCCACAGCAATCATCCTTCCTACAGGTTCCAGTTGAATCTAACCACACCAATACAGATTGCCCACTCTCCACTTCTCGGGATCCATCGTGTACGTTGTTTCAACCCAAGGACCATCAGGCATTCCCAAACTTGTAGTCCACAGACATACGTGTCCTGCCATCTGTGTATTTGGTATAGGAAGGCCAAAAATCCTATTCAATTTTTGGCCTGTCCCATGCAGGACAAACCTGTCTGTTTCTAGATTAGACTTAGCAGGTCCACAGAGTTCCCCCACTGGTTCTATCCTGCCTGTGGTTTCGGAAGCAGTGTTTTGTTTACTTTGTTTGTGTGTTTGTTTGTATGTTTCACCTGTTTGGCTGGGGGGGATATCGGTACATGTAACACGTATGTTGACTGAGCCCCCTCACCCCCATTGGCGATGCCTGAGGTCATATATATCATTCTTATATGCTGTATCATATCATAGATATATATCTGTGTATACACACACACACACACACACACACACACACACATGTATATATATATATATATATATATATATATATATATATATATATACATATGTGTGTGTGTATGTATGCATACATATATATATCTGACGACATATAGATGTATGGATGTCTGCATATGTATATATCTATATGTGATTATGTATATGTATATATATATATATATATATATATATATATATATATATATATATATATATATATATATATATATATATATATATATATATATATATATATATATATATATATATATATATATACATGTGTAATACAGAGAGGGAGAGGTATATATAGCTATTAAGTTGTAGATATATATACGCACACACACACACACACACACACACACACACACACACACACACACACACACACACACACATCTACATGTTGAAATACATTCTCTGTACTGTTGAATGACTGCTGGATGATATGTTTGTGAAATCACCATTGCTTTGTATGTCTGACATGGCATAGTAGTAAATCACTTTGGTTATGGTGTGTAGGGACCTGGGTTTGAGCCTTGCAGAGGCTGTTTATTTTTTTGCTGGGCAGAACATGGACCATTGGGTACAGAGTGATTAAGGCACTTTAAAGCAGTTCTAAGTGGGTGTGCGCAGCTTTGCGTGGAGCTAAGCAATGCTAACCTCCGGTTACAGTTTCTTTCTCTCAGTTAGCTTCTACTTTACTTAATCTGAGTAGGCAATGCTTACCCCCCACGCAAATGCACTTAAACATGCTTACTAGTGCTTATATATGCTTACTACTGCTTATTTGTGCTTAAACCTGCTTACTAGTCCCTTATTCATTAGGACAGGGATACTTGACATGTGCATTTAATACAGTACTCTAGTTCACATTTAAATGTTATTTAGTTGGTAATACAGCAAAAAATGTTCATATACAAACTTCCCATGGCAAATGGAATGTGCTGCAGTGGTACTTGAACCGGGAATGCTTGCTCGTTAGGCAAATGTTCTGCCCACTACACTATTGCTGTGCTGTTTCATTTGCCTATATCTTCCTTGCTATCCTCTTCAGCCTTTTAAGCTGCTTTAACCATAGCTAAGCGATGGGCACACCCATGCACCAACAGTTAGCTGTACTCGGATTCTTAATTCTTGATTTTTATGTCCTGTTGCTGTTGTACACATGGGGGATTGTTGGGGGGGATATGCGGACATCTATGAGCATCTATGAGCAGTCTCACTCATTTATTTACACTTTGTGCTGTTCTACATTTCAGGGGTGATTTTATTCTGAGAGCTCTGCTCTCAGACATGCCCCCTGCACTCATACACGCTCTGTGTAAGCCTAGGAGGTCGGGCAGCGCACCTTCATTAATATGCATGACGCGCTGCCATCCTCCTCCTAAACAGGTGCTTCCATACAGGACTAAACTAGTCCTGCATGGAAGGACAGTGAATCCGGGGGTGGGGGGTGGCACAAGCAATAGCTACCTACATTCACTGTCTGTGTTTGTATTCCCTGGCTCTGGCCTACACTTGCATTCCAGTCCTAACTTAGTGGTAAGGGCAGTTGCTTTTAATTGTTGAGAATTACATTCATAACAAATATGTGCCATAAATTATTTTACCTGTACCACTCATCCAGTTTATATATCCTTTTTATCCATTTCAGGATATAGAAAACCATAGCCTATCCCAGTAAGCAGTGAGCACAAAGCAGAAACCATCTTTGGATATGATACCAAATGATTGCAGGTACAAGTTGTCACAAAATGGCACTTGGTTTACATCCTAACATGTTCTTGGAATGTGGGAGAATGTAGACATAGTTGGGGGGAGGGGCATGCAGACACAAGAAGAACTTGCAAACTCCCCACCAGAGAACCAAGCCAAGATAACAAAGACTACAAGGCAATAGTGGTAACCTGTGATCACCATATCACCTGCTCCATTTTCATTTTTTTACACGTGCACATTTAATTCACTCACGCTAGAACATAAGATTAGTAATGCTGAGACCAAACTAAAAGCTAAATGCTGCATTTCATCTGAGGAATGCGCAAATATAAAATTACATTAGATACATACCCCTCAAGTGGCCAGACTTTTTCTTTATATTTTTGGTCTTTTCCTCATAAAATGTGTGTTTTACTCATAAATAATTAACTAAATAATTGCAGATTGAAGTCACCAAATAATGACACACATTTGAGTTTCAGACTTCTTTTCCTTCAGAGAATGCAGGCTAACACAAAGCATGCCATTCTTGCAACTTTCTAAGTTTATAAAAGCAACATTTAAATCTGGCCCTGATTTTGGGCCTTTGTAGCTCCCTTTGCCAATTATTCTTGGCTTTGTCCAGATTTTTTGTGCTCTAACTACTACCCAAATGACCCAAGGGATAGTATCAGCTTGGGTGTGAGAGAAGCTGGACAGAAAAGGGTAGAAGTGAGCCATTTATGCCAACTCACCTGTCCTGGGTGGAGGGAACGGTGGTTGTGTTCTATAACCAGCATATGGAGGGTAGCTGCAGGAGTGAGTCAGCATAAAATGCAGATTTGGGTCTGGTGCTACCAAGCCAGGTTCTGCATTGTCAACGCATGTGCTGAAGCATACCCATGCACAGAAAGGGCAGAGTAGGTTCTGCCAGGGATGTAGGTGCTCATTTCAGCCATCAAGGAAAACTTTAGTTTTATTTAAAAATACCAGTAATGAAGCAAACAATTAGGAGGGATGGTGCCATACAGCTCCCCAGCATAGGGACAGTTAGATTCCATCCTGTAACCTAGACAGTCTCAGTCCTAGGAAGGTGAAGATGGACCTTTGGGATGGACCCTCCTTCTTCAGAGGCTCCACCTTTGTGGCAGGATAAAGCCATGACTGTCACTGGGCTAACAGGAGTGGAATAGCTGGGTGAATGAAGGAGGAAACTAAGACACTATTGCTGGCTTGTCCACCACAGAAGGAGGTATCAGTACTCTGATCAACTCTCTGCAACCTGCAGGTGAAGGTTTGCTACTGAGAAAGATCAGCCAACCTGAGATGGTAGCTCACCCTGCACATTATTGGGAACATGCATACACAGATACAAATTCAGAAATCTTCTGCAGTGCTGTAGATGCTCACATCAACCATCAAGGGTAGGGGCAGGGGCACTTAGAAATTATCTTGCTGCACAAGCTAATAAGCACTTCAAGACTTGTCTGTGGCAAGTCATGAGAAGCAGCAATAGCATGGACTGAGGCATTGTAGCTATTATCACTGGTGAATGTGACCCTCCCTTGAGTTTCTAGTGCAAATGTCTGCTGAGTGAGTGGGATCACAGAAGGCTGATGGACCTCCGATGCCACAGCAACAAAAATCCTTCATCCCTGCCTGGCTAATGGCTCCTTCCAGTTGGCTCTCACCCAACTCAGTGGTCATTTTGCCACCAATAGGGAACAAATAAGCTAAGATTAATTGTTATATACAATAGTCAGATGGTTAGAATGCAAAAAGGACATAAATCATCCCTCCATTAGAGGTAGGTAGAAACAGGGGCAAAGACAGGGGCATAAAATCCACCAAAACTTCCACGTTCATTTCAGGAAACACTTGAGTCTAGTGGAGTTTTCACTCTTATAGGCTAAAAAATGAAATAGGGCCAATTTTCCTATTTCTGTAGGTACCTTTTAATATTTTCTCTAAACTACAATTCCTAGTATTATGGAAGAGAACAAAGATGAAAAGATTATTATGATGGTGTGAATGCCAAATACAGGTAATATAGTAGGGTCAATGAATTAAAAGCACAATATTTAAGTAAGAACAAGAGTCCAGTGAGTCATGTACGCCCTAAATTGTGACTTCCCCATATGTCTTTGATATGTATAATCTCAAGAATCCCTTACTCACTCTAATTAGAGTAAAAAAGTGATTGCATTAGACATAGACAGCTGTGCATTGTAATGGGTACTTTCTCCTTTTCCCAGTGTCGTACAGCCCTGGAGTTGTTATATACAAGTTCTGGGAGTAAGGGGCTTGTCTGTTACCTAAGTAGAAAAAACACAGAAAGGCAGACCTCGAGAAGCAAGCCTTAAAAGTTCCAACTGTTACATTGTAAAAATCGTACTTTTAAGTTGAGCTTTCTTTGTCGTTTAGTAGAAATGCGCCAACACCAAAAAATAAATGCACTTAGATCAACAAGCAGGTTAAATCAGTACCTTAACGCAAAATTTAATGAATAAAAATACAAGCGTTTTCGCTGGAGACACAGCTACAGCTTCCTCAGAGGATATTTAAAAAAAACGCCAAAACTGCCTTTTATATTCACGTCAATGCATGTTAATTCCTCAGTGATGTGTTTTAAAGAAGTACACTTGTAATTAAAATCAACAATAAACAATAATAGTTCAATCACACGAAGCTTAGTGCAGCATAATACCTAGTATTTGATACTTTTATAAGGTACAAATACAACTACATAAAATAACTTTACACTTGTGACTTGACCTTATTTTAAGGTTCTACTTTACTACCTCCTAATAATAAATCACACTATTTAAATCAAGCTTATCTCTATGTATTTAAAATTTAAAAACCTCATTAATGAATAGTCTAAGTACAAAATTATACCAATGTTAAAATTTTATATTGTATTTCTTTCCTTATGAAAAAAATAATTTTAAAGTTACCTATTTAAATTGTTTATACAAATTATGTATTACTATTTAATATTACAATTCAATATAAAAAAGGAAAAAATATGTATATAAGGAGGTGGCTATTCATATATTATTATTTATATTCTAAGGAAAACTTAAATTGTTGTGACAAGTGGTAAACACCAAGTTATTTATAAAATTGCCCATATAGCAATAAAATGGAATTAAACATATATAAGCTGACAGTTATAGTAAGTATGAATGAATTTAACGTCTGTAGCTCCTCATCTTTAAAACACATGAAATGTTACAGTGTTCATTCAATCCAGGATATGAAAATGAATCCAAGAGTAACTGCCATTCCAGTTCTCTATTTTCCAAGAGTAAAGGTACCGGGCCTCCTCTTTCTGGGCTTAGAACCTGATCTATGGCTGTAAATAAGAAGCTATGTCCTTCGTACTTCAACACATGTTTTGCTAATGCATTTTCTTTATTCTTTTTCCTAATGGCATAGCTATGCTCATATACCCTATCTCGTAATCTCCTGTCAGGCTTGCCTATATAAAACGCTGGGCAGCAGTTGCATGTAGCCAAGTAAATAATTGATCTAGATTCACAGTTTAGTTTATAATTTATATTTTTTTTCACGAATAGTGAAGGTATTAGTAACTTTTACGAGATTGCAATAGTTACAGGAACCACACTGAAATGAACCCCTTACTCTAGTGTTCCAAATAGACCCTCTAGGTCTTCCCAGAAGTGATTTCAAGTTATTACCTCTCCTATAGGTGATTTTCGGTCTCTTACCCAGTTTGTCCAATAACTGTTCATTATTGGATATGAAATACCAATTTTTATACAAAATGCACTCAATTTTCTTTGAGTCAATGCTAAATGTAGTAATGAAACTACATTCAAAGCTGTTACTATTAGACTCAGCATTAAGAGAAGAACTATTTTCAGATCCTTGCCTCACTGGACTAACATCTGATGTACTTTTGTTAAATAGTTGCACCACCTGTTTGTGTGGTAAGAGAGGTAAATATTGGCCAAGTGCCCTTTTAGTATTGACCTCATCAAGAAGATCATTAAACAATTGAATTGGATAATCTCTGTTAGTGAACATCTTCTTTAATAAATTACATTTCTTCACGAATAAATCTTCCCTACTGCAAATTCTTGATGCACGAATAATTTGTCCTTTAATTATTGCTTTCTTATGTTTAAAGGGATGACAACTTTTAAAGTGCAATAAAGAGTTACAGTATGTTGGCTTTCTATGTATATTTGCAAAATATTCACCAATAATGGGGTCTTTATTTAATTTAATATCAAGGTATTCTATTACAGTTTCAGAAAAATTGAAAGTAAATTTAAGGAAGGTAGTGGTGTCATTAAGGGTGTCAACAAAATTCTTAGCTGACTCACTATTTCCCTCAAACAAAATAAAGATATCATCTAAATACCTTGTATAAAATTTCACTTTTTCCTTCCTACTGTTATTATTAAAAATATTATTCCTCTCCCAGTAGGCCATAAATAGATTTGCAACGCTGGCCCCACAAGGGGACCCCATTGCCACACCCTGTTTCTGTAAATAATATTTGCCGTTAAATATGAAATAATTAGATGTCAAAATTATGTCAAGTAACTGTGTGACAACGTCGATCTCTCTTTTAGTGGCTTTCAGATCGATCAGCATCAGTGAAATCCATTCTATTGCCTCAAGGTGAGGAATAGAAGTATATAAGTCTACAACATCTATAGTTAAAAAATTAAATGCACTCCTGTATTCAACGTTGTATATTTTTTCTAAAAAAGACCATGAGTCTTTACAAATATGGGTAATATTTTTCAAGTATTTAGATAAAATATTTTCCACTAATTGGGAAAATGGATATGTAAGGGACAAGCGGCTATCCACGAGGGCCCGTATAGGAGGGTTCAGTAAATCTTTGTGGATCTTGGGATCCCAAAGATTACTGGTGTTTTTGGCATTTTAATGTCAATGTAATTGTATGTATCTATATCGATGTCACCACTTATAAATAAGTCTCTAAAATAGCCTCTGTTCCTTGAATACGAGATATTCACTTCATTTAAAGAAGACAAAGTGTATGCAGTACCTCCAAGAATAGCTTCCATCCTATTAATGTATTTATAGTTATCAAGGATTACTAAACCACCCCCTTTATCTGGTTTAATGACCCTGACTGGAGCCCTACATAGTTGGTCAAGTTCTAATAATTGCTCTTCTGTAGCATTACTAGTGAAATGACTATTCCTTAAAACGTCACTAGACGTAATATATCTTAGGTCAAGTTCAAGTCTGACAGGAGATTACGAGATAGGGTATATGAGCATAGCTATGCCATTAGGAAAAAGAATAAAGAAAATGCATTAGCAAAACATGTGTTGAAGTACGAAGGACATAGCTTCTTATTTACAGCCATAGATCAGGTTCTAAGCCCAGAAAGAGGAGGCCCGGTACCTTTACTCTTGGAAAATAGAGAACTGGAATGGCAGTTACTCTTGGATTCATTTTCATATCCTGGATTGAATGAACACTGTAACATTTCATGTGTTTTAAAGATGAGGAGCTACAGACGTTAAATTCATTCATACTTACTATAACTGTCAGCTTATATATGTTTAATTCCATTTTATTGCTATATGGGCAATTTTATAAATAACTTGGTGTTTACCACTTGTCACAACAATTTAAGTTTTCCTTAGAATATAAATAATAATATATGAATAGCCACCTCCTTATATACATAATTTTTTTCCTTTTTTATATTGAATTGTAATATTAAATATTAATACATAATTTGTATAAACAATTTAAATAGGTAACTTTAAAATTATTTTTTTCATAAGGAAAGAAATACAATATAAAATTTTAACATTGGTATAATTTTGTACTTAGACTATTCATTAATGAGGTTTTTAAATTTTAAATACATAGAGATAAGCTTGATTTAAATAGTGTGATTTATTATTAGGAGGTAGTGAAGTAGAACCTTAAAATAAGGTCAAGTCACAAGTGTAAAGTTATTTTATGTAGTTGTATTTGTACCTTATAAAAGTATCAAATACTAGGTATTATGCTGCACTAAGCTTCATGTGATTGAACTATTATTGTTTATTGTTGATTTTAATTACAAGTGTACTTCTTTAAAACACATCACTGAGGAATTAACACGCATTGACGTGAATATAAAAGGCAGTTTTGGCGTTTTTTTTAAATATCCTCTGAGGAAGCTGTAGCTGTGTCTCCAGCGAAAACGCTTGTATTTTTATTCATTAAATTTTGCGTTAAGGTACTGATTTAACCTGCTTGTTGATCTAAGTGCATTTATTTTTTAGTGTTGGCGCATTTCTACTAAACGACAAAGAAAGCTCAACTTAAAAGTACGATTTTTACAACTTAACAGTTGGAACTTTTAAGGCTTGCTTCTTGAGGTCTGCCTTTCTGTGTTTTTTCAATAGTTTCAGTGTTTGTGTTTTTGTTACCTAAGTAGCTTAGGAGAGATTATCACTTTGCAAAAAACATTTGCTTTGAGCTGTTTCATTACTTTGTATGGGAAAATGGACAATTTTCAAACCTGTGGTGATATGACTCCATGATAGGGGTAATTGAGAGTTGAGATTACAAAACAGAAGTTTTTTTGTCAACTGAGTATATAAAATGTATTCTTCATGGATCCACTTCAATCAGGACCAATGCCCCAAGAATTACATAAACTTAATGCATATGGAGATCTCAGCAGTGGCAACTGGTGACTTCAAATCAAAGGGGGCTGCAGGAGACAAGTGAATAGGTGGGGTCAATTGGAAGGGGTGTGGCCAACTAGAAAGAGGAGGAGCTATGCTCAAAAACCACAAAAACTGTATATTTAATTAAATACTCTCCCCTGGGTGACAAACCGTCATTATGAGAGTCCAATCAAGACAAAATGAAGTGTAGAAGAAAAAAATATTTCAATGCATTGGCTGGATGACAGCTTACTTAATATCTAGATGGAAACAAAAAGGTTGTGAGGCATGAAAAAATAAATTACTTTTTAAATACATTGCTGGAATGCCAGTCAAAATCAAGTATAAGAAACACAAGCAGCACTCAACTCAAACCATTTCTCCTTGCACTGCAGTTCTAATTATAATTTATATTCAGCTTTATTAAAGTACCAAGTAACATGCTGAAAGTAGCAATCTCAGTGATACCCCCACTTGTAAAAATGTTTCTTATCCAAAAAAGACCTGCTGCCTGACAACTATCTACTTGTTTCATGGGGAAAACATGATCAAAGTAAAAAATAAAAAGCAAACAAGAAACAAGCTCAAGATACATTGCTTAAAGGATTACTGTACAGGTAATGGACCACACATGATAGATTGGCATTCTGTTTGGTTTACAGGTAAAGCCTGCAAAGATGACTGCAAGTCTCCAACAAATGTAATGAGCTTCTTAAAATAATGTAATCCTGTCCTTTATTACAAATACTGTCATATGCATTTCAATACCCAAGGCTTATACATTATCTAGTTATGTAAGTATTCTCTGCATGGCAACAACAGAAAGGCTTTCAGTGTTGGTAATTCTTTTAACAGTATGCTTATTAAAGCTTACTTGCATCTTACAATCTCAGACATGCTTACCTGATGGTCATTAAAGCATTGCTACTTAAACACAGAGCAACAGGCACTTTCTGAGTAATAATAAGCATACATCAACAGTATAAAATATGACAGAAACCAGAACATTCTGCAAAATCAAAGACAGAATAAAAGTAGCACTTGTGTCTACCTTGGATGGGGGGATACTCTGCACATTTACACTGCATAACTGCTCCTTGTCATGTTTGGACACATCCAGAGTCACTACATGGGGGAGTGGGGTGCAACAAGTATGTCACAATTTGAAATGTCTCTGGCTGACTGTGATGGCCCTGACACATTTGTTATACCTCTCAACCTGAGAACAAGAAATATGGATAGAGCCATACATAGAAGTGGGATAAAGGCCAAAAAAATGAGGACAATTTTTAAATATTGCTCTTATAAACTTAGAAAGATAATAGAATAGTAGGTCTTGCATTAGTATAAATTTTCTGAAAGGTACAAAATCTGAAACTCAAATGTCTGTCATTATTTTCTAACGTAAGTTTTTAATGATTTGCTAATAATTTGCCAAAAAAACACAATTTTATGAAAAATGGACCAAAAATGTGATGCAAAAATATAAAATAGCCACACAATACAGCTGGTAACCTGTCAAAGAAGGGACACTTTTTTTAATATTAGTACTGATAACTTGAGCAGCTGACAAAATAAAAGAATCTATATGCATTTCTGAAATAAAAGTAATCTATAACTCTGATTAGTACAGTTGTTTAACAAGTCCCCCTCAGAGCTCTACAGTCATTCATATGCCAAAAAAGTGTCATCATCCATGACAGAATTCAAGAGAATCATAACTGCTCCATACCTATGATTACATTCTGACTCTCCTCTAAAACAGACCTTGAGTGCTCACTTGGGGTCAACTGTCAAAATGCAAATAAATACATTTCTGCTGATTATAGTATGCCTCTTTCTTTTGCTAACCCTTCATTTTAAGTGATCAGAACTAGAGAATTACTGTATGATTAATACAGGCCCTGGCTAAGCTATACCAAAGGACTTCACCAGCAGCAATACACGTAGACTGTTTTTATGTGAGATAGAACGTTTTTTTGTTTACCCATCCTGATATTCCCATCTGACATAATCAAGCAGCAATACTTCAAAGTCTTAAATTCAATATGACTTTAGACTAGGATTTTGTCTTTATGTTTTCATTTCCAGGATGCAACTCATAGCCTTTCCAACACAAACATTCCAAGAAAGTTTCCCACAATGATCCCATATTTTCTAGATATCTCTGCATTTCATTAGTTTCACATAAATATCATACCCACCTTTTTAACATCAGCAAACCTTTGGAGTCAGCCAGAAATACTTCCAGCAAACACACAAATGCTCTGGTCAACAATTATTTCTGCGTCATGACATGTATACCATCTTCCTAAGTCTGTATGCCTTATGTATGCATTTACTTACTGGATACAAAAGATCTTTTTCAGCCATAACTCTGGCCTGCACAGGAATAGCCAGCAAAATTCAATTCTCATAATAAACACTAAATAAAGTGACAACAACATTCAGGTGTAAATACCAGAAAACAACAGTTTGAGGATAACCCTGATTGCTTCTATTACAGATCCTACATAAGTCTAATGGAAATCTGAATCTTTACATTACATGGAAATGTAATGAAAACAGTAATAGATTAAGAATTCTATCACCCAAACTTTTTATATTATTTTTAATTATTTATGTATTTGATGACCAAGCAGTAGAGGGTATGTAAACAAGGAGATGTTCTCAACAGCCACAGCTTGTAAAATACAATAAAAATGGTTTACAAGATATATTTAGCACTACAAGTCTAAATTACAGTAATAAGCAATACATGGTGGAGCTTAGTATATATTCTTTCTCTTTGGCTTAAAAACTACTCTGGGAACTAGCCTTGTATACGTATCACATGAAGTACTATAAATTACTGCATTTCAATAGCTATTTCTTAAAGTTCCTTCTTGCAAAAATAAAATTAAAAAAAGCAGGCATCAAGCCTTCATGATCATCTGAACATGGAATACAAGTGCAGAGATGTGGTACGAAGCAACCACAAACATGCTGACAGAGGTGAAAAACTAGTTTAAAATGCATGAGGGCAATACGTAATAGTGAAGGGTGGAAAGTGTTGTGAACACTCATTTCCAAACCAATACAATTTAAAGTTACTACTGATTTGAATTCCATATCTAGGTTATATCATGCTTTGTTACTTCTATGTACAAAAGTATTTTTTTTATTTCCTTTTCAGAGAACCTTTAGTTGCTTCATTTCATGTTAACACAGTCGATACTTAACTGATTTGAATTAAAGACCAGGTCTCCTTATTTGTTTCTCCAGTAAATAAGCCACATGTTTGGTATCAAACCTCTCTTTGTCTTCCTTCTTTACTGTTTCCAAAGCCATACTTCCCCACCAAATTTAAATTCTGTCACTTATTTCACACGGTAAGTACAGAGACTCTATGCCCAAGAAAACAGGCAGTGCTTCTCAGCTTTGCTGAATTTCTTGTAGAATATCATTATAAGTTAGAACCAGCCCCATTGCAATTCCCCACAATGATAAGAACAGACAGTTTTACCCCCACAATAATAAACACGACATGACTGTACTCCCCCACAATGAATAGTCCCACTGTACCTCCCTAAGATGATAATACTTAAATGTCTGCTGGAGGTACCTGTCAGCAGGTGCTTGCACTTATGTGTCTACATTTCTCACTTTTTTGTTTACATACCCTCAGGGAAACAGCTGTATAGTCTACAGAGATGTAACAGAAAAGTAGCTTTGCCTGGTGTGCTGCCATCTATCTTCATTATGTAGATAACATGTTTATATGGAAATGTCAAACTGTGTACTGTAGCTATTACTGCATGTTTGTCTTAGACTGTAACAGAGAACAGTACAGTAGGAAGAGCTCACCTGACCAATTATGAAAGTTTAAACAAACACATACAAGCTTCTTTTGTGGGGACGTGAGTGATACATGCACTATTACTTGTTCTCAGGCATCCACTGAAAATAGTGTCTCACATTTAGCGACTGCTATGGGTCAGTATAGTTATGAGCTACTTTAAAGGCCCAGTCCTGCATGAGCTGCCCAACCTTCAGTGAAACTACACTTTCATTTTCCCTACTGTGTATTTCATGTAGGCAGACTGTACATCGCCTACTAGCAGGAATGTGGCATAAATCCTTCTAGCTCACTGACATCAAAATGCATATGACTATTTGTTGTTTTAGTTTTACAGTTTTACTGTCTTCTTTCCTCATTTCACACACAGCCTACCATGTTACTGTGCCAGCATCTGTCTGATGGTAGCTTATTTAAACAACTTTCCATCATCATTTAGAAAGTGAACCCCTCCCCCCCACACACACCCTACCTTCCGATCCTCTGCAGTGGCCTGATTCTGTCCTCTGCAAGCTAAG